>NC_086248.1:102052037-102389297 GCF_021018805.1 Prinia subflava
AAATCTTCTCCCTCGTCTGTCCTTCTTTTCCTTGTCACAGTCCTTCAAAGCACCTGCTTTTCCCTCTCTCAAAGGTCCAGCTCTCTCTGGGGGGTTCAAAGGGAAAAACATACAGTAAATGGGAAAAACTTAACAACCCTCACCACCACAATCTACAAAGAAAATTAACCATAAAAAAACCCCCACTATCCAACAAGTGAACAAAACCACACACAACTGAGACAACTAGTTTTTCTGCAAGACTAGTTTTTTTAGCTAGGCTAATATTGGGATCCTGAGTTGTTCTGTGCTCTGTTCTGTTGCTCCGCAATTTACAGTGAGGCAGAATCTCTCCTTGCTCCACTTCTTCCATTTCTCTCAGCCTTGTCCCATGAAGGTAGATCTGGCCAGCAGCTTTCCAGCACTCCCTCACCTGAATATAAATCTCTACGGTGAGGTTCTGATGAGAGAACTGACAACAGCTAAACTTCTTGACCAGCCAGGAAATGAAAAAGTGGAAAAGCTGCATAACTGTATTTCCATCTCAGCAGCACTTAATTTTTACCTTCCCTCTCTTTTAATTTCAAGATTTTTTTTGATAACTGTATTCAAACAAAACGTGTACTTATACAAGGATGTGCAAACACTTGGACATCTCAGCTCCCAAAGGTGTGCAGCAGAAGCCCAAGGTTCTCAGAAAGCTCCTGCAGAGTCAGAGCAACACAGAATCACCACACACGTCCTGCCGTCTCTGAGCACTATGTAAGGAAGGTGTGAGGGCCACGGCATCTGATCCATCTCTTCACTAGCGGCCTCGCTAGCTCAGGGAGCAAGAAGGGAAGTGCAGTAATGAGCCTCCAACTCCCAATGAAAGCTCATTCCAGCTGTGTATCTGCCAAAAGCTATTCCTTTCTCTACACTGTGAGCCAAAGTAACATGGCAGTAGTGATGAGATCTCCATCAAGGGAGATGATGACTGCCAGACACTAGCTGTGAATGATCCTCAGGAACTTGGGAATGATCAGTCATATTCTGATCCCACCGCTGAACATGCATCTTTTTTTTAGGCAGCACTGTGTGGGTGGGGGAGAAGCAGTGTCTCTGACGCACCAGTGAAGCACAGCAACTTGAACTGATCAAAGTTTGGACTTGGAAGTACCAGCTACCAAATAAACCAGCCTCTGCTTTCACTATGGTGGATGGAGTCCTAGCAAAAACCAACATGCTCTCATCACCTTCAAAAAAACCAGACTGATATTTCCAGTCTTTCTCTCACAGCTGTCTTAACTTGCAGGAAAGTCATGATTGTGACTCATCCTTTTCTCTTTACACTGAAGAGGGAAAAACAGAGTGTTTGTAGCCTGACTTTAAAATTGTTCTCCAAATAAAGTCATCTGTGCTCTAGATCTCCAGTTACAGTGAGGAGTGACATGCACCATACCAATTTATGGGAGAACAGATCATTAGGGAGAACTGTGATGAACCAATTATTTGTCACTTCAACATCATGTTTTGACAGTGCACTGTTTAACTAGACCCTACAAAAATTTAATTACTTTATGCTTCTTAATAATGTACTTTATGCTTCTTAACTAATACTGTTAACATCTAATCATCCCCAGACTTGGAGTGGCCACAGAAAATGCTGTTCTAAGGTGGCAGCAGGCATTTGCTTTATTACCTCTTGGCAGCCAAACCAGACCACTACAAACTTGGAGGAGAATCTGACCACCTCTATGCTCAGATAGCAGTAACAATGCCATTATTCCAAGAGAGGGGGAAAGAATTCCTGCAGCTACATTAAAAGCTCTTGTGTTTATTAATGAAAATACTATCATTTCCCAGTATACTTTCAAATTGTAGTCAAGTATTTTGCCTTACTTGCAGGATTGGAGCCGCTTGTAAAAACAACAAAGTCATACAAGACCACTAACTCGAGGATGATCAGCTGCAAATGTAACTCTCACAGAGGCAGGCAGAAGCTGGCTGGTCTAGAACCTGGTGTGGAGCCTTGGGAGTTTGAAGAATGTCCTGAGACTGGTTTGAGAGCTAAAGCACTTACTCCTCTAATGGGGAGCAAATTCGTGTATATAGACAAAACCCATTGCAGAGACAAACAGTATTTGTCTTAGGTGCCACTAAATATTGCTACTATCCTCTAGAAAGGCCAAGCATTATGAATTCAAATGGCAGGAAGCAAGAGGAAGAGATGCTACCTAAAATCTACTACCTGTGAGTCCAGTTCATAAGTCATTACTGCCACAGGCCTCCACCAAACCCAGCAGATTGTTACCTTGTATTTGGCACTTCAGCCTGGAGAGAGCTTCATCAGCCAGGAGTGAGAACAGGCTGTGACTGGGACAGATTCTTAGGCTGTGTTCAACTAATGGAGACCAGCATTCTAGAGGCAGCTTGGTTTGAACAGGAGAGCCTCAGCAACAAAGTAAGTAGCGTTAAGTGAAGATGATAAGATCTGCCCTGTTAGGTTTAATATTTTAATCTACTGCCCAAGTGTACTGCGGTTCTAATCACAGTCACGGTGGATTCCTCGAGTAGCTGAAGATTAGAGAGACCATCAATAATCCCTGCTGAGCTGCATGGATGAAAGCTATCAAGAGGATTTAAGGAGGAAATGAGGCACATCCAGGAATTCATTATGTTCCAGTTGAGACAAAAAAAATCCATTGCTATCTGACACTGAGCACAGTCCAGAAAACTAGAAGCACATACTGAAAATGAGCAAATTTCAGCAGGCTGTAGATGTGATGAGCCAGTTATAAATATTAAATCCAGGAAGCTCTGTCACTAAGGATGGATAGCATTCCTGTTGGTAACTGTAAGGCTCTATGTTCTATGTAAGACATTGCTCTGCAACATTAGAAAATACACTTCTAAAATCAAAGTTCTCCCTGCTGTCAGCACTAAAGAATTTCAGGCAGGACAAGTGTTGATTTAAGTTCAAACACAAAGCAGAGTTCTCTTTTTAAAATGTTACTTGCTTGAGACATTTGCACTGCAGCTGATACATTAATTATGCCACTTTTTCTTTTCTCCAGTTATTTTTTAAAGGGTCACCTGTAAAATCTTCTTGTGTGCACAGTTTGAAGTGGTTTCACTGCACCTGCTCCCAGCACAATTGTGCTCCCAGTACAATGTGCTTGCTGGAAAGCTGAAGCAGAGGCAATGTGTGGCCGTGCCTTGGGAGAGCAGTGTGGAGACACAGGACTCCATGGTCTGAAGTAGTTTCACTGCACCTGCTGTCTCCAGGCTGTGGCATTCAATTGTTTTTGTTTGTTCTGTGTACTCTTCTCTAGCGATTTGCTTAGCATGTGAAGAGAGGGCTGTTTGTTCCCCACAGCCAGAGGCTGAAATCAGCCTCCTCCTCCTCTCTGAATGCTGCAGCCTGCTCAAGGCAGCTGGACAGGAAGTGGGCAGATGCTCAGCTGCACCCAGAGGGCTGAGCACTGCTGCAGCGGGGAGGAAAACCATACAAAACCAACATATCTGCAACTCATCCCAAGTTCCGTGTCTTCACATTGCTCTCCCAAGGCACGGCCACACATCGCCTCTGCTTCAGCTTTCCAACAAGCACATGGTGCTGGGGGCACCTGTGTACATCCACGTCACAGCACCGGGGGTTGGGAGCTGCAATTCCAGGAGCTGTGCAGCCCAGCAGCAACCCTCAGGCTGTCCAGTTTTAGGCAGCACAACAATTTGATTTTGGCACTAAAAGCTCTAACACTTAAGCCCTTGTTTTCCAGGGTGTAGTTAGCATGCCTAGGACATCCATGTCCTGGCATTCCTGTGCAAAGCTGCGGAAAAGCCTGAGGTGGGAAGTCTCATCTGAAGCTGGGAGGCATGCACAAGAGCTGTACAGAAATGCCCCAGCCTTCCTGCAGGGCAAAACTCCATTGCTTTGGGATGCCAAACAGCATGACCGGCCCAGCATGCACACACTCTCTTCTGTTGAAATAAACAGGTCAAAATCAAGTGGGCAGAACCTGGAGGGAGATTTTTATCTGCAATTTACAGAGAACAGATTGCTTATGTCTGCAAGTATTATTTCAAAGCAAATAACTTTTGGGGTGGCAAGGACACAAGTCAGGCCTCCATAAAGCAAGCCAGAAGTGACCTCCGGAGGGAGAAAAAAACAGGATATGTGCTCTAGTTTTGGATATTTAAGGTAGTCATGTGGGAGAGGGTGGTTAGTTTTCTTTTAACCAGTTTGTACTTTTGCTCTGATGCGTCAGGTTTTTTTTGTTCTGCACTAAGAATTCACATCTTTGCTTAGTCAGGATTTGTGAAGGTTGAAGAACAACTGTAAAGGCAACACAGGAACAGCTTCTAAAAAAGCAAAAGTGAATACATGAATATGAATACATATTTATCCATATCTACTCCATTGAAAGCAATGATGGTTTGCCTTCACACTCAGATTCTCCTAATTTTAATGAAGGTGGTTAGAAATTCAATTACTCGTCCAATCTCTGAAATCCAATTTCTAACTTTCCAGGCTGTAAGCTACATAAAAAATTTGTAAAGTGAAGCAATTGCAAGGTAGAATCCAAAAGGATGCACATTTGGCATATCACCGTGGCAGGGGTAGGAAGTGAGAATATCTTCAGAGACCAACAGCCAACTGGAACTGCACCAAATTGTGATATTGTTGTCGTGGTTGCGGGGGGAGGTGAATTTTTCCAGGGGGATGTGGGCAGGCTAATCAGTGATCAGCTTTTCTGCTGGCACTTGGATTGGTCACTCAGAGGTTTGGACACACCTCTGAGGACACAAAGAGTTAAAAGCAGGACTCTAGGGGGGTTCGGCCTCTTTTTGGATCCTGGCTTCAGGGGGGCAACACCTCCCCTGCCTGGCTTTCAAGGCTGGGTGGGGGAGGGGAACCACGTGGCCGAGCTAGAAGAGAACCATGCAGCGGAGCTGAGGTGAGCTGGAGCCCCAGGGGGAGGAGAGTGAACAAGCTTTGAGCTGAGCTGGCCCCATCCAGGATGGAGGGGTGGAAAACTATAGAAGTGCTTTTGGTGTGTGCTCACCCTCCCCCCCCGCCCCCCCGGGAGAAGATGCCCAGCCACGTGGGAGTTGCCCAGCCTGGGAGTGCCTCAGCCTGCAGCCCTGCCAAGAGCTAGAAACTCTTAACTCTTTTCTTGGCAGAAAGAAACTTTTCTTAGACATTGATTCTCATGACTGGTAGTTTCAGAAGAGAGAGAGAAACAGCCTGAGACAGAGATGATAAAGGAAGATGAAAAAACCCAGATGGGCAGAGGAGTGGCTTTTGAGCTGGACTTTTCTTGCATAATGTTAGCCATAGACTGAACTTAAGTCTCTTTTGAACATAAACTGCATTTGGGTGGGTGCAGCTGCCTTTGCTTTTGCTACAGTGACTGGCACTTGAAGAGTGGAGCGAGCAGAGAAGAGAGGGGGAAGGTGTGGTGGCACCCTCTGCCCTCAGGGAAGACCTGCTCTTGCAACCCTCAGCCCCAAGGGGAAAAAGGGGGAGAGCTCGGCATGCAAGTATCCTTCAAAGAGCCCTGTATGCAGCTTCAGCCTATGGACAGCGGTGAGAGCGCTGGACATAGGAAAAAGAGAGTGTCACCCTGGCAGACTTCACCGGGCAGTGCCACGGGTGACATGGAAACACATAAGGGGTGGACCCGTGTTTGCTGAGGAACAGTCTGTGGTGTGAGAGAGACTCCTCTCTCCCTTGCTGAATTGAAGATTAGTTTTTTTGAGTGGTGATTGTTTGATTTAAAACCCAAAGGTTTGGTCTGTGAAGAGTAATGTGTGGGGGGTAGAAACTGGGGGAAGAAAAGAAATGTTCTGAAAAGTTTTTATTTCTGTCTCTGTGTGTGTTTAAGAATTTTCTGTCTCTGTTCTTATGTAATGTAATAAAGTTTTGGTTTTTTTTGTTTCAAGATTTAAGCCTGCTCTGCTCTATTCCTGATCACATCCCACAGTAGTTGTTAGAGAAAAAACATATGTTCATGGGTGCATTAACATCTGGCCAGTGTTAACCCATGACAATTGTTATAAATGCTAATACAATATTTTAATTAAAATTATAGTTTTTGGTTTATTAACAAAAAAATCGAATTACAGAATTTCGGTAAAACTACTCACAGCAGAGATACTTGACTATTTTAACTTGGGAAAATGTCAAGGGCGAACTGGGACGCAGTACTTGGCCGACTGCCGTCTCCCCTAGGTTCACGAATTGGCCTTGTTCAGGGCTTAGTTTTTATACACTTTATTCTGCCTCTGGCAAAAATTTCTTCATAGTCCCTTTGTGTCCAAGCTAGTTATTCAAATTCATAGTTGTCTCCAGCTTAGCTGAAAAGAGTTCTTTCTCTCTGGTTAGGTGTCAATTTCTGGTTTCTCGTGAGTGTATTGACGCCTAGTTTGATGAATGGTAAAAATTCATCTCCGGAGATGTGGGTGATGATAGTCTTCTAATGGTGTTGTTTCAGTGTTCGGATGAGGGTGTTGGCTGATGATGATGACTCTGCTATCTAGGCAGGAGAAGACTGATAGCTTATCTTAATGGGTCTTCTCTTGATGCTGAGGAGATGGCTGGGTTTCCTGTAAGTCCTTTGTGTCCTTTCTGAATGTTAAATTCTAGGGTGGTGCCTGCTTTTTGTTTTAACAAATTTTCAAGGCAGACTGAAACTTATATTCTCATATAACACATATATACAGTGATTTTCATAGTTTTAATATGTCATAACCTATAAGAACATTAACATCTTATATTTTTCACAATTCCCTCCTCTTTTTATATATTAACTATTTAATTTATGTTCGCATTATCTCTTAACAATCTCTTATTTTAAGTTTTTTATATAAACTTTTAATTATTTCTTTCTTTGATGCTCTCTTCTTCTGTATATTTTTTGTATACTTTTCTTTGAGAGGGAACACATTTGACTAGTGGTTCTTAGATAGTGTTTGTTTTTACTTTTTGATTTCTGACTTTTTTTAATTCTTATGGCTCTGAGTGCTCTTAAAGGGACAGTTTATTACTTTCTGTAAGTGTAGAGCTTGAGTATTTAGTTTGTTTCTGGTGGGGGTGACTTTAGGCCAAGCTATGTTTTTATGGAGCTGGCCCTTCATTGGGCGCCCAGCTTGGTTCAAACTCACTAGAGCGATTTGCAGATGTGCTCTTCTGTCTAGGCTATCGTCTGTTGGGTTGCTGCTAACAATGTGGTAGTCCATCTTCATGACAGCAGGGGTTATCTGCTAGGATCTTCGGTGTGGTTTGAGCAGCATATTTCTTTTTAAGGGCTTCTCACTGAGATAACTTTACAGACTCTGCTACACAAGGCACTTTGTTTGTCTGTCAGTACTCAGCAGCTAACACCTGGGCTTTCAAATCTAATTTTCTGTTCAACTCTTTATTATATAGAGTTGTTGCCACGAGTTTTCCTAGTTTGCTGAGCGTTCATACTAAAGTAGAAGTGTGCAGCTTCTCACGCTCGTAAATGTAAACACAAGATCGCGTTTTGTTAATATTGCCCTTGTTATAGATCCTTCTCCAAAAGAAGGGGAGGTTGAATGACAGCCTCCTTGACCAATGTGGGTGAGAGGTGGGAATAACCACTCCAATCCATGGTCACCTTGTGAGAGGTATATAATAGGAAGAATAAACTAAGGGTGGTGCTCCTGCCCTGCTTGCTCTGTCAACCCAGACCTCTGTCTCTGAGTGTCCTTAACTAGCTTGGCTTGCGGTGATATTGAGTACTATATAGGAGAATCTGGTTCAGTTAACTCTAGATGAGTGGCACTGTCTAAGAACTGCATAGTCAGACTCTGTTCTTCTTCAGAACACTTTCGGTATAACTCTAATGGTTTTTACTCTCACTTACAGTGAACTACTTAAATCTCAAGACAGCAATTGCATTTGAAATGGATATAGGGATTGCAGGGACACCCTGGCTCTGGGCAGTGAACTGAAGCCTCTTCTGTTATTTGCTTCAGAGGTGTGGTTCTGTCTTCCGGTCTCCTGGGGATGTGGTTCTTCTTCTTTACCTTTTGGGGTACGGGTTCACTTCTTCTTAGGTATCTTCACAATGGCACTTGTTGTAAAAAGAGGCACAACAAGGTAACTCTCTAACTGAGGGGTTAAAAAAACCCTACACTTTTGTAATATGGGGATAACATATTTCAACAAAACGTATTCAATCATATACAAACTAAAATCTTGCGATATATCATAACTAGCTTAAAATTAAATCTACTAATCAAGAATCTATGCACAATGTGAATTTAAATAGGTACAGTACTTTTGAAAAAAATTACAGAAATGTTTTACAGAAGGAATGCTTGCTATAGCTATTATTCAGACAATCTGAATATTAGAATAAGTTTTCTAGTAGTACATTTACACATTCATTTTTACACAAAAACAGTTTTGTCTTTAGATCACAATAATTTTTTAGTTACAACACTACAGCTAGAAACTTCACAGAGAAAGTACTCTTTTAAATTGAACTCATGATTTGTTCTGAACAAGCTGTAACTCATAGCAGTTGTGTTCTCCACTTTGAGAACACAGTATTATAACTGATCTGAAGTGAGACAGAGAAAACTGATCTCTGTTTTATACAGCACTAGGTAAAAAGTGTTCTTATAAGTACCTGGGGTTTCCACTACTTTCAAAACAAAAAAATTGTTGGAATTACAGTAGTTGACTATATTAGTAGAATTATTTCTGGATAGAAAAGACAAACTTCTTCAGATGTTTGATTAGATCACTCTCAGGATAGGGTATTTCTTAATAGTATTAAGCTATTACTGCTATCTAGTTAAAGCATGTGCAAAAACAGGTATTTTGGGGTTCAGCATCTGCTATCTTTGGAGGCAGAAGCTCTACATTACTCATAAATGTTTCAAATTTAACACACAATCTAAAATCTCTTTTTTATACTATTACAGGGAGAAAAAAACCCAAAACTAAACTCTGGCTATGATCCTTGACCAGCATTGAGGGTGCTAGAACAGGGACCCACACAGGGTCCCACATCTTAGTGGATGCCTGACAACAGGAAGGGATTCTACTTATTATTAAATAAGGTTTATGATAATACAGACAAACAACACTTTTGTATATACATACTATAGATACATCTGAAAGTGCTCACCTGTACATGGGTTTTTGCACAACAAGTACTAGCTCTAGGTAATATGATTCTAATGAAGAAGAGCTACTTAAGTAAGATTAGTATTTAAATGAGATGAAATTTAAGATATCAACCATAAACTTGGGGGATATTTTAACAAGACATAGAAAAGCTAAAGAAATGATACTACAAATGACAGCACTTACTCTTTTACAGCATATGGAATATCTTAACTTTTTAAATAAACTAAGCATACAGATGCGATAAGAACAAAAAGTGCACATAACACTAGCAGCAATATTAGGTTTGGTTCTCTACAGTTACTGTACATGTATTACATGACTATTATAGAAATGGCACTGCCTCAGACACTTCTTACATTTGTAGTTTAAGACTAACTTTAACTTCAATTACATATTTATCTTTTTGTTTCACTAAAACTTAAATATGTGGTTTAAAGACTGTATACAAATATTTACTATATCTAATACATGTAACACAGGAGCTGCTTAACAGAAATTAATTACTCTCCACCTTTTAAATACAGGTATCAAAATAATTTTAAGGTGTACATTTTCTTAGGTGAGGGGCAGGGAAAGAAGGCATAATATCAAAAGAATAACATTAACTATTTTCTTATGAGAAATCAGTAATTAGAAATAAAACTTGTGTTCTTACTAGACAGAATACATTAAGAAAAGACTAAGGACTGCAGAGAAAACAAAGCTTTTAGCTACTAACACAGTGAAATCACAGCAAAAGATTCTTGTTAAACAGATAAAAAAATTATCTGTGCATAGATGTGACTTTTGGTGGCTGACTTTTTGAAAACAGTAACAGAAAGAGGGGAGAGTGAGCTATCTCTGAAAAGTTAATCTGCACTCTTTTAAAAGTATAATACAAATTAATCTTAACCTTTGGACTGCAACTTGAAAAATTTAGGTGATAAAAGAGGAAAAATAACTAAGGCATTGTGGATAATTTTATGTTTAATTTCTTTATTTGCTATCTTTTCATGGGTGCTACAACTATTTTGAAAAAGGTTTTACTATTGTTACAAATGCTTTTTCATAAATGCTTGATGAACCAATTCTTCTTACTTTCTTATTTATTTATTCTTTATTTTTCATAAATTTTTTTTAAGGAGAGTGTACTACTTTAGACAATCTGATACTTTATATGCCTGTAAAACTGAGTGGCTTATGGATTTGTTTTTATCCTTATTTACTAACTTCTTCAGATTACCGTTTTTCTTACTGAACTATCTTTAGAAACATTCTTTGCTCGCTTTTTTGCTCTGCATCTTTTAAGCCTGATCACCTCTTCAAGTAATCAGTGTTACATCTCTTCCCTATTCCTCACAAAAACTAAATATATTCAGAAACTTAGCATCTGTGAGTCACTTATTAACTTTGGCTTCTAAAACTCTATAATTTATTTATACTAGTTCTACTAATTTCTTGATCTCTTCTAAATTTTTATTTATTACTCCAGGTATTCAACACTCACTACTATCTAGATAACTCAAAGGCAAAAAACCCCCTTCCTTTTTAATTTTTTTCTTACATTCTCGGGTTCTATCAATTCCATTTAATTCGCGGCAGAATCGTAATACACACAAAAACACATCCTAGCTACAGCCTTAAAAAACCCTCCTAATATCTTTTCTAGTAAATCACAGTTTTTATTCTTGGTCCTTTTTCCTAGTTTTTTTAATCTGTTCTTGCTTTTCCATACTGCTCTTGTTTTTCGGATCTCTACATCGCTACCTCTGCCCAGGGCCGCCCCGCGCTGCCACGGACAGAGGAACGCCGCCTGCCCCGCTGTGCCCTGCTGCGCAGGCACACACCGTTTCCTGGCAACAAGAAACTAAGCTCTCTGTACTGCTCGTGGGGGTTTAATTCCTTTTTCTTGTGCTAGCAAACAACTTTCTCTAAGGCTGAAGCATTATATTAAAATTGTTGCTTTCAGGGATTTCTAAAATTATCTCAGTAAGATACAAAAAAAATTCTACTGATCTTGTTTAGGAAAAAAATTTCTTTAAGGTAAACAATTCTAGGGATTTTCAAATGTATTCAGTTCTAGATAAAAGATCTACTATTACTAGAGAGAAGAGAGAGTGAAAGAAAATCTTTTTAAATTCTTTTTCTTGTCTTTTTCTTCTTTTGCTGACTTGCATGAATTCTCCTCCCATTCTGGTTTGTGCGAGGACTATTTCTACTAGTTATTTTCTAATACATCTCAATTCACTTCTTGTTCTAATAACATGTCTTATTTTGCTCTACTGTCTAACATAAATGTACATCTTCTTTTCTTACTGGATCCCTTTTTCATTCCTTCTAATGGTTGTTGTTTTTCATGCAATGTACAGGAAAATGCTCTTCTTTTTTGTGGAAAAGGTTTTTTTTCTCTTTGTTTCCACCCGGACTATCTTTGCTAACATACTAACTGTTTCTTCCCCGAACCTCTCTCGGGTTCTCTTGGACTCTCTTCAGGGGTCCAAGTGTCAGCTAGAGCTCTAACCGGTGTGTGACTATTGAATTTATTCTTCCCTCCCTCCTTTTTCTTACCCTTCTTTTCTTTCTCTCTAAAAGTTTGTGTCGGTGGCTAGGAAAAGGGAACAGGGTTTCCCCTTTTAGCAAGAGGAGGTTTTGGGATGGCCGCAGAGCTCGAGGCTATGCATGGTTCTCGGGTGGCTGCATTAACGCTGCCACTGAGGTGGCCGAGGACGGGGTTGGATCCTGCATGGATCTTCGAGGAAGAAGTGGGGATAGGGAAAAACGGTGACTACCGAGCTGGGAGAGGAGGGGCTCTGCCAGGAATCCTGCTTCCTTCTCACATCTCTTTCCTTAAGATACATCATCTACAACAGAACATATCCTAATTCATCTGGCTCGTTTATTTTCTCAGTTTTTACTTATATGCACAGAGCTTCAAAATCCTATTCATCAAATGTACTAAACACAGGCTATATCAGATTCGATCTTACTTCTTTTTCTTCCTAAACTTTTGTGCATACAGACTTATCTAATTTCTTTCTCTCTTTGTTCTTGGCATACCTACACAAGGTTTGGCAAGTTCATGATTCGAATGTGCCTAACACCGGTCAAATTACGTGTTTCTCTATCTCCTTTCCTCCCCATACTTCTATGCAAAAATGAATCATTCTTTTCTTAAAATTCACTCTCTTCTTGGGACACTCCTGTTAATATTCTAACATCTATCCCAATGGGCTTCTTCTCAGGATCTCAGGAACCGCCTCCACTGAGGCTTCTCTTGAGAGATCTTCTTGATCTTTACTAAAATACGACCCCATCCTTCTCGTGGTGCAGAAGTCACCAGTCACTACACAAATTAAACAAAAAATCTCGAGTTTAGAAACTCGGTGCTGTTAACTTACTGTTCTAGTGGGGGACTGTCCTGTGGGGGTTCCTTTAACGGCGGGCTCTCAAACTACAACTGCTACAGAAAAATTAAACGGACCTTCACTGGTCACGGTCTGGAAGGCTTACCAGTCCCTGAACTCAAAAAGACGTCTCTTTCTTTCTAGCCCCCTTGTGACTGACACTCTCTTGTTGGGGAACACTCACACAGGTATCACACGCTTCTTTCTCAACCGGCTATGACCCTTGCGGGACAGTGGAACTGCGGTTTTAAGGTCTGCACTCGCTTCGTGATAATACCACGTCTCATTCACACACACACAAATTTCATACACTTGGTCACCCCACCCAACCACATGATACTCACAGTCTCCTTTTCTCGTAAGGGTTCTTCGTGCACGTTGACTTTTACAAGTGAAAAATCAAAAATACCACGGTTCCAGAGACCTTTCTCTCGGATCTCTGCCAAGTTCCTAGAGCCTTTCTCTAAGCCAGCTTGTCTTACTCTCTGCTGTTGTGGTTTCTTTTGTTTTTGGGTTCTTGTTAGCTAGTTGGTTCCGTTGGACTTACCCCGATATGCTGAGCCACTTGTGACAGCGGGGCACCTCTTGGTCAGAAATGGGGGATCCGCAGATCTCCCAAAACTGGCCCCACGTTGGGTGACAAAATTGTTATAAATGCTAATACAATATTCTAATTAAAATTATAATTTTTGGTTTATTAACAAAAAAATCGAATTATAAAATTTCAGTAAAACTACTCACAGCGGAGATACTTGACTATTTTTACTTGGGAAATGTCAAGGGCGAATTGGGACGCAGTACTTGGCCGACTGCCGTCTCCCCTAGGTTCACGAATTGGCCTTGTTCAGGGCTTAGTTTTTACACACTTTATTCTGCCTCTGGCAAAAATTTCTTCATAGTCCCTTTGTGTCCAAGCTAGTTATTCAAATTCATAGTTGTCTCCAGCTTAGCTGAAAAGAGTTCTTTCTCTCTGGTTAGGTGTCAATTTCTGGTTTCTCGTGAGTGTATTGACGCCTAGTTTGATGAATGGTAAAAATTCATCTCCGGAGATGTGGGTGATGATAGTCTTCTAATGGTGTTGTTTCAGTGTTCGGATGAGGGTGTTGGCTGATGATGATGTCTCTGCTATCTAGGGAGGAGAAGACTGATAGCTTATCTTAATGGGTCTTCTCTTGATGCTGAGGAGATGGCTGGGTTTCCTGTAAGTCCTTTGTGTCCTTTCTGAATGTTAAATTCTAGGGTGGTGCCTGCTTTTTGTTTTAACAAATTTTCAAGGCAGACTGAAACTTATATTCTCATATAACACATATATACAGTGATTTTCATAGTTTTAAGAACATATAAGTTCTTATATGTATAAAACATATAGTTTTAAGAACCTATAAGAACATGATTTAACATCCTGTATTTTTCACAATATGAAGCAAGATTATGCTTGAACCAGAAAACCAGTCATGGGGAAGCATCTACAGAGACGGATCATCTCTGTGGATTCCAATATATGCTTTGGTTGCAAGCACACAGAGATGGAAAGCAAACAATCACACCAATGGAAACTATTTTCAAGACAATTTCTAGGCTAGCACTGCTCAAAGACATTTTCTTCATTAACATCAAAAGCTGCATCTCATCTCTGCACTTGTGGACAGAGGTGTAGGATCAGCATGTGTGCCTTTTCTGCACTGCAGGACTCTTCTGTACTTGGAATGAGCTGTGGATGTGTAAATAACCTGCCTAAGACACAGCACTGCTTCTTGGAGACATGGTGTGTACTTCAGAAGGAGCAGATCCTTTTGTCAGTGGCTCTTACAAAGACACAAGTAAAGGTGGTTAAGGTGATCAGCCAAACCCAGTCACATGCCTTTTCATTCCAGCATCTCAAGCCCTTCCTTCAGGGAAAGTACAATGGGAGCAAGGGGCAGCTGAGGTGTCCCATGGGATGAGATAGGAGGAAGATGCATCCTGTCACCAGGGGAGGCCGAGCTGGGGGGGAAAACTGCATCTTCCTAGCTGGTGCAGAGTAGAAAAGCAGCACAAGTATTTCTCTCTCTCAAAGCACAGGCTTCTGGCCAGCTCTGCCCACAAGTTCCCTGCAGCACTCCAAGGGAAGCTGCACGCCCTCTCATTATTATTCCAAGCACTACTGAAAACAAAACTCCAGGAATTGCTTCAGAGGGAGGACTGGCTCTCATTACCACGGTTGTCAATGGATGAGCAGGCACAGGCACAGGTTCCTCCAGCTGGGAGAGTGACAATCAACACCCACTTCTCTGTGCTAGAAGAGATTAACTAATGCCAGTGCTGTAATTTCAGATCTGTACTGTTGTAAAAAAGCAGAATTTGATTTTATATAATAACAAATAAAGTTCTCAGAGTGTTTGTTTCTGCACAGATTCCTACGTGCACTGGATGACTTCTAAATAAACTGCTGGGGTACACACACCTTTACAGCAAACACATTCAGTGGCACAGGTAATACAAAGTATAAAAACTCTCTTCTTTCTTCACTCCCTAATCCAGTGCTCATGTCAAACAAGGGGTATAAAGTACTCTCCAAATTAAGGCAAAAATTAATAAATCATTGTGATTGGAACCCAAAGGGGTGCTGTAGTCCCATGTCCAAGCACACCCTGAAATGTTAAGTTACTACAAGGAGAGGACATTTTTATTTTTATAAACATTATATTGTCTTAGTGTAGATGTCTGACACATTATTAAATCAGATCAATTAGATCAATTGACAAAACATTTAAAGTAATTAATTCTAATAAAACTTTGTTATTCCATAGACAATAGTGCTGTGAATTTTGTTTATAGTATAACACATTTAAAACACAGAAATACAAGTTTCTAATTTCATATGTTACCAGCAAATGGAGAAAGATGCATGCTTTAATTTCTGTTAGATTTTTAACTTACACAGGGAAGTGGAACAGCTATGCATAAAGACAACTCTACAATAAGCTGTAAAACATACAGAAAGGCTGACCTTATAACACTTGTACAAGTATGACAATACCATTGCAACTCATTTCAAAAGGTAATAAATGTTTGTCTGTGGCTCCACCATTTTAATACTTTTAAGCTGACTTGATAGAAAGCTATTTTGAGAATTATATTACTAGAAACCACTGCTTGCTTTGCTTTCTGGCTGATTGTAAATGAACATATATTATATGTACATTTGCACTCAGTTCCACCTACATTTTCTTCCTTATGATTAGAAACATCACAGAATTGCCTAGAGATAAAGGACCCAAACAGTGTCATTTGATCCCCAATCAAACAAAAAGTGTTCCCATCAGTCACTTTTACTGCTGTGCTTGCTGCAGCTTGGATGCTGTGACTGTATCAAAAAGCAGAGACCTCATCACGCTCACAATTCAGAGACTGGCACGGTCTAAACAACCCTCTGTTTTAGAACAAGCCAGGCAAGGATTGCATTCAGCAGCCTAATGTTGCCATGAATTTTCCTGGTTTGCTAAGCGTTCATATTAAAGGAGAAACGTGCAGTTTCTCACGCTGGTGAATTGTAAACACAGGACCATGTTTTGTAAATATTGGCAATGTTATGAATACTTTCTCCAAGACAAGGGGAGGTTGAATGACAGCCTCCTGGACCAATGTGACAGGAGAGGTGGCGATACCCTTCTCCAATCCATGGTCACCTTGCCACAGGTATATAATGGAAAAATAAACTAAGGGCAGGGTCTTCTGCCCTGCTGCTGTTGTTGAACCCAGATCTGTGTCCCCAGTCTGTGTTCCTGGTTGGGCCTCCACGGTGATAACTGGCGCCCAACGTGGTCAAGTTGCAAGCTAGTGAGGAAAGAAAAAAGAAGAAAGAAGAAAAAAAAAATTCTGCCTTCTACAGCTGCAAAAAGAAGAAACCCACGATGTTCTCAGAGGAACGATTGATGATGGAACTGCTCCACTCCTTTTTGTTGTCCTGTGATGCTGACTTAACCAGGAAACACGTGAGAGAACTATTTAGCTGGGGAAAGAAACTTGGAATTTTTTATAGTGCTGAAAAAGCACTCTCAATCGACCCATGGAAAACCCTGGGGGAAAAACTTTTTTTATCCGTTCTGAACGGAAATATGAGAGCTAGCGCTCTCTTAGGGATCTGGGGAACAGTCTTCCCACTTCTAAAAGAGGCTGGAGAGGACTTTGAAGTTGATTCTGGGTTTTCGACACAGAGCAGAAGCTCCCCTGCGAGCTCCGTCGCTTCTGACGAGGATTGCTCTGATACAGGGTTAGAGCCGATGCAGGAGACCCCCACCCCCATGTCGGGGGTTGGGCGCGCCCAGCGGGGTTTTTGGAAGGGCGGGGAACCTTTTTTCGGTCCGCTCTCCGCGCGGTTGGCCGGGCGGGGAGCTGGGGTGCCGAGGGGGCGGAGCGCTCGGCATCGGGTCCCACGCCGAGCGCGGGGGATCGCCCGCGCCGCCCCGGGCCGCCGTGCCGCGGCGACCCCCCCGCTGCCCGCCACCGCTGCGGGGTCCGCCCTGCAGCTGCCGCGCGGAGCCGCCCCGCCTCGGGACCCCTGCGGGGAGCCGGGGGGGCCGCCGTGCACGCCGCCCCCGGCGCTGCCGGCACCGCCCCCTGCCGCCGCCTCCCCGGCCCGCCCCGCCCTGCCGCGACCTGCTCCGCGCAGGATTCGGCAGGCGAGAGCGGCGGGGACGGCCCCTCCCTGCCCCGTCCCCCCGCCGCGCCAAATGCTGTGCGCGGGGTCGCCGCCGCCGGCGGTCCGTGCGGTGCCCGCAGCGGAGCCGCCGCCGCCGCCCACCGCGCCGCGCCCCGCCCCACGCGTCCGGTGCCGGTCCGGCGCCGCGGGGGGAGGGCTGGGCGCAACGCTGCCCGCTGCTGCGGGGCCACCCGCGATGGACAGCCCCCCCGCGCTGCCGCGCGGCACCGCCGCGCGTCCCCTCCCTGCCGCTCGGGGAATGCCCCCCCGCACCGAGCGGGAGGGGCTCTCGGCTGCCGCTGCTGCCGCCGACCTGGCCACCGACCCATCGACTGGCCAGGCAGGAGCTGAAAGCTGTGGCCGGTCGGCCACGCCTCCCTGCCCAGCGCGACAATCGCCCCCCCGCTCAGAGAGGAGTCTGAGCGAGCCACTGTCCCCCGCCCACCCCCCCTACGGGGCCGGGTCGGCTGTGGGAGATGATAACGGGGCAAAAGCGTTGTCTGATGTGCACGCTTTCCCTGTCGTGAAATCGGATGAGAATTTTAGTCTTGCATCCCAGGTGAACCAGGCTGCTGACCTAACGGAGCTGCTGCCTGCAGATGCAGCTTTGCCCGAGCCAGTTCAGGGACCTGTGGACGTGGTTCCACAGCATCATATCCATGATGACCCATCATGGGCAGTCCCGCTTCCCTTATCAAGGGACGTGGCAGAAGATAATATAAGCTTCACTGAGGCAATTCAATGGATCAGTGCAGAATTTGAGAATCTGATCTTTCCTTATGTAATAAGAGGTCTTGCAACAATGATGCTTGAACCTCAACAGGTTTTTACCTTTGAAAGAAATTGGAAATTCCTAGCTGGACAAATGGCTGTCGAAAATAGCCACCTGCCTCGAGACGATCCCTTGTTTGGGGTCGGAGCTGACCTACTTATGGGGAGGAGTCAATATGCTTGCCCTGATGTGCAAGCTGGCCTTTCTTTCAGGGTTTTAGGTTCGTGCAGATACATAGGGATATCTGCATTGATAAAAACCAAGTTATCCTTCTCCCCAAAGGAAGACTTCTTAGACATAGCACAGAAGCCAGAGGAAGCTTTTAATGAATTTATATCGCGTCTGATGCAATTTTTAGAGACGAGAGTCGAGGATGTAACTTTGACAATGATAATTTTGGAGCAATTAGCAAGAAGCCATGCTAATTCTGCTTGCCAGAGGCTCCTGGAAACCATTCCAGAGACTTCTACTGTCCTGGAGATGGTCCAGACCTGTGCAGTTCTAAACACCTGTGATTCTATGGTGATGACCCCAACGGCTGCTTCACAGCCGGCAGAACAGAGGCAGAATGATGGACATGAGACACAGGCAGATATTCAGCCTAGTGGGGAACAGGAAAAGGAGGCACAGAAAGTGACTCCCTTGTTTTTCTGCGCACAAGGTGTGGGTCCAGACCATACTGCAGAAACATGCGAGGCAGTGGGTCATGCTGAGCCCACGCCAAGCCCGAAAACTCGGAGGCGAAGAAAAAGACGAAGACGTCAGGGGGACGAAACAGTTTCCCAAGCTCTAGAACAAGAGCAAAATTCTCTGGCTGGTGTACAGCCATCATCTCAAGTGTAGGAAGTGTTGATGTTGCCACATAGCTATGGTCAGTTTTCCTTGGACCTTGCAGTGGGTTTCTACGTCCACATCCTATGTTGCATGCATTCTTTGAGAAAAAGTCAATTGCTCAATTTGTGTTTTCTAAGTTCTCTATCCTCAGGTTCTGGGATCTTTGCCATGGAGGTGGCCGCTGAAAGTCTGCTGAGCTGCCTCAGGTGCATTGGACTGATCCTGTTTGATCCTGAAACCTTGTGCACCCTGTGCCACCCTAGTGCCACCCATCACAGAAGCCTCTTCGAGATCTGATTGACATGGACACGGACTGGCATCCTCTCTTTTCCTATATGGCCTCCATAGAGACTTTGGATCCTGTGGAGCTGCTGGACAAGGACTGACTGAAGCAGTGTGATGCTGAGAGCCAGCGGACTGTTAATCATGGACTCAGAGGAATTGTTTGCTACGGCTCAGTTTTATGTATGGTAGCCATTGTGACCTCTGTGGGGAAAGTGCACGTTGTTTGGGGGTTGTGGTTTTGGGACAGAACTTTCGAGGTTCAGAATTTTCAACTGAGTGGTTTGATTTTTCTTGGAATGCTCCTGCCTTTTGCACCGTATATTCCCTTGTATCTTATAAAAATTTAAAAATATGAGGGTGTTGGTTGAATTATGTTAGACTATGCTCGAGATATTTTGAGCAGGTTATTGCAAGGGGTTCAGGGTGAAACCCTGGGTAGCAAAGGCAGAATCAGACCAACATGTAGCCCTCACACCGTCACCTAAATGAAGGTCGGTGAACTTTATACAGGTTTTTTTTTTCTCTCTTTTTTCCTGTCATAGAATTGTTCATTTTTCTTTTTCTGTTTTCTTTTTAATATACTTAAAAGGGTGAGATGTTGCCATGAATTTTCCTGGTTTGCTAAGCGTTCATATTAAAGGAGAAACGTGCAGTTTCTCACGCTGGTGAATTGTAAACACAGGACCATGTTTTGTAAATATTGGCAATGTTATGAATACTTTCTCCAAGACAAGGGGAGGTTGAATGACAGCCTCCTGGACCAATGTGACAGGAGAGGTGGCGATACCCTTCTCCAATCCATGGTCACCTTGCCACAGGTATATAATGGAAAAATAAACTAAGGGCAGGGTCTTCTGCCCTGCTGCTGTTGTTGAACCCAGATCTGTGTCCCCAGTCTGTGTTCCTGGTTGGGCCTCCACGGTGATAGCCTAAGACTTCAGCAACAGTACCAACCCAAATTTTCCATTATAGCTCTATGAAATTACCAAATCTTGGACAGCTGACTGCTGGGTCCTGAAATGGTTTAAACACTCCCCACCCCCCTCCCCCCCTGCGACAGAGTACTGGCCCTGGGGCTGTCCCCATATACCTTGGTGACGCCAGGCTGACCATGGGTGCTGAGCGTGGCTGCCTTTGTCTTGGCACCATGTACACAATCAGTTTGGTCTTGGCTTGGAAAAAACACCGGAAGGGGTTAAAACTTGCGCAGCACACTTGGGGATTACCAGCTCTGTCTTTTCACATTTTCTGTGGAATCCTGATTTACCTGAGTCTCAGCTCCCATTGTCAAGCCTGTGCTGGAGTGCTCAGCAGAAGTGCCCCTTCCACTGCTTGTCACACACCTGTGTTTGAGCCCAGGAGAAGCACCACTCCTGCCCTCCCACACGTCCCACTGGCTGAAGCTCTGATGAATGCACCAGCAAGAGGAACACCCAAACCATTCCCAGACCTTGCCAGGAGGGTTCATATTGCATAGGATTTTGACAGACAGCAAAAAAAAAAAAAAAAAAAAAAAAAAACAAACAAACAAACAAAACAAAAAAAAAACAAAACAAAACAAAAAAAAAAACCAAAAAAAACCAAAAAAACCACCACCAACCGTTACAAACATCTTCCTAGTAGGGTTTCAGTCTTGAAAGCAAAGATTCGATGCAAGGATGAAGGTAACATTCCATTAGTAACCTCACCTAATACTGCCTGAATAGTCAGGCAAGTTCTCAGCTTTGCAAGGGGGGGCGGTGAAGTCAATCACACTGCTCTTCAAGGGAACAGTAACTAAAATTTATTCCTAAATCTTCATTGCACTGTGAAGTTCACTGCACAGCAGTAACTCTCAGGTGCACAGACTGCGACTGGCACACCTGTGCAGCCAGGGTAAGCGTTGGAGACGTTGGGTTAAGCATCTCTCTCCCTTCTCCCTCAGAAAGGGACAAAGTACTTTGCACCTTTCCTGACCAAAGACCAAGGGTTGCAAAGATCAAGTAGCATCTAGGAAAATCTTCATGTAAATGTGACCCCTGTGAATCTCACCAGTATCTGAATGACACAACGTTTTGTGATTCCATACTATTTTCACTTGCACTTGCTCTCCAGTGCTGCTGCATGAGATTCCCACTTTGTGTCCTTTGCTTCTGGCACCCATTTAAAAAAAAAACATTGCTTCAGATTGAAGTTACTACACAAACACCTTGCTTTGGCTTCTTTCAAAAACCTGTTGTGGTTCAATCTCTGTGCTTGCTCACTTCACCTATAAGCAATTACACAAGGCAGTTCCATGATACAGAAACGCATGTTACGCTCAGAGGTCCTGACTCAGCACTGAGAAACATGAGAGAAAAAGGTGAGAACTAAAGATGAACAAGTCAGCCGAGCTCTATGCTTGACGAAATATGGGAGCTCACTCTATGCAAAACTTGAACATTATACAAACCTTCATGAAAGACTGAGGCTGTACTTTGTGCAATCAGCCTTTATCTTCCATTTTTTTTCCTTTCCTGATCTAAGATTCCCCCATAAATGCCTTTAAAAGTAGGCAAAATAAAGTCCCCTCCAATACATAGTCTGTAAAAAGACTCCATTGTTGCTGTTGTATTTTCCCCTTTAAGCCCTACTGTATCCCCACGGAGAGTGATGATGTGATAGATTCTTCTACGCTGGGGATCTGCTGATCTCCCTGAAACCAAACCAGTGTGGTGGAAATAGGGGAGCATTGTGTTTGTGAGTGCTGGGACCGTTTTTACTGCAGGGTTTCAAGGTGGGAGGTTCTTGCTGCTGTAAATGGGAACAAACCTGTCATAAAGCTGGGACAATAAATGTCAGTTTCCCCTGAGCATTAGCTGGCACATGACTCCTGGTTTAGGGGGATCTTCACATTTAACCAGAGCTGATTACTTACTGTTGAAAAGAACTGGAGAAAACAAGCCAATGGAAGATTACTTCCTTAATGAAAAGGAGAAACAAAAAACCCAAAATAATAATAAAAAAATCTAGTTTTGGGTAGCTTATGAAATATGAATTCTGGTTATTGCAAATGGTACCTCATGACAGTGATGTATTACAAGTATTAAAAGTGCAAGGAGTATTTACTATTTACATATTTCTGCTCTTATAGATCTGCTGCAGAAGCATCTTTGGATCTCTTAGCATTTCTCAGCTTCTCTATTAATAGAAGTTACAAGAACCATTTGAGAAGGTCTCATCCCTTTTTGTGGCCACTTAAAAGGATGGAATGATGCTTTAAACAGCTTAGTCTGCTTGGCCCCTGATCCAGGGAAACCTGTCATTAGCTTTAGGAGAGGACCAAAATTAGGTTCCTAAATCTTCTGCCAGCATGGGGAAATGTTTTCTTGAGCCAGGGGCTCAGCACTCTGTGTTTGATAAATACTGCAGTGCAGAACTTTCTAACCTCCTCAATGTCTTGCACATGCTCTTTTTTTCCCCCCAAAAGCTGACTGTATATTCAGCAATAGAACTGGAATTTCAAATGACTAACAATAATTAGAAATATTACTGAATGTACACAGATGTACTACAGATAGGCAACTGCCATGCGCCACTCACAATAACTTGCTAAAACAAATAAAATTTTGCTTGAGTTTATAAACAGGTATGAGTAAGACTGTCTTAAATACTTATACACTTATAGCATCTTAGCACCTGCTATGATAAGAATTTATGTGTATGCAGAAACAGCTAGTTACCACAGGGCCTCAATTTAACAACAGTTAACACATATACTTTACTAGGTAAAGTGTACATATATTTATAAATATTGTATTTTGCTTGAATACAAACCTATGTCCACACATTAAAAAAAAAAAACGAAAACACTAAAAGTATGCCAATGAATTATATGAACTTGTGACTTAGTTCATAATAAATAAATAAGTTCAATAAAACTTCCATAGTATAATCTGGCTTCACAAAGTGTAAAGGGCTCAGGTCAGATCTTGTTGTAGGTGACTTTATGATGCTTATATCTTCTTATGATGCTTCTTATGGCGCATCTTCTTCTAATATCATCTCTATCTCAAAAGAAGTAGAGACTTCTTTTTTACCTTAGGAGCAAAGGGCTTCAAATCACTTTCTGTCTAAAATCATCTTTGTCTCAAAGGCTGAGACTTCTTTTTACTCTAGGAGCAAAGGGCTTACTCTGTCAAAATTCTTAATTAACTCTTAATTATATTAGTCTACAACTTTTGTTTAGAAGTAGCATTCCACTAAAC
Source organism: Prinia subflava (assembly GCF_021018805.1). Taxonomy (NCBI): domain Eukaryota; kingdom Metazoa; phylum Chordata; class Aves; order Passeriformes; family Cisticolidae; genus Prinia; species Prinia subflava. The sequence goes on from NC_086248.1 coordinate 102,075,349, forward strand.
AGCATTAATAAGTTACAGGAAATAGTCTATTCTCTATAGTTTACTAGGGAAGTCTAGCTAACAAGGCGACTCTTCACTCTTTTTTTAAGTAGTCTTTTTACTCTCTCTTCACTGACTGTCATGCTGTATCTTCTTTACCTTCAATTACTTTTTTTTTTTCCTTTTAACTCAAGAGGAGGGTTGGAGTTTAAAGTCTCAATCTGTGCTAATAAAGAGTTAACCTTTGCTTAACCAAAGGTGGAAGGGTTAGGCTTCACTGGAGTCTTTGCGTTCTGGCTACTGCCAGGGACTACTTGCATGGCTGCAGTGCCGCTTTTGGTCTCAGCTGCATGATTTCTTGAGCAGGCTGGGATTTCTTCTTTTTTCTTCTTCTGCCTAGGATTCACTGGAGGGGGGAGGTGGGGGTCTCGGCCCCTGCAGCAAAGCAGCAGGGTGTTTTACAGATGTTGGAAATCTGATCCGGGCCAGGGGGCATATTCTTATCCTCTGCCCCATCCTGGGAGTCACAGAGCCAGACGGGCCTCCTGTAAAGGCCCGGGCTGGGCAGGCTGGGCGGGCCCGACCCACCAGGAGTCAGGCCACCTTACCTCTTCTGAAGCAGGGAGGAAAAAGCAAGTTTCTCAGGATCTCCCAATATTTAACCCTGTAGGTCCACGGAGACATATCTGTTCTTAATTGGTTCTTTTCTGGAACTTCCTGAAAACTCACTTCCTGGTCAAAACCACCACAGATCTAGAATCCCTTAATTACATCAATTATATTTATTGTATAATGTGTGTCTTTGCACAGGGTGCAAAATTCCCTTGAGGGTGTCTCAGAAAACACATGAGAAGTGTCCCCACGTCCTGTGCAGTGCCTGATTATCCCAGTGGCTTGGGGCACTTTCCAGGCAGGCAGCCTGTGTTATTTGGAGTCAGGTGCTCGAAGGCTGGTGTGCCAAGCAAGGATCTCCTTGCATTTTTTCCCATCAGCTTACTGGATGAAACGCTGCACACTATTTGTGCTAGCCCAGTGCATTAATTCTGTGTTACAGAAAGCAGGATGTGGGCCAGCCTTCAAATCCAGAGGGATGCAGCTTATGAGAAAGTGGAAGCAAAATTCTGAATCCTGGCAACACAAGGAGCAAGATAAAATAAGAGAGCAAAGTGTGTGGCTGCTGGGTGTACAGGGATGTCTGTCCCTGGGAGAGATTTAATGGCATGTCCCAACTTTTGTACAGGCTCCATCCAAAGTCCTCTCATGACATAGCATCTGCCACCCAACACCTGCCTCTACATGTAGAGAGAACAGAGCCCTTGTTCTCTCCCTTGCTCAGCCGAAAGCAACCCTGACCAGAGCTAAGGAAAGACTTGGCCCTCAGGGAAACATATGCCCCTGCTCTAAAAAAGGAGCAAGTGTAATTCCAGGCTGGCAGCAGTCACCAGTAGCCAAGGGGGTTGTGCCCCAGCAGCCCTCTACACTCCTGACAGGACAAAATGTTCAGCAGCAGGCACCGCTCCTCCAGGAACCCAAGGTCTGGTTTTCTTGACAGGCACGCCCATGGAAAACCTCAGCAACAAATGCTCAACACTGGAGCGGATCTGTAATCAACTACAAACATCCTCACAGGGTCAGGTGTACAGTGGTGTGTTTTTCCCCAGCTGGTGTCTTGAGTTATGTAACCGAAAAAAAAATGTATTCTATTTCATCTCTTCAAAGCAGTTAGGGAGATGTTTTTCTTTATCTCGTGTAACTCCAGCAGGGAGGGAGGTGGATGCCTTCTGATAATAGGCCAGCTGTTAAAACCAGGTGGAACAGTGTTTCTTATCTCTTTCACCACTATCCACCCTCGGGGGTGGGGAGTGGACCAAAGGACATCTTCTGGTAATGGGCCATTAAGGCTCATCAATGACAGGACACATTACATCATCCCATTGTGAGATGCTCCACCCAGTGGGGAGGAGAGCCAACCCTTCCTACGAAGATAAAAACTGAGACCTAGGATTACCAGGCAGCCTGTTTTCCACTGGATTCCCAGAGGAAGACTGGACCCATTTCACCACCACTGGACCCCTTCTACAGGATCACCTCTACTCCAACAGAACCACATCTGTTTCACCAGGAGGACTTATTTGGACTGCTTCCAACACCCTGAACAGGGTGTCAGGTCATATTTCTGACTCTGTCAGGGTTTCTAGGGGTTTTTGTTTGTTTGTTTTTGTACTAGTACATTTGTATTTTTAATATTCCTAGTAAAGAACTGTTATTCCACTTCCCCAAACTCTGGCTGAAAAACCTTAACTGCAAAATTATAATAATTTGGAGAGAGGGGAACTTACATTCTCCATATCAAGGGAAACTCCAGTTTTCCCTGGCAGACACCTGTCTTCTCAAACCAAGACAGCTGGCAATAAAAACATTATGGTGAATTTCTGCTGTAAAATTATCCTGTTGACTTCTAGCACCATTCAAATCCTGCCTGGCAGGCAAAGATTACACTGACAAGATTTCTGTCAGATTATTCTGGTGTGGAGGGTTTCAAACTTGTTCTGCAAGTCTATTAGAAAAACAGAAACCTATCTAAAAAAAAACCACAATAAAGGCATTTTTTCTACATAAATATGTTTAAAAATATGTTGCTTTAAACAATTTGTGCTTTTTTTCAGAAGCCTTCCTGAAATTAGATGCTCCTACACAAACTTGGATACCTTGGCCTAGATGTCAGACTGTTCCAGGCCAGCAAATAATCAATTTCATAGCAAATTTACATCCTCAGGGCACAACAAAAGAGACTGCCATTTCTTACCCTATTTCCCAGAAATAAAGGGAACTTCTCCAAAAGGCAGGGATCAAGTCCTCACCAGAGCTTGATTCTGCAGATTCAGCCAGACAAGTGCAAGCAGTTTGGGCAGAAGTATATGCTTTTAGGAACTGAGCTTCAGATTTGAACCACTAAGTGCTTACAGAGTTTTCATGTAAATTCCCTTAAAGGTGCTTCATCTTATTAATTGTCACTTATCTATTCAGGCAAGAAAATAAAAAGGCCACTCACCCAAAAAAATGCAATGTCCCCATTGCTTCCAGGACTCACTGCTACAAACACATCACTGACCCTACAACAGTCACAGGAGTTCTGCCCCCAATTTTACAAAGGTCAGATTTCACTTAAGTCCCTGAATACTGAAAACTCTCTTCCTGAAACTAAGCCTTACATTCTGCTTGGCACATCCATTCAGCACACTCAGACTCTGCAACTCCTTAAATCTGAAGTGGCTGAGGTCTTTTAAATATTCAAATTTCCACTGCTTTCCCTAAAACCATGGCTTTCAACTGATTCAGTTAAAGTTGTATCGACATAAAAGGAACATCTTTACCAGGATTTAAGTCTCTTTTAGACTAACTTGCAGTGGCTGATGATCAAATAAAACTTTGAAAGTACAAGGCAGAATTAAATTCAGGCAAGCATAGTCCACTGAGATTGATTTTCAAAATATATTTTTAAACAACTTTAAAGCTCCAGTGGTGTAGCTTTGAAATAGACAAACCTCATACTATTGCATCTCTGTGAACTTTATTGAAAGGATTAGGGTTTCCAAAAAATGTAAATATAAAAAACATTTGTCAATCATCAGAAAGCTATGGTTTTCTAAAAAGTTACTCAACAATACTGAATGTACATTTTATCTCACAAGTATCAATTGAAAAAGATATATAAAAATCCCTGTTCTGACAGCAGGGATGTTACCTTCAGGTTGCTCCACCTGCCTTGAATGTTGTTTTTCCCAGAACTTGACTGCCATTCTACCTGATTTGTTTTGTCAAAAAAAAAAAAAGTCCTGCACCTTGTTCTCCACGAGCACCACCATCACAAATCCAAAGCTAATCAATTGATTTAAGTGACACAGCTGAGGACAGAGACCTGGAACTAAGCATGCAAGTGGCATCACAGCAAAACCAACAAATTATGCAAGTGAAAATCTCCTATGCACACATTTCATACTGGTGTTCCTATCACAGAAAAAGTCTATTAAAAAGAGCAGCACATGAAAAACAAAAATTAAAAAAAAAGGGGGGGGAAAAAGGTGAGTAAAAAATTCACCTTTGGCAGGGACAAAAGCAGTTTTTCCAGCATGTCGTAAGACCATAGCTTATCATACAATCTCCTATCATTCTGCCTTTGAACCACTGTCAAAGGAAGGCCACATCAAGCAGATCTGAAGCCAGCCAAGGACCACATATTTAAGTCAAAGTCAGAACTGCAGCAAAGCCTCTCCATGGAGAAAAAGGCTCTTTCATCTCCCTTTGAAATACTCATTGAAGATCATCTGAAATTGCTAGGAATGGAAACAAAAACAGTTGACTGGTTCAAGAACCAGAGCGGCCTTGGACACAAAGGTGACCCTTGCTTTCAGAAGATGAAAACTGCAGATGAATCACAGTCACGCTAAAAATACCCAACACAACCCAGCTTCCCCAGTGGCTCCCTGCAGTGCCTCAGCCCCAGGCCTCAGAGCCCCTCAGCTCCCTCCTTCCCCCCCAAGCAGCCACCCCCAGCACCAGTGGCTGAGCCAGCCCAGCTGGCTCCTGAGGCTCTGCATCCAGTGATGGCTTGTGGCTCACACAGCCATGGGCACAGCAGAGCCTCCCATGGGGACACTGAAGCCAGGCACTGGCTGTCCTCCAGAGTCTGACCTCAGGAGGGGAGAACCCCTGGGAGACTCAGTCCTCTGCAAGGCCCAGTAAAGCTCTGAGTATGCCCTACATCAGAATAGAACTGTACATACCACTTTTGGGGACGGCGTACAGTAAGGATGCCAAAAATTGCTGTTTTTTTCCTCTGGGGCCTTCTACACAGGCCATGACTGTGCCAACAAGCATGAGAGGTGCACTCTCTCAGCACACTCAGTTTGTCTGCTCTGTTCCAAACCACGCCTGGACCTGATGATTTAGCTGTGAATCATCAGCACACCTGGCAGGAAGCATCGCTCTAGGATGTGCTTATTGAGCCATCTACAGCACAGGTAATGGCAGTTCAAGGTAGCTTTTGTTTCTGCTTAGAACAAGCTGCTTACAGAACATTCTGGCAACACACACAAGTATCAAACCAAGGTATTGCAGGTTTTACACATAACACAAAACTACAATTATTACAGTATTTAATGCACACCAGTAGGAAAAGTTCCTAAAAAATACTTGTGCAGTTTTTGTGCCATGGGATAGGTAATGGCTATTTCGCAGAAATAGATTCAACTGGCTCCATTGGAGCAGCAGTATAAATAATCAAAATAGAAGAAATAATAGGCCCTGATATGAAACTTCTATTCTTTTTTTCCTTCCCCTTATCAGCAAGGACACACTTTACTTAGGAGCAACTGCATCCCTGCATCACTACGAAGTGGAGCTGCACATTTGTGGGGTGGCTTTAGCGACATGTGCCACATAATTGCAAACATCACTGTACTTAAGGAAGTATTTTAGGCATTTTAGTGGTTGTTATTATTATTATTATTCATCTCATTAACAACAACAAAAGAAACAAAAACCCAACAACAGGAAGGTACAGTGAGCTTCCTAACACAATAGGATGTCCCACGGGCACAGGTACGAGAAGGCTGCTCAAACCTCAGCTGCAGAGCTCAACAAGCAGCAACACAATTGTTTTCCAGGATGACAACTGGCAATCCAGGCAGTTCATCCACTCTCTCTGCTGTCTGTCCCTGGGCCCTTCCTTCTTCTTCCCAGGGATCCACTGGCACACACTGCTCCCCAAGCAAGGCCAGCGGGACATGGCTTTTTCCACAGGACTTCGCTGCCACGCACAGTGCAAGGGCTGCCAGTGCTTCCACGTATTTGGTGTAACAAACAAAAAAAAACAGCTGCTGAGCTGAAGGGAAACCACAGGGTGTAAATATTTTCATTTACAATATTTTGCCTAAAGAAAATCAGATTGAAAAATCAATTCCAAAAGTGCAAATGAAATAAAAATTGGCTTTTTGTCTGTGAACAGAATGTGGCTCTCTTTTTTTTTTTTTTTTAACTGGAGCTCTTTCTTTTCCTGCCATAGGTTAGGGTTTAGTGCTTCAGGATTTTTTCCTTTCTTTCTGTTATGTAGGGTTTGATGTGCCTTTACTATTATTTGCCACCGTTTGTACCACAGACAAAAATATTCACCTAGCTGGTAGTCTCTTAATACACTTCATAGCAGAACATATACAAGAGGAAAAAACGTACCAAACATACCATACCATGGATCAGAAGTGATCAGTGCTTAAAGTAAATACAAGAGCCACAGTGGCAAGAACCCACAGTATCAATACATACAAATGAAGCAGTGATGGTGTTTCTCAGGAGTGGAGTCTGCCTGCATATTAATACAGAATTATACAAAATCTAGCAGGGATATTGGAACAATGAATAGCTAAACTTTCACAATAACTTAAGATCTGTGAGCAAGTCTGCATTGAAGATATTCTACATTTTAAAATGTGCCATCACCATCTGTACCTTCCTCCCTCCCTTCTTCCCAAAAGGAGGGTGATAAATCCACACGATCTGTTACAAATATCTGGCCAGGTCCAGTGTATTCTTTAAAGAATGGCAAATTATGACTTCAACAACTATGTCTGTGCAAAATATGCCTCTTTCCTATTAAAGAAACCAGTGTCTGTAACTCATTTAGAAGAGTTTTCACATGTACTTATGTCTTTCTCAGAATAAGACATGAACTATTGAATACCACCTCCCATACAAGAAATCTGATGAAGCAGAGAAAGTTCTGAGCCTCCAATTCCACATGCAGACCATTAAAAACCAGGACACTTCCTTGGTAGCCCTCTTGGGCTGGCAATCAAACTATTGCTTGGAAATAACAAACACCCTAGTAATAAAACTCCAACATTCATAGTAAAATGGTAGCAGTGTTTACCCTTTGAATCCACATTTAGCTTGCATTCTTTAACCTGTACAAGGTTAACTATTTATAATAAAATGTCATCAGTTCTTTCCTTGACAATCTTCTTTTATCCATTCTTATGCTGAGTACCTTGAATTGCATTTCCATTTTACACTGCTCTGTGGCCTTTGGATTTTTACGGAGACCCAGCACTCAGAAGGAGAAGATGCAAGAGATGATGTTGATCTCTGGCAAGCAAAAAAAAAAGAACAAAAACAATACCCCCACCCCCAAACAAACAAAAATCCCGCAACCCCAAAACTAAAAGCTAAAAAACAAACAAAAACCACTCCCCACAACCAAAATATAATTCCCATGATTCTCCTTAAAAGTCAACCTCCATATGATGTACCCTCTTCTGCATTGTAGCAATAGTCTTAAGTCATAAATTAATTAGTCTTCCATCAAATAACTTAAAAAAAGAAGGAATTGTAGCAGACCAGTTTTGACTGGCTTAACGCCAGTTAGCAGCCAGTTCATCAAGTCCCAGTCACACTGTTCAAAAACTGAGCTAGGAAATCACATGGATGTTGAAAAAAATTCTTCACATCGATGAAGGATTGCTTCAGGTCGAGGGGGCCAGGGAGAGGGCAAACCTAGACAGGGCCATAGGTCCTATGAACAGTGAACAGGATATAGGTCACGACTTGGAGGTGCACTGCATCCAGGAGATGCCAGCCGTGGCTTGTATTGCACAGGTAAAAAGGAAGCTCCTCCTGAGAGTGTGCCACCTGCATTAGTGATCTCTGCACATTGGCAAGTTCACAAAAGTGAAAACATTGAATTCTGTCATGATGGAGAAACACAGGAAGATGCCATAAAGGGAAAGGCACACACACCCTAGCTTCTTATCCAGTTTCCATTTGTTCATGTGGACACCAAAAACCTACAATAAACACAGAGTAAGCTACAACAGCAGAAACATTTTGAATAAAGTGGTAAATCCCCTCCTCAGCTACGGGAGCCAAAAGAAGGCTGTCCCTTTACTAATGATGATAAGTTGGAAGCAATCACAAACTGCACTAAGTGAGCTGAAAACCACAGTTCAAGTAAATGAGAGCAGCAGTCACAGAAGCCACCCTGACTTACATCACCTTACCTTAGGTTTCTGCAGTGAATTTAATTCTGGCAAGAACAATCCCATTTAATTCAATCAGAAATGGATTTAAAAGCCAGGTTCCCTTTTTTTTTAAACTCAAAATGCTTCATGTGCTTCTCTGCATCTCAGTCTAGAACCACACAGTCTGAGACTGCTTGACTTTGCATAGTTTGCTTCCACCAAAGATTGAAGTCTTGTGTATGTGGGAACTGTGGGAATTGTGTTGGTGTGCATTGCCCTCAATCTCAAGATTTGGAACATGTCACATTATTCCTCTTCTATCATTTCTGGGAAAGGTCAGGGAACACCAAGTGCTGATTTCAACAGAAACATTGTCAGGCACTGTTTTTTCTGGACTGTGTTGTATTTCAGAAGGATCCTAGAGAGGGTCAAGCAACCTGCTCAGCACTTTGTCTGCTTGTCTCACAGAACAATGGATCTCATCATGCATCAAGGGACCTGCTTCAACTCTAGCACAGAAATACCTCATGATCACTGATGACTCTCCCAGGTTCCTCCCACATAAAACACACAGGCAGGAGTGCCATCCCATGGGAGTGACAGCTCCTGCAAAGAGCCAATCAAGGCATTGGGAAGCTTTCAACAGAAGGGAGCACCCCTGTCCCATAACAACAGACTTTGCAACCACTATTTCAGCTGCAGGTGAGAAAGGAGCAAGTGAAGAAAGTGTCTATAAAAATCCCTCTTTTGGAAAAGAACAAAAACTATATACATACTGTGACAAAAACTGATGCCAGCAGGAGACCAACAGAATAGATAAGTCCTCTGCTGTTTAACCGAATCTGTAAAAGAAGGAAATTTATCAAACCAGCTCACAATTTCAAACAATATTCCTCTCTGCTTATATTTCCATAATCCTAAACTGCTGAGATGCTAAACAGTGGCTTGGAAGCGGTAAATGCCAAGTCAGACCATTACATCTAGATAGTTATGCCTACTCCCTATTTTGCTAAAGAAAGATTGTTATTAGAGGAGCATCCTTAGGACCTGATCACATTTCACAGTGTTCCACTTCCATGTGAGCTTTGCCATCCCTTGTACTATTATATCATGACATTTTCTAACTCCTGAGTCCTGTACGAGTATGAGTCCTGTAAGAACAAACAGAGGAAAGAAGTTTTGCATTCAGTCACCAATTAATGCTTCACATTGGGAGAAAATAAACAAGGACATGCACAAGTGCCTGTGCATGATTTCTTCCCTACTCTTACTCCTCTTGGTGAAGGGAACAAGTCAGTAATCTCAAAAACAGAGCCTCAGGTGCTGAAAAATTGTCTGTATCAATGCATCATGGCACACTAACACAGGCTGCACCTGATTTTGCACTGAGGCAGATCAGACAAGGAGATAACTTACTGCCTGCAGGGCTGTGTACCAGGCTCATCACAGGCTCTGGTGCAGCTGTTTCCATGGCAGAACCCCAGTTACAGTCCCTGTCCAAGAGAAGAACCTAGATACAGGTCCACAAAGCTGGGAGGCCATTAAATGGCCCCTTTTAGAGGCTTTGAGTCTAACTTAAGGAACTCACCTGCATCTTTAAGGCCCAAATAATTTTTAAAACATGATTTTTGTGAGACATAAACCTAACATTACAAAGGAAGGCTACACGGCGTAAAGCCATCTCTCCAATCCCTCAGCTAGGACCACACTTCTTGGCTTCCCATCCTTCTGTTAGTCATTATCCTTTTGGGCATTTTTATATGACCTCAAACAGCATCACCTGCAGCATCATCAGGGACTCAGTGGAGTGTCTCAAGGCACTTCTCCAGGAGCTATTGTGTGGAGGGGACATCCTTCTAACGAAAGTTGGCTTCTCAGTGCTCCCATCCTTCTAGTTATAGTATAAATAATCCAGTTTGCAAGAGAAGTGACAAGCAGCACTACAATTTTAAGAATGCAGGAATGCTGATACACTTGTATCATTTTGCACCACAGCCAGGAAATCCTTTTCACACCACTTTGCTTCTAAAATCCAGACTAATGGTTTAGGTTCACTCCCCAAGGACCACTGAGGGGAGAGTCTGCCTTTAGACTCAGAAAGGATGATCTATCCTGACACTCGGAATCTCTAAGCCTGCACTGCACTCTGCACACCCAGGATCTTCTAAGCCAATCCGTGCTGGCTGAGCTTTGCTGTTCCATTCACACATGTTAGAATACCAGCTCACACAAACAGCACATTTTCTTTCCCTACTGCTTGTTGACACTGTAAAAAATGCTACAGCCATGACGATCATTTTGTCTGAAAGGTGCTGGAGGATTTCTTTAGGATGAATATGCTGTAAGGGTATGGATGGACAGCAAGACTATTACATTCCTATGGCTACTACATGTTAAATACAATATTCTCATCAGACTGCTAGAAGAAATGGAGGATTTGGATTGCTTCAGGGCATGAAGACTGATTTTGGGACTGTCTGCATAACCGAAGACGAAAAATGTCATGATCTCACTGCTAACGTAAACTTCGGAGATGGACCAGCCCGCTCTGCTTCTGTCATTCCTGTGCATCCACTCCTCCTCTCTTGCTTCCACCCATCAGAATGGCCCACATGTAATAGCTAATCTGCATTTCCATTATTATAAAAAGCAAAAAAGACCTACACTAACTCTGTGTACTAAAACTAAAATACACATTTGAAGCTGCCTTCCCTGCTATCCCAAATTAATAGCAGCTGGCTAGGAAAGAGATACTATTTTTCAATAAATTCTTGTCTGGATTTTGGTCAGGAACTTTGTTTGACCAGTGCAAATATCTGTAAAAACTGCCAGTATAAAATGTATCAACTGGAAAGGGATCTACAGGAAAAAGAAGCAAATGAAAATGGAATTATTTGAGCATGGAAAATATCTGAATTTAACCTACAGTGCAGATGCTGCTTCTCAGTTACAAATTCATCCTCCATAAAACAGCAGAGCATTCCAAAGGCCTCTGTGTCTAATTTGCTGAGGACAGTGCTTTGAAAGAGAGATATTTGGGGCTGCTTTCTTCACACTATCTGCAAGGATCTTCCTTGGAGGTCATTTAGGGGAATACAAGATGCTCTTAGGGATAATTCAAAAGCAGAAAATGTATGCTAATTATTCACAGCAGTTTTACCAATCTAAGAACCACACACATCATGCTGTTCCTGTGTGGGCCAAACAAATGTGGCAACCCCTTCTGCCGTGTGAGCATCAAGTTCCCCTCGCAGGGTTACTGAACCAAAATACTGGAGTTTCACTCCAGGTTAACAGTTCTCAGCTTGGGTTTAGCCAGCCACATTCCTGGCATCTAGCCCAGCTCCCACTGCTTGTCAAAGCAGAGAGTTATTAATTAACCTAAATAACAAGAATGTTCCTCGCATCCCTGCCACATTTTTTAACAGGCATCTGTCTACTTCAGAAAGTGACCCTACAGAACCATGGGTGGATTTCATACAGTGCTGCTGAGTGGTTTTGAGAGAGTGAAATCCAAACAAGGCAAAATCCCCATGGTTCATGCATGCCTTGCTCCTCTCACTGTACTTCTCTGTTTACCTGAAGGATCCATCCACTCGCCCCATGTGCCAGAGGCTGCTGAGGTGACCTAGGCCACTTGTGCCAAGCAAGCTATGCCTTGAGCAGGCCCCTGCCCAAGCCCTGCAGTGTTCTCTTCAAGCCAAATCCATGAGAATGTTAGTGTGCACAGGGTAAACCCACAGCACTGAAAGTCCAGTTCATTTGGAATTACACCAGGCACCCATCTATGGAACCCATCTCCCAGCCATCCTGGGGCAAGTGTGCTTTGGGACACAGGTTTACATCAATGGCCTCTTGTTCCAACTGTCCTTCTGTTTCCTGTTTGCTTCTCAATTGTTTTATAGCCCTTTTCATGTGTGGTTTCTGTCCTTTTCTGTGCCTTTTCTGCCTGCTCCATGGCATAGAGGTGCCATCACCTCCTGAGCCTCAGTAGAAGGATCTGGAATTCTTCACACCTTTTCCAGTACTTGAGCTCACCAGCAACATTTTTTTATTCAAACAGTTGCACTTTTTCCTCCAGAAATTCCAGCTGTGATGTGTATCTAATTCAGCCAAATGAGTTTCCTGACAAACCCTTTATTTTCCTGAATTTGACTTTGGACTAACCACTGCTGTTTCACAAATTTCCCATCAGTCTACAGCTCTGAAAATACAGATTTAACTGATTCCACCAGCCTACCCTATTTCTTGTCATGACTTCTAACTATGAGCACAGAAGCCCAGAAGACTCTGAATTTTGAAACAAAAGCTTAAGAAAAATGTGTCCTCAGTCTGTCAAATTAGGGCAGAAATCAGTTAAGCAGCCCTCTCATGGAACAAGTGGCATTTCCTGCAAGCAGCAATGGAATATATTTCCTTGAGATATTTGAAAATGTGCAAGTTCAGGGAAAACAAGGGCAACAAAACATTCAAACTTACAGTAAGGGAGGAGATAATTTCAGATTTTGGCAAAGACCAGAAAAAGAGTCTCAGCTGGAGTCGTCTTAATTATATAAGGAAAAGCCCAGTCCCCTGTCCGTTTAAGAATAGGAAATGCCTCTTTTCCAAGAGAAAACTCTTGGAAGTTAGGAGTGCAGAAGAAGCACTCCCTCAAACTGCAAGGAGGAAAAATCAGTATTCCCAAACTCCCATTTGAGGACTAGTTTGTGTATAGGGGCTAAAGCAAGGCAGAAGAATGCTGTTCTGGCTGCTCATGGACAGAAGGCTTGCATGTTCACAATGTCCTCTGTCAGAGTTTGAGAGGGTCCACCTCCCTGCTGCTTGTGCAGCAAATGCAAAGCAGCTGCCACCAGCTCCAGCCATTTCCATGCTGCTGTGGCAACCAAGGCTGAAGCTAAACAGCAGAGGAAAATGATGGAAATAAAAGTTATTCAATTCTTAAGTTCTTTTCTGGGAGTTGCTTAAGGGTAAACAAAGAGCTATTGCCAAACCCTACATTGGTTTTGCTTCAGGGCCCAAATATGACAGAAATTACCCCAGTAAGGAATTTCACAAGGGTTATGGTTTGTTTCCAGTCCCTTAGCTGAAAAAGCTGCAGGTCTTCTGTATGTCTGGGTATCTTTCTCCTCCAGTGTCTCTGCCTGGCAGTGGAAATTCAGTCTAAATCCTGCATTCCCAAGGTCTTGCAGTGAGACAGCAGCCTCAGCAAACTGGAACTTCAAACATTCAAGCATTCCTGCACGTTTAAATGGAATTTCCTTAAACCTGTTTTTAGACTCCTAAGAAAGTGTCTCTGTTTTGCTCTGTATCACAAAATTCACTTTGCAGAGGGTACATACGTGGAGTGCTGCACATTGCCATGCAGGGTATCACACAGGAGATGCAGAAGCTATGGCTAGAGAGAACTCCTGTAATGCTAGGAGGTTTGGCAAGGACACTTTTGCTCCACTACCAGTATAATCATCCCAATAATCTCTCTGCCATAAAGCCAGCTTTGTCCTTACATACCATTCACCCCAGTGCCTCGGAATTAAACCAGTGAAAATCCACAGGTCAGTGAAGAGCAAAGCAGTGATGCTTCCCATCTCCATGCATGCTTTGCAAGCATTTGCTTCCCTCTGGATTCTCTGATGCCTAAGTATGATTGCACTGGGATTATTCCTGCTGTCTCAAGCTGCTTGTTTGCGTGGAAGGAATATCAGGTCTCTCAGACTTCGAATGTATTGTCAAATTTTGCTGAAACTGGCTGAAGTTATCAGGCAGAGGAGCAAATTTGACTGACATGATTACAACTCCCAAATGCTGATGTGATCAAATAAACCTGGCTCTTTATCCTTAGGTTAAAATTCCTGTTCTCTAAAATACTACTGGATGATGTCTGGTTCACATGCAAAAAAATATTCCAGAGGGAAGCAACTGGATGGAAAATATGGAACAAACATCCCTCCACTCTGCATATGCCAGGTGCACTGGGGAAGGATGCTTACTGGATTAGAGAGTTAGCAATGTGTTCAGGACTCAGTGCTGGAAGAGAGTAGAAAGTGAACTCTGTCAAAGGACTCTCAAGGTCCAGAAGGATGCTGCTTTTCCTTCAAAAGCCCTGCTGGCCTGACAGATTAGCTGTGTACATAACAGAAGGCCAGAGCTGCTGCAGGAGGGTGGCCAAGTGAGCAGTGGTGATGGAAGCTCCAGTGAGAAGCACAGAGGAAGGCAGAGTTAGTACATGGACATTAATGGGTGACTAGAAACAAAGATCCTTAAATAATAAACCCTTAAAATAATAAACATATGGTCTTTAACTTGGCATTGTAAAAATGCCAAGGGATCCAATGCGGAAAGTTGAATCCCGAATAGATCTGCCTTTTGATGGGAAAAGAGTCAGTGGCTTGGTCCAAGCCAGGAATTATGGATCTGACACCCAAGCTGAAGGCAAAGGGTGAGGCACTTGCAATATAACCACATCCTAGGGGAAACTGTTTCATTTAAAGCAGGAACACAGAAGCAAAAACTCCTTCTCTAAATCAGGTGACATATGCTTCCAAGATGCAGCCTGAGAATCATAAGAGGGTTTTCCTTTCCCTTCTTTTAACAAGGAAGGAAGAATAAAAAAATACTAAGCTAAAGCATCCACTGACAATGGGGCTGGGGAAGGGGCAGTCAGCAGAGAGGCACTTCATCAAAATGCAATTTAGCAATTCAGCACCAGGACGTGTCTCCAGAGATTCACAGCTTATTTCCAGTTCTGCCACTTACCTACTATGACTCCAGCAAGCCCATTTGTGTCTCTGGCAGGTCCCCCTCTCACTCTTTTCCTGACTCATTCTGTTAGATCACAAAGTTGCCTTCCCTCCCCTCAGACACTATCCCATGGAGTGAGCTTGTTTAAACAAGTCCCAATTTCACATGAAGTCACTTTGCTGAATGACTAAGAAAGCACTGAATGCCCCCCACATGTGTGCATACACACGTGCATACACAGCATCAAGAAGGAGCAAATCTTCTCCTTTTCTGCACAGTAACATGGCAGAACTCTTTACACCAGAATTAACAGGGAGCAAAATCTGTTTACAGGGGAT
Organism: Prinia subflava; assembly: GCF_021018805.1. Classification (NCBI taxonomy): domain Eukaryota; kingdom Metazoa; phylum Chordata; class Aves; order Passeriformes; family Cisticolidae; genus Prinia; species Prinia subflava. The sequence goes on from NC_086248.1 coordinate 102,090,416, forward strand.
TCTGAGGCAGGAAGCCTGGAACAATATATATATGTACAGATTTTACTGCTATATGAAATATGATATTAGAGATATTAGTATGATATTAGAGATATAACACACTCTGGAGAAAGTCCTGAGTGTTCAGAATCCTAGAAAAGAAAGGTTGGAGGGAGCTTCTAGGAGGCTCTTCTGCATTAAAGTTTACCTTTAAAGACATAGCTTCCACAGAAGTTATTACAGCTTGTTTATTAAAATGTGTTTACTTTCAGCAGGAGCTTAACTTTGCCACAGTCCACTTAACACTGAACATTCTAGGGAGGCAATCACAGTAACCATGATCAAGGCAAGCCCTTGTCTTCTACACATCCTTCCCTGCCTCTGCATGCAAGTCAGGGGCATCAAGACTGGTTTGAGGAGTTCCTCTGTTGGAGGAGATACTACAGAGACACATTTGAGTCCTACCAAACACTAATGAAGCAGTACTAAATCCTGTACTATTAGCTCAGAAATCACCTAATACTTCTGACTAACAGTGATATTCAGTGGACGACCAAGCTGGCCTGAGCCCTCAAGCCCCAGTGCAGTTAGCAGGGCCTGCTCAGGCAAGCAGCCCAAGGCGCAGCCTGAGAGACACCTCAGGAACTGGAGCTCCATGTCTGCTGCCCTCTCTGACCTGGGTGCCAGGGACAATGGTCACACTCCTGGAATAACAACCAGCATCTTGGAGCTCTAGGCACTGTCATCAAGGTACACCTGACTCAGCTAATGCCAACCTTTGCTGGCAACTTAGTAATTAATACTTTAAAAAATAATTACTAATAACAGGGTGGTAAAAGGAGGCTTGCTTTGTTTTAAAGTCCAATTATCCAAGGATTTGGAGAGAAATCCAGGAACAGCAAATGAAAACTGAGGAAACTCTTTTGCTAATTGTGGGGCTGTTTCCAAGACTCCCTGTTCCAACCATGTGATCACACTGTACAATGGACATTTTGGGTGTGCAAAACAGTAGTGATACTGTTATGCCTCAATGAAAGCTGGCTGCTTCTGTTCAACCACTTGTTTTCATCCTTTTCCACAAAAATATAGATGAACTACAGATAAACTGCTCATTAAAGAATGGGATTTTATTCCTACAGCACTGCTTCCTTGATGCACTCCTATATTCAAGAAGAGGGAAGATCTGAGGAACTAAAGGCTAGTCAGCCTGACCCTGATCCCTGGGAAAATGACGGAGCACATGATCTTGGGAACCACTTCTAAATATACAAAGGACAAGACATGTAGATTTATGGAGGGGAAATCCCGCTGACCCTGCCTGACAGTCTTGTGTGATAAGGGAGATTTGCTGGGTGAGGCGAGCTAGTGCAACAGACATTGTTTATTTTGACTTTAGCAAGGCTTCTGGCATTCTCTCAAACACCCTCAGGGACAAACAGAGGAAGAACAGCCTAGATAAGTGGACAGCAGAATGGCCTGATAACCAGCTGAAACACTGTGCTCCAAGTCCATCTGGGGACCAGTCACTAGAGCCTTACTCCAGGGATCAGGACTGCTTAGTGTCTTTTCTAATGAACTGGATGATGAGGAGAGAGCAGGCTCGGCAAGTTCATAGCCCATCCAAAGGGAAGGTGGCTGATGCTCTGGAGGGCTGTGCTGCCATACAAAAGGAGTTGGACAGACTGGAAAAATGTGCAGGCAGCAAACTCTTTAACATCCACAAAGGGAAATGAAAAGCCCTGCACTTGGAAAGGAATAACTCCACATATCAACATGGGGCTGACCAGCTGGAAAGCAGCTTGGCCAGGGAAGACCTTTTAATCCTGATGGACACCACGCTAAAGTCAACAATGGACCCCTCTGGCATGGAGCACCAACAGCATCCCGTGCTACATCAGGGGAAGTGTTGCCAACAGGGAGAGGAAGATGATCTTTCTCTGCTCACACCTGGAGTGCTTGGTCCAGTTCTGGGTTTCTCAATACAAGGAAGATATGGACTTCTTGGAGCAAGTCCATGAAGGACCACAGGGAAGATTTAAGGGATGGCAGCATCTGACATGCAGAGAGGCTGAAGGAACTGTGACTGTTCAGCCGAGAGAAGTGAAAATTCAGGGAGATCTTAGCAATGTGCATAAATACCTGATGGGAGATGACAGAGAAGGTGCAGCCAGACTCTTCTGAGTGATATCCATTGAAAGGACAAGAGGAACCACACAATTTTAAATACAGAAATCCTATAATATAAGAATGCTTTTGACTGTGAGAGTGGTTAAACAACAAAGCAGGCTGCCGAGAGTGGCTATGCAGACTCCACGCTTGGAAGTACTCAAGACCCAGCAGAGCAAGGTCCTAAGCATTCTGCTCTAGCTGATCCAGCTTTGAGCAGAGGGCTGGGGACTAGACAATCTCCAGAGGTACTTGCCAAGTTCAACAGTTCTGTCATTCTGCTGCCTTTTAACTTTGCACTCACTCAATGACTGTATTCAAAGTCTTCCCTCTGTCCTACACTGTTATATGAGTGGTGCCCAGGTAACAGCAATAGCCACAGCGATTTCCCTCTAGAACTCTGTGGCATCTCCTGCTTTTCCTTCTCTGAAGGAACCTTGCAGCAACTCTGGGGCAGGGGTTGGCTCTTTTTTCACTTGGGAAGTAAAAGATAAGTTCTTTGGTGTTGGGTAGTTTTGTCTCAAACATGAAAGCTCTGCAGAGTTTCCTGCTGATGGTCACGCTCTGAAACATCAATTATTTAACAGTTTCCTTCAGTTTCCGGTGTGCTAACAGTTTAGTAATGCCAGAATTTTTCTTAGCAAAAGCCCTACAGATCTCATCTCTATTTTATATTTCACCTGTGTGTTTATCCCCTCTACCTTATTAACAACAGGGTCATTTGACTTAGAATTACTTGGAATTGGACAGGGTTATTACTTGGAATATATTCAAGATTATGAAAATCCAGTGGACTCTAAAAAGCTAGCTTATTTCAGCACAGCCTTCTGCCTTCAAGGAAGAAATGGAAGTACTTGTCCTCAAAAGGATGGGAAATGTCCAGTGACAATCAATTTCTACTTCTCCCATATGGTAACAGAAAAAATTACCTGTTTTTTCAAATAAATTCCACAAAATTTTTGACTTTTATTTTTTCCTAGACAGATCCAGCTTATTAAAAATAAATAAATAAATCACAATAATGTGAACAAATGCAGGACTTACATACGATCCGTAATTCACTGCTAGGGTCTGCAAAGCCCATGGAAGGCCTAGGCCAATTAATATATCAAACACGTTGCTCCCAATGGAGTTGGACACCGCCATATCTCCCATACCTGCAGGAATGAAAACCACATACACTCAAAAAATGTCTCAAAAAAATGCTGCAATAATCTGAGGCAACCCAGGCAATTTCCACTGATTAGGGCCAAGATTTATGGAAAATGCCCCTTGTTCCCTCCCTTCCCTTTGCCACCCCCATCATACAAGGCCAGCAGGCTTCAAGGGGCTTAATCCACCTTCCAGGATCATCTGAGAATTCCCCTCCACTAATCCTCTGCTGCTGAGGGGAATTGCTGTGGTGGCTGTGACCTGACAGCCCTCTGGTGCCATGTTCAGGGGGGCTTTTGACACTTTACTATGATCATGACACATGAGTTTCTGTACAGGACTGACTGCAAAAGGTCTTTGAGTCATCTGTTCAGCAGTTTCTTATTTCAGTGAGGAGCCACTGGTTTTACTCCCCAAAGCAGTACTGGCTACTTGTTTTTCCTCCTAACATACCTGTTGCTGGGGCCACAAGTTTAGGGGAGCTGCTTTCCTTAAAAACAGTAGTATCTTCCAGTCCTTATGACTGTGAAGAAAAGCTGGAAGGTGATGTGTGTGGGCCTGACATTGGTCTGAATTTAGGCTTCAGGCTCTGCTACTGTCTGTGTGAAAGGCAGGCGAACAACTTTCTCATGTTAGCCTGAGAAATCTTAAAGAGGAATTCAAACAAACCTTGGGAAGTGAGAAACTATCTGCAGGTGGTGTTTTTCCAACGTGTTTACTGGAAAGAAATGTTTACTAAAGGGTGTAGACGCTGAATAACCAATCATGTTCTTTGTACCGAACTACTCTATAAAAGTAGAATTTAGAAGAATAAAGTTTGCTCTCATCTTTACCATCATGGAGAGTCATTTTGTTATTTCTGTGCCGTCCGAAAACCATAGCAACATCTGGTGACCCCGACGTTTCGAAGAAGTTCAGCGCAGCCGGGACTGATTCATGCAGCAAAGCTTGAAAATTCTACCTGCCTCCTTAGAGAGGTAAGCAAAATATCTCCACGTTTTTCTAAAGAATGCTGGTCCTGCTGACCATGGAAAAAGATCACTCCTGCCAAAAAACAGCAGGTCGGACGGCACCCAGCACAGCTGGACTTTAATTTCTAGAACAGACAGCTGGGCAAAGGTTCCAGAAAAACCTGGGGAACCAGCCTGAGAAAGGACAGCTTGTGCCTTTCCTGACAAGAGCTGCTGGAATTCTTCGCTGCCGACAGCTTGCCCAGCACTCCCCCGACCTCTTTTGGTTCTGTCTGGCCGAGATCAAAGCGAGCGTCTGTAAGCCTCTCCCGGCCGGCAGAGACGGCGCTTCCTTGGCTCTTCCTTCTCCTTTCTTCATACCACGGATGGCTGGCAGTGGTTCCTGCGCTATCATCCACTGCGACTAGTCTGTACCGTGACTTTAAAAGATGCTAGCCCGTCCAAGATACAGCTGGTCAGATTCCGACCCGGAGTGTGACACAACGATCCTTTCCTCCTCGGCGTGGCCCAGCATCTGGCCTGCGGACGGGACCGGGATCGAAAACCTTTGATCCCTCTGTATCCTTCTGTGTGTTCAGGGCGAAAAGTTCACTTTATGAGTGTTTTATGCTTTTAACGTTACCTGTGCTTGTTTTTATGATTGCCTGTGTGAGTTTAGGGCTTGTCTTTCTTTGTGTCTCTGTGTTTTAACTTTGTTCTTTTCCTTCCGCGGGGGTGGGGGTGCGGTGAGACAGAGGCATGGCAGCACGGATGCGATCTCCCTGCCTTCTCTCTCTCTCGCTCGGTTTTTCTCCCGCCCTGCTCCAGGGCGCTGCAGCGGCTGCAAAATCTCTCTCTCTCTCGTTTTTCCGTACTCGGTTTTCCCCCCTCCCCACAGGCGCGCGGGTCGGGCGGGCGCGCAGGTCCCTTCCCCGCGCGGTGCCGCTGAGACGGGCGGCTTGGAGCAGCTTTGCCTCTTCGTCCCCCCCCCCTTCCCCCCAGGGCGGTGAGGGGGGCCACCGGCTCTCCGCTTGAGACAGGCGGCGGCAGGGCGGCGGCGGGCTGAGCTCCGCCGAGCACCGCTCCGTTGTCCCCTCTCCGTTTCCCCTCCATTTCCTTCCCGCGTGAATTTGCACAGCAAGTCGTCATAGGAACGGAGGAGCGGTCTCCTCGCTCCTTTTCCCCCTTCCCCCCGCCATGAGCGGCGGGGTTCGCTCCCCCACTCCTTCCCTGCGGGCCGAGCGGCTGACTGCGAATAGGGCACGAGGAACTTGCCGTTCCTCTAGACAGCGGATAATGCTGTGGGAGTTGCTTCGCTTGAATTTTTTTTTTTACATAGAAATGGGGGCCACGTTTGTTTGGATTTCCCCCAGCTCTGCGGAGCGGCCCTGGGGCCATTGAGCCCCCAAAGCCCCACTGAGGGAGGGCCAAATAGCTTCGTCGCCTTTGAGGTGAGCAGAAGCTTTTTCCTTTACAGAAAAATGGGGGCCACGTTTGTTTGGATTTCCCCCAGCTCCGCGGGGCGGCCCTGGGGCCCTTGAGCCCCCAAAGCCCCACTGAGGGAGGGCCAAATAGCTTCGTCGCCTTTGAGGTGAGCAGAAGCTTTTCCCTTTAGAGGGACAGTTGAATTTTGTTTGGGTTTTTTCCCTCCCCCCCTCCCTCAAAACATTTCTTCTCAAGGCGTCTCTGTGAACAGATGCCTGTTCATAATAGAAGAAAAATGACAAGAAATACAAAAAACAAATAAGCAACCTTTGTTGCCTTTCGCAGATAACACAAGTATTATTAATAATTCTACAGTATAACCATCAGTTATGAGATTTATCTCAGTTTTTAAGATATTTGATGTGAATTCACAGATATGATAAAGTTATCACAGTTCTACAGCCGGCTGCTGCTTCTGCTTCTTCTTCTCATGTACTTTGCTATTTGTCTATAATTGCCTGTAAGACACGTGTCACCCAAGAATTTTTCCTTGTTTCCTAGCTGTCTATGCTAGTTTTGCATTCATGATTTTCTAAATATTTTCAGATTTCCAGACAAGGTTATCTGAGTTTGTAAGAATGCCTCCTCTGTCCTGACGGTTTGGGATGCAGTTCCAATCCTGGTCACAGACCATCTCAAGAGCCTGCTGAGCTCAGAGCATCTCTACCCTGACAAATTTAGGAGGTGTCAATTACCATATTAGTTTCTTATTATAAGATTTTTAAGAAGTTTGCTTTTAAAATTGGTGTAAGGGATTCCTCTGCAGTTAGAGCTGGGCACTGGCCATGCCTTGGCTCTCTCTGGATGGGAATTGCCTGTTTGCCCAGATGTTTTAGCAAAAAATTACATATGAGTTATTTGACTCAACAATTTGACCTTTAAATATAATAGCTGAATTGATCTTTGAGGTGAACCTGGAATTCCTGCCCGGGAAGGATGAACAGGATCTCACTGGAAAAGAAGCACTTCAGCTTTTGCAGTTCCTGGGCTGATCAAAATTATTATTAAAAAGATAACTTGCAACAATGTAACATTTATGTTATGAACCTGAAGAAAGAGTAAATATGAAACCTGGATGTTGAATTTAGACAATGGAGCCTGACAAGTTTGTTAACTTAAGGAGAAGATGTGCCTGTGTTTTATCATTAGCAGGTTCAGCAGTCGTGTTACCCATCACCTTTGAGGAGCGAAAAGGGACATTGCATAGCCTTAGTGGCTGTCATATAGACTGCAAAGATGACCATGTGCTTGGAAGTTATGGAGACAACAGAAGTCCTGTGTCAGCAGCATGGTCCTGTTTTCATCGATCATCCTCGAGTCACTCCCTGCTCCAGACTTCAAGAAGACATCCAGTGATGCTAAGGATCAACATCTTGTCTCAATGGACTTTTTCTTTTCATGTGTTTTAATTTTATAGTAGATGTTGTTTCATTTAAGTTTCCTACATAGATGTAGTTGTATTTTAGGTAATATTTCACGTGCCTTCGGTGTATGTTTTGTAGTTATTAAGGGCTGCTATTTCACTTTGTGGTTTTTGCTTTTCTGGTCTTTGGGATCATGTAGATTTTTTTTGGAGTCAGATATCTTTTTATTGATATTTTTATTAATTTTATTATTCTTATTCTTTCTTTCTAGGTGACATCCTACAGGTATCATGGGCCAATTGAGTGACCAGTGGTCCAGTCCTGCACATCCTGCAATGGGTCTTTGCCCTTTCAAACATCACATGCATTTTTGCATTTAAAAAAAAAAAAAAAAAAAAAAAAAAAAAAAAAAAAAAAAAAAGGGTCAACTCAGGTTGTCCAAATAATTGGAAAATTAAATCAGTTTGCGGTTGCAGGTAATGCAAGGACCACTGTCCTTTGCTAAAAGGCAGAAAAAGCCCTTGTTATCTGAAAGGATGATTCCTAGAGTGATGGATCTTGACAAATTAGACTGCCATTTTTGAGCAGGCTAATGATGTTTTGTTTTTTTCTGTATTAGAATTAGTAAATAGCTAAGCTTGACGCTGGTGCATGGACATGGTTATGAAGGGTCAACACCAAATGCCACAGAACTTCCCTGACCATTTAAGTTGGTGCCCAATGAAAGTTCTGTTTAGTAATTGGTTGATTACTAATGGGACTTCTGGTGTCATGTTTGTCTTTTTTCTCTTGCAAGGGCCCTGCAGGAGAGGACACAGACACAGACGCCGCCCTCAGCAAAAACTAAAAGGGGGAGATGTGGGCCTGACATTGGTCTGAATTTAGGCTTCAGGCTCTGCTACTGTCTGTGTGAAAGGCAGGCGAACAACTTTCTCATGTTAGCCTGAGAAATCTTAAAGAGGAATTCAAACAAACCTTGGGAAGTGAGAAACTATCTGCAGGTGGTGTTTTTCCAACGTGTTTACTGGAAAGAAATGTTTACTAAAGGGTGTAGACGCTGAATAACCAATCATGTTCTTTGTACCGAACTACTCTATAAAAGTAGAATTTAGAAGAATAAAGTTTGCTCTCATCTTTACCATCATGGAGAGTCATTTTGTTATTTCTGTGCCGTCCGAAAACCATAGCAACAGATGTGAAAGATTCTTATGCCATTAAATAGTTCTATACCACTGATATTCAATTTAAGAAAATGACTGTGATTACTGAGGAAGGCTTGAAGTTGACAGTACTGCCAGAACTTGTTCCACACTGCTGTTGAGAACCTCTTAACTGTTTCGCAATATCAACACAATTTACTTCCTTCTTTGTTTTTGTATTAAATTCCAGGCTTGTGAAAAAAGCACTATATATTTTCCTGCTGAGGGAACATCTGCGCTACCTGAAGAGGAGGAGAATGTCAGAATACACTTCCACAGGAGGATCCCATTCCTGTGGTGACCTACCTTGCCTGGCCACAATGAGGCTTGCCATGCAGTCTGGCACGCTGGTTCCTGCTGCCAAGAAAGTGATGCCCATGATCACATCTGGAATTCCCAGTGTGTACCCAATGATTGTCACCTAAGGAGAGGAAATAAACTGTCAAGCTGTTCACAAGAATTAAGACCCGCAACCAACTTGGCCCAAATCTACAAGATGCTGTGACACAGCAGTGCAAACTCAACACTCAACACTTCCTTTAAATAGAGGCAGTGACAAGCTTTTTTGGTATATTCATCAACTGGCAGGGATAGCACTCACCTGCTGTGTACCCTCTCAGGTTAGCTGTTCCATACATTTCATCCACAGTTTTCCTGACACTAATCTGGAAAAGAGACTATATGATCGCTCACTACCCTGGGTAATTGTCTCCTGATCTTGGATTAAGTCTGTAAACATTATATACTAATACTAGCTAAGCAGACACAAAACCACCCTATGGTTCTAGCTCTGCAGGAGTTTGACTGAATGTCATGCTATTGTTCATGCTGAGTTCAAAGTGTTATCATTCACAATTCCATGTCTCTTGAGCTTGTTTGCTCCAAGAGAATGAAAAGTTATTGTGGCCAGATTGTACCTCAGCACCCCTAACACTACCCTGCAGGACTGGGAGACATTTGACTGCTGCAGCTGTAATTGTTATCCAAGGTAAAGAATCTGGATGAAATGACAGCCCTAAATCAAGTTCAAAGGCCATGGCTACTGGCCCCTAATTTTCGTCTCTCAGTGTGGACAGGTCCCATAGAAACAGAAGCAAGCCTGAGGTTTCTCATGTGAAAATTCAGGTGTGTAGAACTTATGCATTTCTCTATACTGACAAACCCCCTCCTGTTGCTTCTCCCAAGCAGTGGTTTCTAGGTTAATTGGTACATACCATCCACACCATCATATAAGAAAAAGCTGCAATCCACAGGGTAGAAGAAGCAAAGGTGATCATGAACCATTTTTCCAAGTGAGGTTTGTTACAGTTGGGCACTGTGAAGTACAGAACAAAACTCAAGGGCCACGTGAAGACCCACTTCAACATTTCTGTCTTGCCAGCTGCCAAACAACAAAACAAAGGAAAACAATCACGAGTCACATCTGCAGTATTTCAGAATGCTATTATTTTGTTAGCATGTGCAAGCAAGATGCCAGGGACACCTCAGCCTGTCATACTAACATGTCATTCCTTGTTCAGAAGATTATGATGTGATGGCAGATCGAGGGCAGAGACAGGCACAGGAGTACAAAGGGCCTCCATGAGAGTTTAAGCAATGGGTCAGACCACATGTGCTCCCCCTCCTCCTCAATCAAGGTCTTACAGAAAACACATAAAATGCAAGTCCAAGAAAGAGATCTGATCCACCTTTAATCACCTAATGGGAGGGCACAGAAAAAATGGAGGCAGGCCCTTCACAAGGGAATTACAAAATTCCTTGCACAAGGGAATTACAAAAGCTAATGGACTCAACTTCCAATAAAGGAAATTCAGAATAGATACTACATTAAGTTGTGCATTTTCTCTTTTTTTTTCCTTCTGTGGGGATGGTCAAACATTGGAACAGGTACTCAAAAATCTGTGGGATGTCCATCCTTACAGATAATAAAACTGAACTGGACAGAGGCTTGCAGGGCCTGCTCTGAGCAGGGGTTGGAACCAGAGATCCCCAGAAGTCCATGCCAGACTTTCACATACTATGAAAGTCCATAGGACATCTAAACTATTCTCTTTAAGGCTCAGGTCTTTTCCTCACTCACACTACAGAAATGCTGTTTGAATAAGACCTGAATAGGAGTTTCCAAAATTGTATCTTGTCTGCAAAGGGCAGGACCAGTCCCTACAGTATTCCTTACAGTTGCTCATCTGCAACATAGCAGATCTTGCCAGCTACAGCAACTGCGACTCAAAGGCAGGACAGGGATATATTATGACTACCCCAGGACCAGAGCCCTGAAGCACTAGGCTAGAAGGAGATCTCCATCCTGCAAGTGCAGTGCTCAGCAGCCTGAGGCACATGTGGGTCCTCAGAAGTCATGCAGCTGCTCTGACTTTCTAAGACCTCCATACAGAACAAGAAGCACCGTAGCAGTACCTAGTGCACAGCAGGAAAGCAGAGGCACTCAGGACCACCCTGTGTCTCTGCCCCACATCAGCATCACCTGTGCCTTGCTCACATTAGCACTGCACTGTTCAATCAAGGTAAGAGCACACCTCACCTCCCAGCAAAGGTATGTCCTAGCCATGGACACATCTGACCTTCACACAGGCTCCTTGCCAGCAGCCCAGCCACCCTCAGCTTTCTCTACACCGAGCAGAGAGATCTATCTCTCCAGGGAGTGAGCCATGTTTTGGGGGCAGAATCCACCCTGTGGAGATTGCTGTGTCTTCCCTGTGACTGCAACAGCAGCACAGGCCAACACAGGAGTTGCAGTAAAGGTGTGCCCATCCCCAGGAGCCTGCACCCTGAGAAGTTCCTACTACTTCCCAGTTCTCCATCTCTTTTACATGTGACCAGGAGCCTCACTGCAAAGTGAAAGCTGACAGAAGCTCTCAGAGACGCTTCTACCTCTACATGCGTCCACAATGCTTTCCAGCATATCCAAGCACACACAAACACAGGAGTTTCTTACTGGGTAGGTCAAAAGGTGTATATGGCCCTTCATGGTCATCATCATCATCACCTTCTTCCTCTTCCTCATCATTTTCGTTGTTCTCATTATCCTCATCCTCATTCTCCTTCCCAGCCTCAGCCACGTCCTCATCCCGCCGCGTGCCATTCACACCGTGCTCGGCAGAGTTGCTGGGGCCGGTTCCATTCTCCACCACATGCTTGATGGGTATTTTGATTGCTACTTCTGACTCACCGTTGGTGTAAGTTCTGCTGTTGATCAGCCTCTGTCTCTGTAAATGAAGGCAAAGTCTTGCTGAAATAGAAGGCTTTTTTAAATTTGAGGGATTTTTAAGCAAAAGGGAAGAACAGAAAGAGAAATGTGTAGAATTCTTTAAAAATTTATCTTTAAAAGCAAAAGGAATGATTTTCAACAGGTACAACATGATGCTTGCTTGCAGACCACTAGATAAATCTCACACGTACAACTTTTATTAGAGAAGGTCCAGTGGCTGTGAAATAGACTCCAGGAGTACTCCAAGACCAGTGACACACTAAGTGCAGTCTCAGGGAAGTACCATATTATTAAACAGATCTATGCAGGAAGCACCTCCTGTGAGCAACGGCTATATGTAACATAACTGCTTAACAACCTGTGCTAGAATCTCCACAGAGAGCAAGGGATGATTTAGTGAAGTCAGTGTCAGAACAATAAAATCTGGGAGAGCACTATCAGGGATCCAGAAGAAACACCAGTTGCACTTCAAGCCAAATTGGTACAGGAAAAGGCAAATTCAGAAGGAGAAGGGCAGGTGGGGGAGATAAAAGACACACCTCATTGATTAACATGCGGCTGGCCATGGAGAGACGTGTTTTGGGAGGGAAATGGCTGGTTATCATGATCCGGAGCCCAGCCTCGGAAAATGAAAGCTGGTGTGGATAAGCAGAGAGCAGCTCATCAACCATGATCACTGAGGCTTTACGGTGGAAATTTCCTGCAGCCAAGGAACAAAAACACATTGAGGCCTTCTTCCAGCAGTCTCTCCATCTGCTCTATGCGGCTCTAAGAAGAATAAACCCATGGGTTCCAGAAGTTCTCTGCAAGAACCATTCCTTCAGCTACACCATTCAAAATAGGCCTCATCTGTCTTTAATTTCTGCTTTCTACACACCTTACATTCCTGTTTTCAAATGAATTGTCAACATGGTATCACCAGTCATGCTCCTTACAGTGAACTAAATCCACTCTGCACAGTTCATCACAGGCCTGTGTTAGGCAGACCACAGCTTCAACAGCAGCTACCCTACCAAGGCAGCTACTGCCAGTTGTAACCTGCACTTCTGTGAGGATACTGTCGTCATCCACTGCTAACTGCGTTCCTGCAAGTTAACACAAATGGAAAGAAGGTTCCTGCACCCAGGTCTTGCAGCTCATGGCTGAGAACTGCCACCAAACCCAGCAAGTACGTGTGCTGGAGCAATCCACAGTGTGGGAGCAAAGGGACAGGGAGACAGAGGCCAGTCCCCGGATCATGCACCACCTGGGGCAGAGTGCCGATACCCACTGCCTCTGGGGTTCATCCTTCCTCTGCCTGGATGACCTTGGGCTATGAATTCTGTGCCAGGACTGAGACTTGGCAGCAGGGAAACCTGAGGTCTTACCCAACACACTTCTGCAGAGGTTTATTAAAACCAGTGTTAAACACTAGCAAATGTTTTGTGGCATTACTGGTTTTAACCATCACTGTTAGTCCTACAGAAGACTGTGGGCCTGATGTTTTTGGGCCTTAGAGATTTCAGCCTGCTGGTAGCTGCTAACTCCTTTTCCATGGGAAAAGTTTCTTAGGAAAGCTTCTTCCCAAAACAATCTTGGCAAAACAACTATCCTTTCCCAAAACGATCTTCTCCAGGTGGTGTTTGCCTTTCTGTTTCTCAGACAGAATCAAACTTTGGTCTCCCGTGTGGTAAGCAGGGACTTTAGCTACCACACTACCGGGGAAAAGTAATTTTGGGAAAGGGTAGTTGTTTTGCCAAGATTGTTTTGGGAAGAAGCTTTCCTAAGAAACTTTACCCTTGGAAAAGGAGTTAGTAGCTACCAGCAGGCTAAAATCTCTAAGGCCCAAAAACATCAGGCCCACAGAAGACTATGTCCTGAGCCTTTATGTTACTTTTTTTCTCTACTGAGGCTTTCATGGAATAGAGTAGATATGTGATCTCCTCCAGATAAAAAAACAAATATGCAAACCAGTAACAAAAACCCAACCAGACAGCTTTTCCTTGTGAGTTTTTCCACACTGCTCTTGTTGAATGGCACCTCGAAGAACTGCCAAAACCAGAAATCTTTCTGTTTCAGATTTTTTGGTCCTCTGTTAAGAGAAGGCTTCAGAAAAGGCCTCAGAAGACAAATAGTATTTGAAACCCCCAGGGACCCCATTGCAACAGGTGGTCTTGGTGGACTTGTGCCCCTGGCTGGGACACAAAGCAGCACCACTTGCCTTTGCAGGCCTCCTGTAGCCCAGTGCCAAGGCAATACAGGAACAATCTGCAAGAAGATGAAGTCATCTTTTCATCTTCCTTTCTTGGCCAGTGTGAGTAACCACAAGTATCCAAATCAAAAGTTACCAGCAGAGTATGCAAAAACCCATTGTGGGAACATTTAAACCGAATCCCACAATTAGAACTAACCCTGAGGCCACAGGATAAAGTTGGATGTGCAAGGTCTAAGTTTGTGCTCACTGAGTTTTCCCAGTCCAGCTTTCCTAGTACAGAATTGCCAGCACAATTCTGCTATGGAGAACTCCAGGCGACAGAGCTGTTCCCAAAAAAGCAGCTTCCCCAAATCAGAGTGCACAGCACTGCTGACAGTTGTCCCTCTGCAACAGGCTTGTAACTGAGAGCTGGCAGACTCCAAGCATTTGCTGCTGCAAATAAACCCCATTACATTTCATGTTTAACTGCTTACTGTATACAGACTATGCCTCTCAAGCCCTGTTTGCAGGAAAAGAAAATTTTTTTTGGTTGGTTGGTCGGTTGAGGTTTTTTGATAGATTAGCTAAACAAAAGAGGCAGCCCATCAGTGGTCAGAGACAAGCATTGAATTTGACAAGACTGAGCTTCTTCTCAGGCTAAGTCAGTGCCTCCAGGAAAATGGGGGTGTTATTCCTGAGGACACGTACATATACATCCCAAGATACTGCACATGCTTGTTGATTGTTTTAAAGACAAAATAAATCCACTGTGAGTACAGTTTAGGACATCCTTGCAAATGCAGACATTGAACTACTGCTGCTGAGTTAGAGGATGGGGAAATTTTTTTTACGCTGAAGAAACACAACCATTTTTATACATGATCCTGATTAAAGTCAAACTGGAACAGATTTCAGCCAAAGTGAGATACCCTTAAAGACCACTTACATGGAAAAGTTGGGCATGGTAAAGCCAGCATGTGCAGTAAAAGTACAGTACCCAGGCCCACACAGAGTCCCCGCTCTCCCTTCACTGGGAGTAAAGTGTACACTGGTCTAAGAAAGGCCTTTTTTCTTGCTCAGTTGATGACCCTTTGGTGTGGAGTTAAATTTAACTAGAGATGCTGTAAAAGGGCAACTTCAGTGCAGACTAACAGTGCCACAGGAGGACTTAAAATGGCTGCAACAGGCTAGAAAACCAACCCCTGGACTTGAAGGAGTCCTTAGAGCCAAGCAGTTGTCCAGCAGCAAGAATCAGCCAGAGGAGACTTCAGCCACCTCCAGTGGCACAGGCTGTGGTGGCCAGGATCACCACACTGTGCCCCCCATCTAGGAGAGGGGTTCCAAAAGGGTCACCTGCCCCCTCCTATTTCATGGCTTACAAGACAGCAGCAGTTCCCATCGTGTGAGCAGGGATAGAACACCCAGAATGATGCAAACAAGAGGGTGACTTACTGGAACAGTTACCTTTCTTTAGTAACACAACTGTGGCATCACAGTTGCTGGTGTCATCCATTTCCGTGTTACTTGCTAAACCATTCACCATATTTGCAGAGTTTTTTGTCTTCCTCTCAAAGCAGTGATGTATGGTTGAGTTGTACCTGCACAAATGAAACAAACTCAGGATGTACCTTTACTTCTTGACAGTCTTCCTTTCCTAGCCTTGTATCCGTGCAATACAGCAAAGGGAGGGAAGAAAACTCTGGTTTTAATCAATATCCCAGAGCTCCAGCTAAATTGTACATCACACAATCTCTCTGTACCAGAAGGCTTGGAAAGACAGAAGCCATGGATCTTGAATGACATTTATGTTTATGTGTTAGGTGTTATGAATATTCTGTATCATGAGTAATCCTTGCTTGTCATCACCCAAGTATATTTTTTATCCCATAATCACACCTGAGTATAAGCATTATTTTACTGGGGGGACTCAACACAGAAACACAACACCTTATGCTAAATTCACCTCATCTTTGGCAGAGGTGGGGAATAATCCTTGCTTCTTGGAGCATCTGAGAGCTGACACAAACATGAGCCAAGGCTCTCCCCATGACACTCAAAGGCAAACGTAAACTCCTATAAACACCTGGCAGAGGTCCCTAACTAGAGTGACAACCTTTCAAGCTATAGCCAAACAGGTCTGAAAAGCCTGTTCACATTAAAACATTGTTTTTAGAAAAAAAATTGCACACACTACATATGTCTTGCTGGTCAGTTAATTGTTGCAAGAGTGAAGCTATCCTCCATGTCAAAACTTTGAATTATTAGATGACTTGTGTTCCCTTCAGCCTGTTTTCACTGAGAATTGCTCTCACAATATTTACTCTATTCATCATTTCAAAACAAATCTCTACTCTTACTTGTAGAGACAAGACCCCTGGTGTGCTTGGCAGCTGGTAAGTTTTGTTGAAAGTTTCAGTTTGAATCTGGGTTCCCTTTCCACTGGCTTTTAAAAACAAGACAGAAGGGAGGGAACCAGAGAGCAGAACAGACCAGTTTTACTAGCAAGAACTTGTGTGGAAGAAGTCACACAGGCCAGATGCTCAGAAAATCACTGCTGACTGTTTTGTAGTTTTACCATGGGTCTCCAGACCAGCAAGAACTGCTGCAGAGCTTTGCACCCATGAAAAATAGACAGGAATCTCACTCCTGCTTATTTCTGAGTAGGGATGCTGAAGTGAAATCAGAAGAGACTGTTTTGTGGAACTTGAGGATGGATCCAGGTCTCTGCTCTGCCACAGGTTTGCTGCCTTAGCCTTGGTTAGTTCACACAAGACAAGATCCGTAAAACACAGATTCACAGGACAGTTTAGGTTGTAAAAACCTCCACAACCATCAAGTCCAATGTTAAATCAGCATTGCCAAGCCCACCGCTAAGCCATGTCCCTGTGCACCATATTCATACATCTTTTAAACTTCTTCAGGGACAGTGATTCCACCACTGACCTGGGCAGCCTCTTCCTGCACCTGAGAACCTTTTTGGTGAAAAAATTTTCCCTAACAGCCAAGCTAAACCTCCTCCGGCAGAACTGGACACTGCTTCTCCTTGTTGTAAGGGCTAGGTGAGGCAAGGGGAGCACGGAGCCTTAGACTCTAGATAAGGTGAGGGCACATTTGACTTACTTCATTATAAAGATGTAGATGATGTACATCAGCACTAAGACTAAGGACTCCCACCTGGAAACAAGAGCAACACATAAACACATCAGAGCAAGGCATGGCATCAGTGGCCTCTGTTCAGCCATTGCCCCATCTGCCATGCCACAAGCGTGCAGAAAGGCTTGACCCTCCTGGGCTGCCTTAACATTCCTCTGTAAAAGGGGATGCATAAAGAAATGGGTCACACATCCATGCATGATGCCTCCTTTGTTTTCTTGACTTCTGTGATTTTACTTGGCCAAACTGACCTGTAAGTTAAGAACAAGTGACAAAACCTAGGAGTTCAATAAGCAAATGGCACATCCAAGGACCATCAACACTTCTGTGAGGACAATAACCATGGGATGTAGCCAAGGGAGGGGAGCAGCCACCCTGCTCTGCCTGCAGGGGTTTAGAGCAGGATGCTGGGCTTTGTAAAGCCGATAGTGTTGAGGCAACCTGAGCAAGGGGCAGCTGCTCTGCCGCTACTGCTGGTGCACGAGAGCTGAGAGTGCAGCACGCAAGAGTTCAAACTGCTGATAAGATACTGACAGTTTTTTTTCCCTCTGCTGTTTCTGTGTCAAACTAATGGAACAATGAAATTTGTATGAAAACAAATTACAATATGACTTTTAGAGCTTGTCTCTAGGTAATCCTTTTCACTGTCCAAAATGCTGTATTCTGCTTAATTCCCCATGGCAAACTGCTAGTCTTTGTGGAAATCATCTGTATCAAACTACTGTATGCTAAACTCATGGAATATTTTCTCTATAAGGATTTTGAGATATTGCACTAACTGTATCTGTGTCTCATTCCCTGCTTCTGAAGATTCAACACTCAGCTTTTGAGTAATGTTTTGATTTGGTTTTTTTTAAGAGCACAGTTAAATACAACTGGCCCTCGAGCGAATTTCAATTTAAAAAATCACACCAAAAAATCATCAAAGAAAACCAGGCCATTGTCAAGAATGGCTGTTTGAAACCTGCCTTTGAAACGGGCAAGAGCCAGTGAGGGAAAACACCAGCCCAAGCAGCCTGACGCTCCCTAGTGCTTATAATCCAAATGACATCAGCTGGGAGTGACACCAAAGCCAACACTGTCACCTCCGCGGTCACCTCCAGGTGTCACCACATCACCTCTGGGATGTGCCAGAAACAAAATCATGAGATCAAAGCAACTGCAAAATATCTGCAGCCCTCCTAGACTACCATACCTACACTGCACCGCACTTTAACACATTAATAGGGGTTTTTTAAAAATTTCTTTAAACTGGCCATTCACTAAATTATGAAAAATCCAACTATACACTTATTTGTGACTGCTTGGGTGGCCCCTTCTGGCACATCTACAGCTCTGCTGAGCACACTGTCATCCCCAGGCTCCTGCAGGGCATGCAGAGGGCACTGACTGCTGCCGCTGTACCAGGAACAGTCTGAGTCTCCTGGGCTTTCTTCTCTAGCTCAAAAAATTAGTTTATCTAGCCTGTCTTGTGCTGATGTTTTGCACACAGCAGCAAACAGCTGCCCTGCAGAACTTTTTAGCTTTTTCCTTCTCTCCTCATAGATACTAATTATAGCAGCTTTTGTGGTATAACCAGAAAAAATGAAAATAAAAGGGATTCACTTACCAGGAAACTCTTTCATCATAAATAAACTGTGGAGAAAAGATTTTAAAATAGCATGTTATACACAAAACCACAGTTGAAAACAGCTCATCACCTGAGGTGGGGATAGAGTAAAGCAAGCCAGGGCTCATGGCAATGGCATAAAGCTCAGGTGTATTTTGGCACTGTCCTGCTGCTCAGCCTTTGAACTTCTCAACCCTTAGTTTCTCTCATCTAGTCAAGGCAAGCAGGTACTCCTTCCCAAATGCCACTGGATTCTTGTGCAGCAGTTAGAGGGAAAGCAGCAGCTAGCCAGAGACACGGCTGCACCACTCTGACCTACCCGGCTGTTTCATTGGCCATGGCCTCCTCCCCATCAGCTCCCAGCCGGACACCAAGTGACCTGCCAGCAGATCCACAGCAAGCTCTGCAGCTGCTGCCACGTCCTGCTGGGCCCAGGGTGTTCTTCTCATCAGCTCAGGGTGACCACCACCCCAACTGACTGTAGCTACTGCGACAGCCCCTTTGGCACACCTGCTGATGGATGGGCACTGTGGCTTCCCCAACAGTGCTGTGCGGCCTCCTCGGGCAAGGAATGCGCCTCCTCCCTGAGGGAAGGACCAGCACCATGTCAAGGGGCATGAGGGAAGCTGCATGAGGAAAAGACCAGCACCATGGCGAGGGGTGTGAGGGAAAGTGCACAAGGGGAGGACTAGTGCCACGCTGAGGGGCATGAGGGAAGGTGCGTGAGGAAAGGACTAGAGCCATGGTGAGGGGTCATGAGAGAGGGACAAGTGCCTAGGTGAGGGGTGTCAAGGGTGAATCAGCGCCATAGTGAGGGTTCTGAAGGAAGCAGCACACCATGGCAAAGGGTGAGGGAAGGGCCCATGCTGGCAGAGGCTGAAGGCTCACACTAGCAATGGCTGAAGGCTCACAGGGGCAGTGGCTGAAGGCCTGCACCAGGCAGGTGGCTGTCATGCTCTGTGACCAGGCCCTTCCCCTTGCTGTGCTCCGCCAGCCCTGCTGCTCCCTTGTGCCTCTGGTTCTCCTCCCATTGCAGCAGGATGACTGCAGAGGGGACCGTGGTGCCAATAGGAGGCTGGAGCTAGGGTCAAATGCAGCCCTTGCAGCCTCAGTGATGGGCCATGATCCATTTGGCCCTTTCAAAGCACCAGCAGGGAAATGCGTGCCTGCAGCAGGGATTACAGATCCATGGCGGTGTCCCAGGGACAAAGGAGGGAAAAGGAACAAGGCCCTGAAAGCACAATGAACACTTCCCCTTGGCCATACAGCTGTCAATAGCAACTCCTGTGTGACAGCTGGCACAAGGCAGGAGTTCCACTGGTTACTGGAAGAAAACATGACCACAAAATGTTGTAAATTACAGTTCCCAGTCACTGTGATCTAGTCTGACAAGGCATGTTTTAGGTTACAATGTTTTGGTGTGATGGGACGTGAAAGCCCGTGCACTGACTTTTGTGCCTAAAAATAGCACCCATCTCAGTTTTGCCACTAATGACTCTGACCATGTCCCCTTAAGTTAAGATACAGTCATCTTTTTCCTTTCAAGAGAATAAGGAGGAAGTCTTGCACAACTCTACAAGAAGACAAGGTAGCATTGTAATATTATTATAAAATTTAAAAAAAATCATAGGGCTGAATCAAGATTAATTAAGTAGGGTAAATGTGTTTTATCCACTTCTAACCTCTGTGGTTTAGAGTTCACTCTCATCAAATGGTAGGGAGCAGCAAACAGGTGAGTCTATACTGCTCTATTTCTTCCAACAGCACTGTAAGAAAACTTCCTTTTCTACTGCAAATGGAGACAAAGTCATATTGATTCACCCAGCACACTATCAAGCTTTTTAAAGCTGTTGTATCTCAGCATTGGAAGGAATATATTTATTTCTCCTCAGATGTATTTATGATTAGTAAAGGTACCAGTGAAGTGCAACTTTTAACACAGCATCACAGGCTATTGTTTAAAACACCGTGAGAATACACTTCTACAAACAATATTATTCTTCAAGACTGATGACTCTATTCCACTGCAGAGAGGTGTCAATGCCATCATATAGAAAAATTATCCCTGCATACAAAGCAGTGAAGTGTCTTCTGAAAGGAACACACAATGAAGGGGGAATCATAGGCAGGTTACGCTGTGCTCTGCACAG
Source organism: Prinia subflava (assembly GCF_021018805.1). Classification (NCBI taxonomy): domain Eukaryota; kingdom Metazoa; phylum Chordata; class Aves; order Passeriformes; family Cisticolidae; genus Prinia; species Prinia subflava. Next base: position 102,111,022 of record NC_086248.1, read on the forward strand.
AGACTGTGGCTCATCTCACACCTGAGCCACGGAGGACTGGAGAGTCAGAATTTGAAGAACAACATTGTACCACTTCAATTTGATTCTGTCTTAAAAGGACAAGAAAAATTAGAGACACTGGGAAGCCAGGGGTTCCTGGGTGAGTGAAGGGAAGGAGAAACTTCTTATACTGAAGCAGTGTTTGACTCTGAAATGAGAAATTCTTGTGTGCTATCAACTGGGGAGCAATATTACATACAAAAGGGTTGGTACATCAGCTTGCGGGAAGCTAAACCTTTAAACACTTAAAGTATTTTCCTTTCCTCCCACCTTTCTCTGCTTTCTTCTAATAGGTGTTTAAGTCTTTTGCAATGATTATTGTTATGGCATAACATGGAAAGACCTGGGATGCACTCCACCTCTCTCAAGCCAAATTAGCCAGGTAGTGCTGTAACACAGGCATAAAAATTCTGGCAATGCCTTCAAGCCTCCACTAATGCCTGGAGCTGCATTATCCTGCTACCCTGGCTGCCTGGAGGGCCTTGAACTCTTCAACTGATAAGATGAGCAAAAGAGTGGGCATACAGCTGGAGAGAAGCTAACTCAAGCCTTAGGGAAAAAATAACTGTATCCTGGTATTATGGGGTACACTCCCAATAAAAGGACTCCTGCAGTTCTGTAATTACGAAGAAGAGCTTTTACAGAAATAAAGTATAGGAGAGAAGTCTTAGGAGTAACAGAGATGTCTGTTCTGCAAGCCACACAACTTTCTCATGACACAGAAATAGTAGATAGGAATTTCAGAGATGCACCGGACACAAAAGAGTAGAGAATTGTTCTCCATATCCTGACACAGCTGACAACCACAGGGATGAACTAGCCATGAAAAAAACCTGCCTTGTTTAAAGAATTTAAAACTGATGACAGAATAAACAGATTTTCAACTTGTCTGCCTCCATGTAATAAATGAAATGTACAATCCAAGCACCAGGAGGCCAGACGCCAGGCAGATGCCCACATCTGTGCTTCCTGTGGAGTGACCTAAGAGAATGACAGCAACTGCTGGATCTCTTTAAGCTTTGAATGGATGCAATGGAATTCACTACAATTAGTATGCATGGCTCTGTTTGTTGTTTAACAACACTTTTTGGTATGAGGTTACTGTCAAGCTGTCAAAATAAAAAACAACAAAAAAAGTTTTCTGTTTTGCAGCTCATTGCTAATAATTATGTAGAAAAGTTATTTTTCACCAGGTACAAAATGGCTGGCCTTGCAGTATGGGGGATAAAAGTACAAACAGGTTGAGAAAGATCCCCTGTTTGGGATAAGGCAGATAGAGGCCTTTGCAGCTGCAGAGTATGTCTAGAAACACGAGCTTGTGCAGGAGGAAACAAACCAAAACCCACAGTTGAAACACAGTAAACAAAGCAACCCAGACTGCAGAAATGCAAGTGACTCTCTTCTGACTCTAAAATCCCCTTCTTGCTGACATATGGAAGTTAACCTCACAAAATCACTCTCCTGTCTTAGGAAATCTAGGGTACTAGGCTAGGCTGGGTGGAAAAAAAGAAGTGCAACTGCTACCTGAAAATTCAATTTTTACATTTCCTGGCATTGTTTGGTTGCAAAGGTAATGCTAAACTGACAGTAGTGTCTTTATCTAACACTTATGCCAACATTTTTTCACTGAATAGCCCAATTCTGAGAGATAGGGAGCATTTTCTGAGCTTGATTAAAACGGGCATAGGCACAGCACTAAAGAACTGCTTAAAGTGTAGTCTTTGTTTGTGGACATGCTGTCAGCATACACTGAACTTGCCCCTATTACATGTGGAAAAACTAACCTTAATGTTTTGTAGTAGCTGTTCAGGATCTCTCTCCTCAGGGCACAAGTGCTGTCTCCTTACAGGTTAGTGGCATGTTTTTCAGGAAATCATGATGGCCACTGCCAGGAGAGCACTGACCCACCCACTGCAGCGCTACCCTGGGGCTCAGAACATGGGTTTAGCACTGCACCACAGGTCTGCACTGGGCCACCGTACCTCGCCTCCGCTATCCCTTTGGGCTCTCTGGACACTCCTCCATCTCCTGCCCTCAGGCCATGCTTCCCAGCAGAACCAGGGAGACCATAAGCAGTTTTCCACAAGCAGAAATCCCCGTGAGTGCTCGAGCTGGGATCTCGGCTACAAGACTGTGATGGCAGGGCAGGTTCCCTTTACAGGTGGCAGTAGACATAGGCTCCCACAGATGAGGAACCTTCAAAAACTTACCACGATGAGTGCAACAACAGACAGTGTGTAGTAGATAGAATCTCTCAAGAGACTCCACGACGACAGCGCAACAACCTGGGGAAACAGGCAAAGAGAGTGTGTCAGCCAGGCTCTTGCCAGCACGACTGCCCCACCAGCAGTGTGCGCCCAGGTTCCGCCTGGGAACCTGTTACTCTGTAGGAGTTGTCCCTACGCATGCTGGGACTTGAGGAAGAGGCCCAAGACAGGAAACACTTTCTGTGGATGCTGGGGGAACAGCTGCAAGGGAGACAGGAACGGCCATATCTGAAGTACCTGCAGACTCAGCTGTCCCCCAAGTCAGACCCCAAGGAGTCTGTGAGGGGTGCTGCTTTACAGGAAAGGAGGGGCTCAGGCTTTACCAGTACAACCACGACGATGAGCATTACTACAGCTCTGTGTGCATCTACACAGGTTTTGGGACAAACACTCAAGTCAATGCTCCAGCAAAGTGTTACAAACAAAATCCAGAAATTTATATGCAATGGAGAATAAAAAGGGATCACTGTGAAGTTCATGTCACTTGACACCTTCCAAAGCCACAGAAATTAGGAAGACTTCTTAGTGCAGGCTGCACAGGCCTGCAACTCAGACCTTATAAGAAAATACCAGTGAATGAATTAATCTTTAAGTTCATTAACAGTATTCAAAAGGACAGATTAAAACAGTCATGTGGAGGTAACCTCTTCAATATGATTCTACTTTTTGCAGCTCTAGGAAGTCCCCTCAGTAGAAGCTTCTCCTCAAATCTGTATTTCCAATTTCTGGAGTGCATTTCAAATACTCTGGGTCACATCCTTCAAGGTGTAAAGCTGAAGGCGGAAGATGAGAGATGGTTCATTTACACTGATTTGGGTCTGAACATATACATGAATTTTCTGACCATACCCTCCTGTCATGCATTAACTCAGTCACATGAACAGTAACTTCATTTTCAGTTCTATTTCAGCATTAGCAAAAATAGTTTCTCATATTATCTCTTATAAATATTGGAATTTTCCAAAACTGCTAACAAAACCAATGGTGTAAAAAGATACTAACCAGTATACCTAAAAAATCTATACAGTCTCTTAGTAGCATGGCTTTCTAAAAAATTGATGCAATTTATGCCCAGTGTAAAGTCTCTTTATGGAACCATTTACAATGTTGCAAATTAAAAACTACTACCTGAAGCAAAAAAGCAGGCTTTTAAAGTCCTTGGGTAAAACCAGATTTCTACAACACATTTCAAGGCACACAGACATAGATGAATGGAGATGCCTTCTGATGGAAATTTTCAAATGTAAGAACATGGAGTTGGGTTCATAATGCTATTCAGAGATCCTCAATTAAATCTCACATTTTACATCAGTGTGCCCCTTCATTCCGATTGAACAAATTTTTCAAGAGAGTTTATAGAACAGTTTGACATTATTCCACTCAGCTTTCAGGATGCTGCTTAAGGCTCTCTGTACTTGCCTCAGCATGGATGCTGCTGGGGATCTTACAGCTGTAAACTTCAGCTCTGCACACAGAAGTCACATTTCTGAAGGAAAGGACAGCCCCCACAGGAAGAGGCTCTGTCTCATAATCTCTGTCCCTGCCTACGGGATGTCACCACACCACACAGCACACCTGTGAAAGCAAGGTGCCCCACTTACAAGGAGTCAAGGTAGTCTTCCCCCTGTTCTTTGATATTCTACAATGATCTTGAAGTTTCAGGATAATATTTTCCCAAGGAATTTTCCTCAGACACCTGAATGAGCACAGTAAGATCCAGATGCTTAAATGGAGCCTTCTAGCAGAGACCTACTGCTCAGAACTGATAGACCAAGATCCTGTGGTAATCACAAGGACTCTTGTGCTGATTCTAGATTGGACTGAAGGGAACTACGGGTGCTGATGCCTGGCACCTGTACAGCCTGCTCACATTTCACAGACATCCAAGTGGGTCAGACATCTTTAGGGCCTAAGTCACCTAGCTGAAGTTTCTGAACCATTTGATCCACGTGATATAGGTAAGCCACACACGTAAGGCAACCATGCACTGAGAGTGAAAGGAGCTCATGAGCACTGAGGGCAACGGCAGCACTCAGCCTTCTGGTCAGAACCATCTCCTGAGGCAGAACTACTGAGCTCCAGAAGGCCTAAGTTATGCCTTGCTGCCACAAAGGACTCCACATAAATCTTAACACGCTGGAAAACACTTAAACTACAGATCAGCAAGGCAGAAAAGAAATCAGGGAAGCAATCAGCTTGGGTAAAAACATGATCAAATTTGAGTTTTAAATCAGCAATACTGTCATATTGTAACCCAGCAGTGAGCTGGTCCAGCAGAAGCTGAGCATAAGGAGGCAGCTGTAGAACCACTGATTGTCAGTCTGGTGATGTTTCCTCCTTTTGAGGTGAGTACCTGAAATCCAAACCCCAGACAAGTGCCTCTTAGCTGTCCCTTGACCACTCAGTGCGGACTGCACCCAGTTCCCCTCAGTTGAAAAGAAGACCTCTGAAGTCAAGGCTTGAACAAGAGCATCCCCTGATGGCTCCACACAAGACACACTGAGCCTGCTCCTCTGCATGCCACAGAATCACTCCTAGGGGTAAACTTACCCATAACAGGTACCTGATTTCCTTCACTCTGCAAAATCGTACCTATAACACTGACTACTCAGAATGCTTACTTCTCTTTTTGTTGGTCTGGAGAGCAGAAAAATCAATATTTTCTCAGGTCTAGCTTGATTTCTGAGGTTTTCAACTCCTGAAGCCATGGCCCTATGCAGCACACACCATCTCCTCCACCTAGCACACATGTGGAGATCAGGCACCAGAGAGAAAATCCCCTAAAATCAGACACTGGTGTCTGCTGCCTGTAGCACTGAAGCTGGCTCAGGCACCCAGGATCTCAGTGGCAATTTGGCCCGTGCCTCATCCTAGGACTTCATCATTTATCCTCTGTAAAACTGACCCTTCTCTGTTCTGCTTTTCCAAACTGTTTCTCTGCTCTTGGCAGCATGGAAGCTCTTCTCCCATCTAGGAGATATCCATCACCAGAGGTCACTCAGCTGGCTGTTTTCCAGCCTGCTCTGCCCATGATGGCAATGGGCCCGAGACAAAGCAAGTGTGGCAGAACAGGGCTGCTGCTCCCTAAGCAAGGATGTCTGTGCTCCTGTTGCAGGAGTCCAGAGGCTCCTGAGTATTCTGGCTGCTAAACTTCCAGAGGAAGCATGTAATCACATCCATGTTCTTGAGGGAGCTTCTTCACTCCAAATTGTTTTGGGGGTTTTCCTCATCTCACAGCCAGTTCTTTGCTTGACATTCTCGAGCGCTGATCAGCTACTAACACTGCTGGGAAATGCTAGGCTTTGGAAGCAATCTCCCTAATCTTGTTTCTCTGTTACCCTCTGGCACAGAAGGTCTAGATATTCAGGTATTAAGAGCTAATAACCTAATTTGCTGATGTGGAGAGGCAGGAATGCTTGGACGAGGGTGTCAAAAGATTAAAGACAATCCCTGCAAGCGATTAGCCTTAAGAGTCTATGGAGGTCAACAGATATGTGCCAGCAGTGAATCCACCACTGTCAAAAGGCATCCAGAAGCAGAGAATCTGGGTCAAACCTCATGCTGCGTCTCTTTGACATGGCATCACAGAAGTGATTAGGGAAGCTCTTACCCCACCCTAGCAGATCCTGGGATCTAAGTGCTGGTCTGTGATGCCCAACAATGCTGATGCTCGCTGTGATCCCTTGCAAGCCCCTGGCCTACAACAGCCAGCCAACAGTGCGCTGTGTCAGCCCTCTGGGTCAGCTGCAGCCAAACATGTGGTGGAACCTCCTCACACACTGTTCCTGCTTTGTAGGATCTGCCACTGGAGCCGAGGAGGGGCCTTCTGAAGCCTGCTGGGGTGCCCTTCAGAAGGGGCTGTGCTCCTGACACTACTGTTCTGCAAACTCTCAATGCAATTTCAAATCAGCCCTGTGATAACACAGCAGGATCTCATGCTGAAGTAAAAGAAACGACCAACTGTTGGCCACTGTTACAGGAAGCAGTGAACTCAGGTGGAGGTCTGGGACAGATTTTCAGGGAATCAGGCTAGCCATGGTTTGCAGTTAATCCATGTTTTATGCATTCAGAATTATACAAAAATAAAAAGGGCTCTACCTCAGGTATCAGGGCACAAGCTCTGCCTTTAAACTTTGCAGCTGATTAATTTGCTCAGCTCAGGTAATTCCAAGGATCCGGCCAACTGTCTGCTCATTCTCACTAGTCACGACATCACAAGCATCACAGATTAATGGGAGAGTGTGACACTGCCTTACTTGTATTCATCTTTACATTAAATTAGGCTGTAGATCCACTTGTGGCTATCAGCAAGAAGCCATTGCAAAGCCTCTGCACCTTTCCTGGGAGACACATGCAGGACTTGGTATGGTTTGGAGGGTGGTGGGTTCCTGGTGGCACTTTTGATACATCCATAATTCAGACAGCGAATCAGCCAAGCAGGTCCAATGGGATCTCAGAGGTGCCATCTCCCAGCACAGCAGGAGTCCTGATCCCACACCCCCACCTGGCACACTGAAGCACTCTTTCACAGCAGACCTTTTAGACAGATTCCTGCATGGATAGCCACTGCTTTCCTGTACAGAGCCCCAGGAAAGCCATCAGGCAGCCAGCATCAGCCAGAGGCCCCTGTGCTGGGACTGACAGCACAGCAGGATGTCCTGGACTAAGTGATACTCCCTCTATACCCCATGGTTATGTCCAAATATCCCAGGACACTATGAGTATCCAGTTCAGTCTCCAGACCATAATTTTGGCCAAAGACCCCAGGATCCCATGATGCAGCATTTGGGGTTGCTTGAGGCTTTGACCAATACTAACCAGAACTCCCAGCTTCAACAAAGCACCAACTATGAGCACGGGTCAGGCCAAAGAAAAATCCAGGCCTTAAAGTATCTGTTTCTCTCAGACAGTTAAAGCAGCCATGATCTAAGGGACCCACTGTGTGGAAAGCCTTCTTCCAATTACCAGCCCCCTAATTTGACCTCTGGTTTGCCACTATCTGCAAAGCTGAGTTGTCACTCTGACTCCCAATCCATACACTGTGCACCAACTCCATCTATTCTCATTACTTCCCCAAGAATATTTGCTTTTATTAAGTTTCTCCTAATATTTTCATCACTGCCACAGCAATCTGACTATGTGACATTCTCAGAATGGAAACAGAGGACACTTTCCAAACCTCAGGACAAAGCCAGAAATATTTCCCTGCTCAACTGGTAGTCATAATCATCCATGAGTTATTTGGACCAGCATGTCTCTTTAGCTCAGATTCCTACAGTGCTGAGGCAGCAGGACCCCAAGGCCTCTGCTGGGCCACAAGAGCCACAGCAGAATTCAAGAACAGCTGTAGATAGGATGGCATGCACAGAGTAAACATCTCCAGTCTCTTCGGACTGGCCAGTCCTTGCTAGAAGCGACAAACAGATGTTATGATCTCCCTTGCTTTTACACTATGAATTGAGAAATCATAGTGTAAAATGATGAGAAAAAAATCCTACAAATGGTACATCCACAATATTGATCTGTGTGTCAATTTTGACAGAGAAAACTTAACCTTAAATGGTGATGGTGTTTTGTGGCAATTCGGTTTGACGCTCATAGGAATTCATCTACAACACTTCTGATCGCCTTGGGCACCATTGCTGAATTAATGGCACCTCTCTATCCTGAAGCTCCATCCACACCTCTCTGTTGCAGCTGCAGTCTTGGCACAGACTGACTGATGTTCCACAGCATCCTGCCAATATCCCCCTCTGCTTTTCTGGTACCTGGGCTTTTACACACCACAGCCATGCCAGTAGCTCGAGGTACCCAAGGACCACAGCCTTGACTTCTGGCACTACTTCAGTCTAACTTATTAGTCTCTCCCATGTCTGCAACACAGCCCTGTCAGTGAAAGACCAGGCTCCTGGTCACTACAAAATGCTGCCAGCACCAAACCCCAATGTACCCTGAGCTGTGAGAGCAGTGATCAGTCCAAAGAGCTGGTATTAAGTTCTCCTTAAACTACTTTCCCAGAGTTTTACATGTTTTCCACTGATGGTCACAGACCAATGAAGAAAAAGTGACAGCATTCCAACTCTCTCCCCCTTTAAAACTCCTCCACAGTCGAGGAGAAGAAAATAAAAAAGCTCATTAATACAATCATAAAGCCAAAAGTCAGTAACAGCTGCAGTCTGAGTTGTGAGTGAAATTAAAGCTTAAAAGATTAAGTGGCATGCCAACTGGCTGAATGGCAGAAGCGGGGTAAAATAGATTATAGTAGTCCCAGTTGCTTCATTAAAAAACATTCTACCAGGTTATTAAACTTTGTTTAGTGTCCTTGTCAATATGCCTGACACTATTTCTCAGGAGTATTTTACACAGACATAACCCATGGCAGCTGATAATTCCTAGAGGTGCTTCGGCTGGCACATGGGCTCTGTGACCTGGACAGAGGAGAGCATGCTGAATTTAGTTTACTGCCTGAGGTAAAAGAATCCCACTGGAAAAGAAGGAGGCAGACAGTCAGAGTAGTTCTTTTCTGCTCCAGTATGTTAAGGAATGATACCTCACTATCCACCAGACCCCTTGACAGAACCAATAACTGGAAGAACATCTGTGGCACAACCCAGCATTCCTGGTCCCCTACTCCACCCAGAGAAGCCTGTCTATTTCTGGGGAAAAGTAAAATAGAGAAACTTGGACACAAACGAAAAACAGAGCTGGTAAATACTAATTAACAAATCAAGACATGTACATTCAAAATTACATGGTAATGCTGGAATGACTTGCAACTCACAGCTATACTGCTCTCACATAAGCACTTCTCACCCTCCTCTGCAATGCTGCAAAGCGCTGTGGGGTCAGTGCTGGGAGAGGACAGAGGGGAACAGGATGGCAAGGAGAGTCACAGAGCTGCAAAAACAAGAGGAATCTGGATCATGGAATGTCCAAAACCAAACAAACTCTGCTTGTGCTGGCTTGAATGAGAGCCGAATTAAGCAAGAACTGCTTCCGAGAATGCTACGTCCTTGCCACCAAGAACGGTGATAGGGCAGGGGAAGGAGGGGAGAGCATGAGAACCACAAACATGAGCAAGAGAGAAGACAGGACAGAGCAACCAAGGCCTGGAGGGGACCTCAGGCTAAGGTCAAGCTCCACATACACAGCTGGCTTGCAAGCATGGAACAATTACAATCCATCACAATGCAGACAGCAGCCTCCTCGCTGCTATCCAGCATGTGTCTCCATAAATGTTGCTGGACTACTGTCTGGAGGGCTGCTGCCATTCCATTCTCCCTCAGTGTTCCCTTAACTCCTTCTTCCCCCTTTGCCAGAAGGAAGCAAAGCAGACACAGCAGCTAAAAAACAGCAGTTGGGTTATGTGCTTTAGCAGTTGCCTACCAACAAGGAGACAAGCTTGTGGCTCTGGTGTAGGGACATAGGAGGAAACAGCTACAGACACATCCAACCTGCACTGCACAGACAGGTGGGGAATGAGGACAGCTCCTAACATATTTCTGTATACTGAAACCATCTACAGCTCAGAAGTTCCATCTACTATCTAGATGAAATAAGAGCAACCTTCCTCTGGGTGTGAGTGCTATGCAGAATATTTCACCAGGCTGCAAGAAGAAAGCAGGAGGAGCTTCTAAGGCTCACTGCCACAGGCAGTGAGTGGGCAGCATTCACTATCCAGGGGAAAACCTGAGCTCTCTCTCCAAATATGTCTTGGGCAAACACCTCAACATACACCAGACATGAAGCTCCTCTGCTTCTGCTGAGGCCCAGTTTAAGGATATTTGAAAGCTCTGATTTTCAGATTGTGGATGCTAGTTTAGAAAATCCGGCCTTTAGGAGATGGTTTTTGTCTGGCCATCAAACACATGGGCAGCCTGCATCCACTGTCGCTTTTTTAATCCCTCCAGTCCAAAATCTCTGGAGAGGAAAACACAGAAAATATTATTTCCCTGGCTGCAGAGTAGACTCCTGTACCTCAAGAGGTGCCTTCCTGGCATGGGTAACATTAGTCAGGAGAAGTCAGGCCAAGGGAAGGAAGAGCAGAGGATTGGGGAGAGGAGAAGGGATCAAAACCACTGGAAGAAAGCTGGATGCTCAAAAGGCAGCTGTGGGTGGATGCATGACCCAAGGGAGGAATCTGCTGAAAGCTTTTCTCTCAGGCTTGGAGGAGGAGCAAGGAGAAGGAACACCATCACACTGGCAAGAGCTACCACTAAATCTCAGGACATGTAGTTAAGTCACTTGCTTAATTCCAGAAAAGAACAGCCCTAGGAATGAGGGCAGGGCTCAGGACAGAGGCATTCTGTGTGGTGCCCTGTGGAAGGAAGTGGGAATGAGGAGAAGAAGGGCTCATACGGCTGAAGGAGCTGAATGCTCCCAAGGAGAGCTAGGCTGGGTGGAGACTGACATGGCCACTAAAAACAAGGCCAGTCAAGCAAGGAAAGCCCTATGGAGCAGGAGGAGCAGCACCTGGAGATAGGAGCCATGAGCATGCCACAGAATGCTATGCACCAGGGGAAAGGGCAGGCCTGTGTCAGCTCTAATTGGTCCCTAAAACAACAAGTTATTCTTTTTTATTTAATCTCTCTGTGCTTTGTTTCCCCATCTTTAAAACATCCCTTCATTTCACAGATGTCTGGGGAAAATTAATTAGCTGCTCATCAACTGCTCACATACAATAGCCACAAGATCGGCAGAAGTTCAAGAAGAAATGAATAATTCTGCCTCTAGAACAGGGCTTGAATAGAGCCTGGTAAATAAGCCAGAAGGGCGCAGAGTGAACAATGAGAGAAAACAAAATCCTGAATAGCTGCTCATTAAGTGAGCAAAGTCCATTCTGTGTGCAGAGGGAGGCAGGGAGCCCATGGAGAACCCAGCAAGGGACCTCGTAATTAAAGCCTGGATAATAATGCACAGGCACCAGGGGGGCAAATTAAGGGTGCACAGGGAACCCTTATTTTCTAACTTTTCAGTGTTTGACTTTCAACCCTCACAATGCTCTTTCAATGCCTTTTTTAGGTGTGCAGTGTTGCACAGAGGCATGGGCATGCTCCCCTTCTGTTCCAGCAGTGCGATGCTTATTCTGATTTATCCTGAAGTGTGCACATACAGCCAGTAAAGGCTTGGAAGAAGAAACAATTAGGGCTGGTGCTCAAGCAAATGCATACCAGCTTTTTGGGGCTGTGCATTTCTTTCTTTTTCTAAACACAGTGCACATAACCAAACCCAGTCTTTTCTTAAGCCAAAGAACAATACATGCAACACAGCACATACAAACTACGACCTAATTTTAAATAAAACATATCCTGGAGAGAGCTGGACAGTTTTACTGTTCAAGTGTTTACCAGTCTAAAAAAAAAAATCCAAAAAACCACTAAACCAAAAGAAGGATGTCTAAAAGTGCTGCTGGAAATGAAGCAGAAGGCCCTGCAGGTCTGACCTTTGGGATTTCCCAGCCCATGGGCAATACATCTGAAAATCTGAGGGATCTAGCTGCTCAATCCATAGGTCTGAACACAAAGAAAAAACCTCAGAGCACAGCAAGCAGCTTTGACCAACAACAATCCCTCAGGTTCACCTGGCAACTCACTACTGAGATCCAGGTCCCCAGCAGAAGTCTCACCAACAACCAAATTTACCACCTATGTTAGTGCCTCTGTAGAGACACTGTTGCAATAAAGCCAAATTCGTATTCATATTAACACAAAACAAATTATGAATCACCACTAAAAGGGAATGACTCTTTGGTGAAAGGCTGAGAGTGGGAAACAATGAAAAGCATAAACTGATCCAGAGTTTTATCTCAAGTATTGGAATTATTCCCACTGAAATTTCTTATCTGCTCACTAAAATCACAGTTCCACATGGTGATGTCAATCATTTCAGTGCTCACCCACCCTCTGAGGGTTAGACTGCAGCAAAGTGAGTTTATGTGATTTGACAAAACCATACACAAATTACCAGCAGAGTCTCAAGAAAAACAAAGATGGGGCAAAGCAGTCAAAATCTCAAGTCTTGGCTTAACAGAGACTCACAGACCATGCATAAGATGACTTGAACTTCTGAAAGCTACTACAGCTGGAAGGCTGAAGATGGCTGAAGACATTTACAAGAGCATTTTGGCTGTGACTTATCCTTCTGAAACAACAATCTCTCACCTATAAAAGGCCTCTCGATAAGACTGATATTCTCTGTCAAGCCCCAAACTCTAGCTGGCCTTTTCCACAGAAAGCTGTAGCTATTTTGTAGCTGTAGGTTTTGTAGCTATTTTTAAAGCAGGTTTGAGGCATGCAATCAGTACTGTGGAGACGAAAAATCAGAACTGGCTCCTCAACCATTATTAACTGCTAGACAGTTAAGCATCATCATTTGAATAAAAAAAACCAGCCTGAGAAGGAAGTCCTGTTGATGACAGGAGAACATCTCTGGGCTTTGGTCATTAAAAATTTACCTCAATTAACTGCGTTTTCACAGTAAGAGTTACAGCAGAACCACTGACACATCGAGCACTTGTAGCTGCCAGCTGCATGTTCCATGCAAATCAGGACACATGGGTGGTTAAAAGGTACTGCTGTGACTTTATCCTGAGGCCTCCTCACACTAAAACTGTTCACCTTCAGCTTGTAGAAGTTCACTGCCAATGAAAACAGAACTGGATCACAAGGAAAACCCTATCTCTCTGCATGCTTTCCCATACTAACCAAGGTCTCTTCTCCTCAGTTCTTATTCCATTGCCATGTACTGGTAACATGACCCTGCTTCTCCTCTTTACAAATAAGTCTGCATAGTAACATGTCAAACAACATTTATGAGATTGTAAAAAAATCTGGCATGTTGGGAAGTGCAAAGGTAAGTGCAGATTCAAGTGTTTAATTATACAGTCAATCATGTCTGCAATTCAGACAGCAGCTCAGATTTCACAACTTAATTACTTTAATTTCAGATGAATAGCTTGTGTTGTCACGAGCACTTTGACACACTGGAGAACAGTCACAAACTACACTAGGAGCAAACAACCAACATTTATTCCTCTGCCCACTCACACACCTTGGACAGCTCAAAATGCCCAAGCTGACATTTGCTGCTGTTTTTCATTTCAAAAATGCAAGAGGAACAGCACAGGGCCCTATTAAAAACAACAAAGCCAGAGAAATTTGTGGCAAGGTTGTGAACCTGGCATCTGATTTTGCAGTACAGCCAAGGCACAGGGTGAAGCAAAAATTGTAAGGAATCATTTAATGCTCTTACCTGTCCTGCAAAAAGCCCACACACACCAATAATACAGAGGATGTTGAATACAGCCGAGCCCACGATGGTTCCAACGCCTACATCTCCTTTTGTGATAAAAACACCTGAAAAACAAGTTCAAGAGAAGCTCTGTAAATGGGAAAGACCTGACTTTTTCCACATAAAATTGTAGACCTCACATCCCATTAATGAATCTAAAGGCAGGTATTAATTCTGCCACTTCTTCTCATATTTAATAGCACAAACTGCAGAGAGTTGCTTTCTGAGGGGACCTGGATGGATTATCTGAGCACCTCAGACACATCCAAGTTATTAACTTCCTGGTCTTGTGACCCAACATTATGGCAATACACAGCATAAAACACTGCAAGCTCATGAGAGCAGCTGGTGAGACACAAATCCACATGAAACTGTCTCTCATAAGATATTCCCTGACCAGAACTCTGCTCCTTCCCATATCCCCATCCCAAGTGGCTTTAGTAGGGATGAAGCTTCAGAGACAGAGATGATTCAGAGCTGTCTGGCCACAGCAACTCACAGGCCAAGTGATGTCTCTCAGGATGAGTTATGGGGCTATGTTACAAGCTTTTTTCAGAGCTCTTCTGTCAAATTTGGTTAAAATTGGCCAATGAGGTTAATGGTGAGGGAGATGAACTGACAGACACATGCATCACGGTGCTGCACAAAATCCTTTCCTTAGGAAGCCAGCGTAAAAATAACACTCCATCTCCTGCTAGCTGTCAGTGTGTTAAAATTCACCACTTGCTTTTAAGGTTCCAACACTATTTATCTGGCCAGTGCAGTTTATGTATTTTTTCCAACTTCTTCCTTTTCTCAGAAACACAGAAGCGCTCACCTGCCAAGTGACACATGGCACCTGGTGGGTTATACCACAGGAGGAAAACGATCTGATGACAATGAGAGCTTCTCTAGAGTCACCTGAAGGAATCTGGTTTTATTTTCACCTTCATACTGCATTACCCTTAACTGAAGGACAATCTCAACTTGGTCCAATTTAAGTTCCCAAATGATAAGGCTTTGCTTGTGTAATCACACCTCTCTGCAGAGCACACAGCTTTGTGTTAATTAGCTCGTGCTCTGCATCTGGCAGTTGTAACTGAAAGACAAGTGTCTCCTAGAGAAAGTATCTGAGCTGAGAACTAATTCTGTTTGGTGATGGAGAATCTGTCCCAGTCCTCCCAGCTGCTGCCCTGATGATCCCCTCCAGTGGAGGGGTGGGTGAGTCAGACTGCAGGAACACTTCACCCTTGTGCTTAGGCAGAGCATCACTCTGTAACACTGCTTGCAGTGCCCCTCCATCATGGCTGTGGGGGCACCACGAGAGTTTCCTGGGTTTTGCACACTTAAGGATAGCTGAATCCCTTCATCACACTTCCCATAAGTGAAGAGCTGCTTTGGAAGTATGATGTTCTGATCAACCTGTTGCTGTGAGAAAGCATTTCAAATCCTCCTCTCCTTCCCATTCTGGCTTTTCCAGGGAAAAGTGGTGTTGGAAGACTCCCCAGAGGGGAAGTGATGGCAGAGAACCTGCCACTGAGGACATGAACAATGTATCAGGGTACCAACCAGAGAGACTGGGGGAACTCCTTCCCCACTGTGCCCTGGAGATGGCGTGGCAGATGGGGTAGCAAAGTGGACAGGAGAGGATAAGGCTGTAGGTGCAGCCTGGCTAATGGGCAGCTATGGTGAAGTGCCCGCTGGTCCTAGCTTGGCAGGGTCACATCCGGGCCCTGCTGTGAGATAATGACTCTCCCAGAGTCACTTCACCTGGCAAGGACTCCCCATAGTCAGTGCCATGTGTGCCCAAGAGGGATTATAACAAACCTTGCAGGCAGGCAGCAATCCCATTTCAGCTCTGAAAATAGTCAGGAAATGTGCAGGTTTTGGGAAGCAGCAGCAGGCTTCTTACCTATGACAGACGTGAACAGCTCAGGAGCAGAGCTTCCTGCTGCCATGAAAGTTGCCCCAGCCACATCTTCGCTGAGATGCAAGCGCTGCAGAGAAACACAGTCAGTGATTACCACACTAAGCAGCTGAAGGAATTCCACTTCCAATGCTAAACTGCCTGCTGAGTGCGGGTACTCGTTAAGTTTCATGTACACAAAGGTTAAGTAGAGAGGAAAAGTCACCACAGGCACTGGCTACTGAAGTCAGCTTCACCTGGCAGAGGGCAGGTTACGGCAGTGACACTTATAGACAGGAGGGAAAGGTCAGCAGTCCAGCCAACAGGAAGGCAGCTTCACCACTCACAGGTCTGTCTGCTCCACGACCCCAGCAATATACACCTTATCTCTTCCACTGTGGCCTGTAAAGGGCAGGGCTGGGGCTCAGGCTTGGTTAACCTCCAGCCACCTTCCCTGGTACGACTTATGCCTTGGTTTACCCTCTCCTTATCCCCTTCCTCCCAGACTACATCACTTCCCTCCTGTACCTGTCTCTCAGCAGTACCCAGAGACTGTCTGAAAAACGGGCTTCTGGAAGGGAAAGGACTCATTGTTCTACGAAAACGTCATCAGCATATGCTGCTTCCAAAGATTTTCTTGGTTCATTACACACTTCATGTTGTCTGCACTCCCACTGCTCCATCTGCACCAGTTGCTGCTCAGCAGATGCCACAAGGCACGTTCCCCTGTTGAAGAGGAGCAACAACCAGCTCCTGCCGTATGGCCACCATCCCAAGTTGTTACTACACCAAGGCACCAGCTGCCACTGTGGGAGCAAGGCAGCCAGGAGTATGGGGAAGGCAGCCCAGGGTGGTGGGAAGTGTCCCTGGAAGTGTCTCTTTTGAGGCAGCCCCCCAGCTTGGCAGGACACAGGAAACCTCCCTCTGTCCCTGTTCCCCTGCAGCACTGCCGGGCTCCTCTGCTGCTTGATCCTTGCCAAAATACCTTTGCACAGAGACAAGAGAGCAGAAATCCTCACAGCAGCCTTTTCTGAAGATTCTTAAACAGATATTCGTGGCCCCTAAGGGAGGGTAACTCTACCCACTACCCATACGTAGGTAAGAACCGTTTGTACATAAGTTACGGGGACAAGGGAAAAGGATAGTATGTGCCCTCACCAGGAACACCTTTGAAGCAGATCATCACAGCATTGTTGTAGTGCTATAAAGCTTGTGGAACCTGATAAAACACAGCTTTATGGAAAATTATTTTAAACAGGATTAAAACTATTGTGAGAGAAGTTCACAGGACCAGAAGCAGATCCCCAAAGGCCAGGTTCTTCTGCAGGATGCTCTATGAAACTATGGAGACAGCCATCCTACAACAGCTGCTGGAACTCACGGTGCCTCTTGAAAGCAAAGCCACCAGCCAAGGAAACCAGCTGTGCTGACTTCCTGAGGGGTTGGTTTAATTCAAAGCTACAGTATGTGCCCTCCAGGACAGTTTCTAGAGAATTCACTGAAATACACATGATGATTAAACTGATACAACAGAGCAGAAAACAGCACCATGTAGGTAGCAAAAATGTATTTGCAGACAAATGTTTGCCACTGACATGGTGTAAATGCTCTGTAGCACCAGGAATGGAGCAGCCAGGCAAGTGCAATTGCTGCACTTGATAAGCAATAAGGCGATTCGTTTTCTAAAGCAGTAAAGAAAAAAAAGAAAACAAATGAAAATTAGAGTTTTGTTGTAACTACATCTGAACACTAACACACAGCGAGTGTTCTGGAGTAAATTCTCATGTCAACACACATTTGGGAGCAGAAATGGCTTGTTGGTTCAACAACTGCTTCCCAAACTAGATTGAGCTAAGCCAGAAAAATGACATTTGTTTTAGAATTAGAGCATCTAAACTTTGAGAAGATGTAGAACAACTACTGGTAGATCTTTAAGATCTTCAAAAAAACCTTCAGGCAGAAGGCCTGAATTCTTCGTGCATATAATACATAAGAATATTTGAATGTCTCCAATCAGCTATGGGGTGAGAAAAGATCTTTCTGGGAGAGAATCAAGCAGGAGCAATAGAACAGTTAAAGTCTGATCCATTTATATGACCCTTTTTGATAATCCCTAATGCCACAGCACCTTACTCCTGGACAGTAACTTCTCAATACAAGTACTCCAGATCTGGTGTTTAGTTGCTAAGCCTTCTCTTTTACACATAGTTGAATAAAAATTGTTATCTTCATCTTATTGGTGGTGCTAGATAACAGAATGGTTCAGAACCACTAAGGCACATGAGAAATTTTTGTGTACCATTGAGAAGACAACAAATAACCAAAAAAGCAAAGACCTAAGCAAGTGAAAACTGCCTTCTAGAGCCCAGGGTCTTGCAAACACTGCAGTAAATCACACAGGGAGGGTGTTTGCCTTTTAGACTCAGTACAAGTACATCTGAGAATTTGTCAGAAAAACAAATGGCACTGAAGGGCTGGCACTTGTTTGACCAGCTTCTGGGGCAGGTGGAGACACATAGATCCTGCATGTGCAGAGAGTTAATGACTATAAAAGAGCCCCTTGCTTGTGACAATGAAGTTTACCACCAGTGAAGTTAGAAACTGGTAACACCATGCGCAGTGTTTCCTACTGTCATTTGTAAACATAGTCAAGGATCAACTTTTCTACTGAGCAGTGCTGGAAACAGAGGTGCAGGGAAGCAATGAACCTTGTCCACAGCCACTCAGAGCTCTTGGCAGAACGGCAACAAGAGCCAGTGCTCCACAGACCCAGCTCAGGTCTTTGGACCATGAGTGAGACTCAACCAAAACATACTCATGGGTGGTATTTAACAAGGGCTTAGCCAAGAGAAATAACAATCTCCCTTCATATCCTGTCTCTCTGTGTCCCTCTGGATGGCTGGCTTGACCTTGAACATACTGACAGCACCCCAAAATACAAGCCTGTCCTGGACACTGCTCACTCAGCTCAGGTTTTGTTCATCCACAGACACCTGAACCAGCTTCTAGAGCCACATTTCCCAGTGAGGTTCACTTGCCTGGGAGAGGGGAGGTCAAACAACTCAGCATATTTACAATCCCTAGCATTTCCTATCCCCATGTCCACACCAATATTGCCTCTCCTGAATCTTGCAGTGGGGTTCCCCAGATTCAGCCCCAGAGGATGCAGCAACTTTGCAGGACAGAAGCTCCTCCCTTGTGTTGTTACCTTTCAGTTACCTCTATATACTTAAGCACCAACTAGTGGACTTTCCTGGGGGCTTTTTTCCTTGATGATGCAAAGGCGGCCTGAACAGCAGGGTGGTGAACTTCAACTATCAGGTTAGAGACAGCCTCCATCAGTGCTGTCAGCACACATGACTTGTCCTGCCAACTTCCACACGTCTCCTAGGGCCAGCACAGCCCATGCCCTGACCGGTGACATTTGTTCACAGGCACATGGGTAGCCATCTTCTATAAATGACACAGACCTTCCACTTGCAAAACCAACCATATTCTCCACACACAAAGATTTCACTGCCTGGAACTAACAGCAGATACAACTCGCAGTAACTTCGGGTCTGTGTTCAGTCTGTGGCTGTCTGAGCTGATTTAGGCCAAAATGTACTCCTTGTCTTCTAAAATTTAGGCATCCCAACCTTACCAAGGAGAAACAGAGTCCCTTGCAATTGCTGGAAGCATTCACAAGTTTCTTTACAGCTGACCTAGGTGTCCCTGCTGCTTTACGACTTACACCCACACAACACAAGGTACGACAGTCATGACTGTGGGGGCAGGACACAAGATCCGCGATTTCTACTGGAGTAAATCACCAGAGATTTTAATTTGTGTCAGCTAAGACTAGGGCCTCGTGTTTCTGCAGAAACACGCAAATGAGAGGCAACAGCAAGGACCACAATGTGAATGCCTGGAGCACCTTGAGAGCCTGTCCTGCAAGGAAGAACACTGAGCTCAGTCAACGCGCACACGTCATGTTGAGTAACAAGACAAGCAGCACAGCCAACACTGCAGGACAACGGTAAATGCATCATCACCACAGCCCAAGGCTCTCCAGAACTGCTGTGAAAGCAGCACATGGGGAAGGAACATCTAACACTTACTTCACAGATCTTTTCCAGCGAAGGGACAAAGAAGTCATCGCAGACAATTGCCAACGCGTAGAACATGTACACAGCCTGCAATGGAGAAGAGAAAAGGCTGAGTCTGGAGACTGTCACACAGAACTGAATGGCAGCTTCCCAACGCATCTCAGGTTTGATTTGGTATAGACTTTTCCAGAAAATAAAATGCTCTTGCAAGAATCATTCATAGAGGTGTGTGGGATTTAATTGAAAGATGGTGGAGCATTTATCCAGAAGTTCTTATAAACTATCAAAAGCTGCCAACATTTTATCTTCACTGTAAAGACTGCTTTTGCTTTTTTTGCCCCCTTTTTTTTTTAATTTTCTGGACATTGCTAAGCCACACTGAAGTATTTTTGCCTTCCTTTTTTCCCCCACGGTGCAGTGCAAGGTTATTTAATCACTGTGTTCTGTGAAAATCTAAACCCCCGAGGAGTAATTTTTGAAATCTGGTGTTCTGAAAAGGGGGAAAGGATCTTGTTTTCCTGGACAGAAGCACCCTGCCATGTCCCACCTGGGTTGCAGTGGTAAATCTTGCTGAACTTCACATAGGAACAAATGAAACCAAGGGGGAATACAGGACTCGAAAGGACACCAAGCCAATCAGCTCTTCAATTTCATACAAGAAGCCTTTAATCTGGGTTTCTGTACTATTAAACAGAATTTGCTGGGGCCTGATCTCTACCCCAAGAGGCAAAGGACACAGTTTGGCTGACATTCATGCAGCAAAAGCCTGGAGGGCAACCTGTCCCATCCTGCTCACAGGGAAGGAGCTCATTCCCCATCTCAACACAAAGACTGCCACTGGATGGGAAAATGCCCATTGGCATAGGGAAAAAACAGGTGAAAAGCATGCCAGGTACCAGCAGAGCACAGTCAGGCTGAGTTTACCTCCCAGCCCACTCTGGTTTTCTGTCACAGACACATTCAAGACTTGCTGCAAGGTTTAAAGACAGATCCACCTTTTTAGTGACACCTGCCAAGCACAAGCACAGGGTTACTTCTAGAAGCAGTGCAGCTCCAGAGACTAACTACAGCTCAGAGAAGTGGCCAATACTTGTAGAAAAACAGTGTATTAATCCTAGAGAACCACAGTTCCAAGCACATCACCAACAGATTGTCTGGCGTTGCTTGTTGTTTAAGTCCTGCAGAAGCTCAGGTGATGGGAGTAGACTGAAGTATTTTTTTCTGGAGAGAAAGCAGCAATAAAACTGGCCTCCAGGTGTAGCAATGTACCTGCACAACTTAGGCCATTCTGTGTACCAGCCAAAATGCTTGTAGATAACAAGACACCTGCAGTCTTGTTTTCCAGAGCTCTCAGGAATTCATCAAGGTTACTGAGAAAACAACAGGATCAAAATAAGAACAGAGAGTATGAGAAACTGTCTACAAAGAATGTAAACCCTAGATACAGGAGGCACAATGTGATGATGGACACTTGACCAATTAATGCCCTGAAGGAGATGTGCCTGCCTCTTGGACAAGCGACTTAACCAACCAAGAGATGTGTGTCCCCGTGGGCCATAGCCTTAGAATCTATAATTTGGATTGTATTGTAAACAATAAACGGCTTCTGGTGAAATCATATTGACTCGGCTATTCAGCTGCCCATTTCCCCCTGCATCCAGGTTTCCAGGTTCCCCCTGCATCCAGGTTTTTGTTCATTCTGATTTTCCAGGAACAGATTTAAATCACCCAACCCCATCAAAAACACAGATTCTAATTTGCCAGAACTACAACTTTGCTGCAAAAAGCCAGTAATTACTGTACATCTCAGACATGAAAACTTTTTTAGCTCAAAAATCATTCAAGTCTATTCTTTTTCAAGATTAGTGATGGGAATATCATTGTAACAAATTTGACACAATCTGGACACAATTGGCACTTGAATGTCATCTGGACAGTTTCTGTGCTTCTTTGTCCCTCCTCATAAACATGACTAACTTAGGCTTTTTGAAAATCTTACACTGCAAAACAGCCCTGAGGACCACAAGAGTAAGCAAAATTCCTTATCTCCAACTCTGTTGGGTGCAGCAAAAAACCTGATCTTGCAAAGGGAGCACCAGCTGCTGACACAATACCAACTGTACGAACAGAGATAATGGAATAAAATGGTTCACAGGGATTGTACATCATAGGAACAAGGATCAGAAAGGGCTCCAGAGAGCGGTGGCCAACCTCCATTGAAATACAACAGATAGCGGGTGCCTAACTTCAGCCTGCAGTTTTGATCTGCTAATCATATTAATTTGCAGCGGGTCATGCCCTCGCTGTCCTGCCCAAACACACAGTAATGCCTTTCAAGAATGCCAATCTGTCCATCAGCATCATCCCTGTAAAGCGAGCATGTCCTCTCCTTTTGACTCAATCCACGCCCATGAAGCGCAGGGCTCTATGTGGCTGCTGGGCTTCCTGCATCCCCTCCAAGGCAGCCAAAGGAGTGGAGGGCCAAGGGGAGGCAGCCACCACAGCAGCCCATGACCCAGAGCCCAAGCAGCACACTCCAGATGCCCTCACACTTGGCACACATGCACCGCGCTGTCTGTAGGTGTCCTCAGGTGATGCTGAGGTCTGCAGGGCTCACCAGAGGCACCAGGTGCAAGGCACCCACCAGTTTTTCAGTTTAGAAAATTCTTTTTCTGGATTTTTATACACACAAATGATCCCAGGGGAGGGAGGGTTTATGTTGCTTCCAGTGCATGCAAGACTGCCAAAGCATCTCCATGTCCCAGTATTAAAATGGTGTCCAGGTTTTTAGAGGGGACAACAACAACCTTCAAGTGTGACAAAGGAATTTTCTTTGCTTTCTCATTAGTAGGATCAGGTACAAGACAAAAGGCAAAAAGGGCACTGAAATGAGTAAGGAATGGAAAAATAAATGTGAAGGAACTGGCCCCCCAAGCTCTTGCTCATCCTGCCCAGGATTGGGTACTGACCCCCTGCTGCAGGAGCTGGAATTACAGAGCCAAACCTGCTGCACTCCTCGGGATGAGTGCTAGCACCAGGCTGACAGCACTGACGAAGCTGAGCCCACACGACCTGTACATGCCAGCATTTACTTTAATGACCTTGCCGCTGTCACAAATCTGGTTTTGGCTGTGAGTCTTTCCTAAGTTCATTCAAGTGGCTTGGGTGCAGTAAAGTGTCAGAATCAAAGGAGTATCTGGCTAAACCCCAGCCTTGCTCACAGACTAAATCACTTTTTAAACAAACAAAGCAAAGCAATGTTTAGAGTTTGGGCCAGCAGGAACACAAGCAAAACATTTAATTTAATATGAAGCCAGACTTGGAAAGAGACCAGGGATCAGTGGGGGCTTGCTTGTGCAAGATGGAGGAAGGCAGGATCATTAGGGAGGCCAGTCTGCATGGCATGTCCCATGAGGAGATGGCCAACAGACACTCAGCATGATGAGGTGGTATCATCTTCCATCTAAGTCATCCAGAGATTCCACCAAGGAGTCCCACGGATTTTTCCTTCAGCACATGGCCCCCTGTCTTTGCAGGCACCATCGGAGCAGCAGGTCTGGAAAGGAGCAGGGCAGCACAGACTAAAGCCTGTTCCACCTGAACTGCCACTGGGAATTGAGGAAGTGGTTGGGGGACACAGAACATGGCCCATGCAATGGTAGCAGAGCACAATGCAGAGGACTCAATACACAAAATAAGCCTCAGCCCCAGCCTCACTCATTTGTATTCAGGTCCAAGTGATGATACAGGAGTCTTTAGTCAGGCAACACACTTAAAAAAACACACTCACTCCTCCTCCACCAAAGGACATTAAAAAATCAGGGAAATGCAATGGCCCTGTATAAAAGGATTATAAATGCTAGATTAAGTACCACATCAGGACTGATTTGAAAATGACGATTCTAACAAACAAACATGCAATCTCTGCATCAAGTATCTTACTCAAAATACCTGTTCCACTGCACAGGACAGAAATGGTCATTTTTCACGTTTGTCCAGCAGTCCTTTGAGCTTCCCATGACAGTCTTCATACTCAAACTAAAACTCACTTCACTGAGCTAAAGAAGCTTTTCACAAGAGAGCATAATGCTGTAGGAGTAAGAATCCGTACAGCCCTGCCTTCTTCCCAGGGAGCTGGGAAAGGCCCAGGTGACAGTCCCTGCTACTGCCCCACAGACCCTAGCCCTGGAGGGCAGGACTAGGAAGGGGCCACCCCTGAAACCATGTTAACCAAGCACAGGGCTTTCTTCAACTGTGACTGCACTATAAACCCACTTAAAACTCCATCGTTGGAGGGAAATTAAAAAACTCCAACCAAAGCAGGAAGCCACAGAGCTTGGATTGACTCTGGCCAGCAGCTTGTGTACCGTGATGTGCCCAGCAGTGTTCCCTCAATACCAGCACAGATGGCCAGGGCACCAGAGAAATCACCCCTCTAAGGAGACAGCTCTGTGCTGCAGAAATGAGATGTGTCTGAGTATTGACCCGATGCAGAAATAGATAGAGACAACACCCATCTGGGATGACCTACATTTCCCGAGTGCCTCAAAGGAGGGAGGCAGGTGCCTGTCAGAGCTCCTGTTCCCATGGCTACAGGAAGCAGTGACAAGCCAGGAGCAGGAGGGATGGCTGAGGACAGACACTGCTCCTCCACCCTGCTCAGTGTGGAGGGCCCAGCTCTGACCCTCATGCTGGCAATGCAACATATCCTGGTACTGCACTCCAGATCTGCTGGAGGAAGCTGGGAAAAGGGGAAGCAACACTGTGCTGTCAAAAACACCGGGGTAACACAGAGACCCAAACCCCTATTCTCAGCTTCCAAACAAAACCTTAGAAATTTCTCAGCAAAGCCATTTCCCTCCTGTCTCGAGGGGGTAACTAGTGCCAGTGCTCCTGAGCATGGCAGGGCTGAAGGTCTGCATGGGGACATGAGCTGGAACAAACTGAAAACCAGGAAAAGGCTAAGAGAGCAACTACATAGCTTTCCAGTACCCAAAGGGACTGCAGGAGAGCTGGAGAGGGATGTTAACAAGGGCTTGGAGAGACAGGACAAGGGGGAATGGCCTTACACTGACAGAGGGAAAGGTAGATTGGATATTAGGAAGAAATTCTTCACTGTGAGGGTGCTAAGGCCCTAGCACAGTGTCCTGGGGTGACAGGACATTTTCATGCTTTGTATCCCAAATCGTGTGTTTCTGTTCCCATGTTCTCAGTTTGTTTTGTCTATAGCCAAGCCCCTCCCCCGGCTGCTTGCTTTTGGCTTGCTTGCTGCTAGCTTAGGCTCACTTTGCTGGCTTTGCTCTCTTGCTTTCTGCTTTTTTTGCTTGCTTTTTGCCATTTTTCTGCTTTTGTTTTTCCCCTTCTTTCCTTCCTCCCCTTCCCTGAAGACATCGGACCTGCTTTGGGCCCTGATTCAGGAACGTCAAGGGAAAAACCCCTGGAGTCTGCACCTGAGAGAAGCTCTGGCACCCTCCCCAGCAGAGACTGCTCACCCTCTCTTGGACTGGTGAAAACATTTGTTGTCATTTCAGACTGTTTTTCTTGTGTTGGGGAGTGTTTTTTTGTTGTTTCTTAATAAACAAGTTTTTTCCACTTTTCCTCTGAGGAAATTCCTCCCGAACCCGGTGGTGGGGGAGGGAGTTGTGGAGATTTTCTCCTAATTTGTCCTAAACCAGGACACACAGGTTGCCCAGAGAAGCTGTGGCAACACCTGGATCCCTGGAAGTGGCCAAGACCAGGCTGGATGGGGCTTGGAGCAACCTGGGATAGTGGAAGGTGTCCCAGCCCATAACAGGGAAGTTAGAACTGGATATTGTGTGAGGTTCCTTCCAATCCAACCCAGTCTATGATTCTACAATCATCAATGTTAAGATTGCAAAAAGAAGCCCTTGGGTGCTGGGGAGTTCCCAGGCTGCAAGAACAGAACTACAATTAAAATCCAGACCTTGGCCCCTCCAAATTGAACATCCCAAACAAGTGACTTAGTGGGGAGTTAGCAGTTCAGCCTCTTCTCATAGGGGACATGAAAATAATGAATGGCTGTGAAGCAGTCAGCTGCTGAGTTCTGGAAAAGTATCCAGGAGAAATTAAACACCATAATTCCAACCTGTAATATGCCCTCAGTGGCCCACTTTTCCTTCAAACCAAAGCATTTTCAATTCAGACCTAAAATTATTGCTGACCTGCCCAGTTTTTCCTAGATTTTTCAAGCGTTTAGGGATTAACTTTCATCTTTGTGAAGCAGCACATCATGTTTAGTAATTCACACAGCCCCGCTGTGAAGATTTGCCAGGGTCTTTTTACCCTTTTTATTAAACAAGCGGGAGAAGATGCCCTGGGAAGCCTCCTGCACTCCCCAAGGTCCCAGTAATAACTTTTGTCCCATTCCTCTGGCTTCTGGTAAACCAGCTTTGCCTTGACGTCTTTCAGAAATAAACATGGAAGTGCAAGCAAAGAGGCAGAGGAGAGAGAACAACATTTTTACTGAAATGAATAGAAACTCTTTAAGGGGAGGTCACTAACATGAGAAGCATGGTGATGACCTCTAATCAACACTGATTGTTCTCCCTACCATTACAGAGCCTCTTTCACAATCCAATTTTCTCAAACCCATTAAGAAATCTCAGTAGAGAGAATGAAATTTGTCAGTGTCTGTATCCACTTTTCTGAAAAAAAGCGCATTTCTGCTTCTGCTCTGATTTCATCACTTATTTGGTAACTGTATTTCTGGCAGGTAAAAAACAGAACTGGAGGTTCACTACCTCAGTACAGAGAGCATGCCTTCCAACCCAGACTAGAGCCAAGTTGCTAAATGCTGACAGTTTTCTGTTTTCTCTGAGTATCTTTTCTTTTTTATTATCTTTCTTGTTTTTTCTTTGACAAGACGTTGTCTCCAGTTATCCCAGTACTAGAGAGGCTAAATCCAACCAGGTCCTGCACGTCAGGAACCACAAGGCAAAGAATAGTAAGTAAATTTTCCTAAGTCCACAAAACTGCCACCGCCCCCAGCAAACAATGGAGCAACGACGGATTGAGGGAGCTGCCTTGCTGTTTGCTAGCAGGGAAGAAACAGTACATTTCTGCTGGGACAGTGAATGCTTTTCTACTTCTCATTAAAAACAGATTTTTGTTTTTATTCTGAAGTAGACAGTTCAGTCATCCAGACTCGATTTTGCTACATGTTAAAGGCACATTCCACGCATTCAGAATCAAATTCCTATATGAATTTTTAGGAGTATTCTTGTTGGTGATACAAAATCCAGCTCAGGTCCAGTGCTCAGTTTCCAAAACATTTCAAAGCTCAATGTTCCCATGGAAACTTGGGATTCTTGAACTTGCCAGGCATGGTCAATAGCAACGTTACTCAAAGAATTTCTGCAGCTATTTAGCCAAAAAAAAATTCCAAACACAGAGGGCTCACATTGAAATACACAATACAATCTAATTTATACTCAAAAAGAAATTATTAATCACTTCTCACAGCTAATCGTGACTGTTCATTTAAGCTGACTAAGAGTTATTTAAAGCTTCAAAACATTCATTAGGTGCAGGTATTTTCTTGGCCACTTAAGAATGCCTCTAACGTAACTCATAGAGCTGATAAAGCGAGCTTTCCAATCCATGTAATCCCATGGATATTTCTACGTCAATTATTTTATCTCATGCACTTCAGAGTGTTCCAGAATTACTTCTTGCTGAACTCTTGAGTCTTTTAGCTCTCTGACATTTAGCTTTCATCTTAAAGAAGCTGAACTGTCCCATTTTCAGAGACAACTTTCTCTTACCTATGGCCTGACATGCTTACGGTGTCTACAGAACAAATGAAAACAGGAAGTGAGTTTAAACCACCCTCCCATTATTGACTCCTTTTAATCAGAAGATACCAAGAACAAAAAACTATCAGATCCCTGAAGTCACAGTCCATACAGGAGATGAAAATGCACCAAAGGAAAAGAACTTCAGTCAGAGCTCTGGAGCACACTGGACCCTGTCCATGCCAGCAGGAGAAGAAAGGCAAAGTCACACTTACACAGAGGACGTGCAGGGCCACTGCTCCATGTCTCCTGTCCTCATTTGTGAAGATGTCATTGGGGAATTCATGAAGAGCTGCAAAAAGTGGGGAGAAGGGAAAGAAAGCACAGATGTTTAATCAGCTCCTTAACCAGTCAGGACACACCCACCGACGTGCTGTCCAGTAACAAAGCGAGAGGCTGCCCAACCCAACCCTGGCCACCTGCCAGAGGCACTGCCTCACTTCCCTGTGGCTCAGTGTACCATGTCCTCGGGCATCACCTTCCCCAAATGTTTAACTGTGCCATTTCCTTCTGTCGCCAGCACCACACTGTGACCCACAGATGCCCAAGGGGGGACAGACACCCCCCCACAGCACAGCATGGCTCCTTCCTCAAGAGAAGCAGTCAGAGCTGTCCAGAGCAGGTGCCATATCTCCTGGAGGGGTTGGAGACTCCGTTCCCACTGCCCAACAATCCATAGAACCATCGAGAGGAGCACACCACATACTTCTCAGCCTTTGCTGCAAATGCACTGTCGGAAGTCACTGAAAGACAAATTCCCTCCATTTGCTCAGATGTTTTGTTATTGCTCTGGATGTATAATGCTCTTAAGGATAGCCTGCTAGTTAGGCTGCGGGAATGGCTTTAGGTTATAAACCAAAAAGCCAATGTGAAGACAACGCTCTAGCATTCAAGTGCTTCTCAGTAATTCCAGATTTTGAAACAACAGCTTTCTGCTAATGGTCAGTTGTACACATTCAGACATCAGCTGGAAAAAATCAAACTGCCTTTCACATCTTTAGCAGGTTCTTTCTGCCTTTCACTTCTCTAGCATTAATAAAGCTCCAGCAATAGGAACTTAATTAGCAACTTCACAGAAGATTGAATAGACAAAAAAATACGGCTCACTGTCCTGGTTTTGCTGCCTCTGTGTCATGGGTTAGCACTGGCCAGATGTTAGTGCACCCATGAATATATGTTTTTTCTCTAACAACTCCTGTGGGATGTGATCAGGAACAGAGCAGAGCAGGCTTAAATCTTGAAAACAAAAAAACCCACCAAAACTTTATTAATTACATAAGAACAGGGACAGAAATACTCTTAAACACACACAGAGACAGAAATAAAAACTTCTTAGAACATTTCTTCTCCCAGTTTCTACCTCCCCACCCATCACTCTTCAAAGACCAACTCTTGGGTTTTAGATTAAACAATCACCACTCAAAAACAAACTAATCTTCAATTCAGCAAGGGAGAGAGGAGTCTCTCTCGCACCACAGACTGTTCCTCAGAAAACACGGGTCCACCCCTTATGTGTTTCCATGTCACCCATAGCACCGCCCAGAGAAGTCTGCTAAGGTGACACTCTCTTTTTCCTATGTCCAGCGCTCTCACCGCTGTCTCATAGGCCAAAACTACATACAGGGCTTTTTAAGGATGCTGCATGCCGAGCTCTCCCCTTTTCACCCAGGGGCCGGGGTTCCAGGAGCAGGTCTGCCCTGAGGGCAGAGGGCACCACCTCACCCTCCCCCTCTCTTCTCTGCTCGCTCCAACTCTTCAAGTGCCAGTCACTGTAGCAAAAGCAAGGGCAGCTGCATCCACCCAAAAATGCAGTTTATGTTCAAAAGAGACTCAAGTTCAGTCCATGGCTGACATTATGCAAGAAAAGTCCAGCTCCAAGGCTACTCCTCTCATTCTTCCATCGAGTTCCTTCCAATCATGCTTTATCATCTCGGTCCCAGGCCGCTGCCCTCTCTCCGAAAACCACCAGTCATGAGAATCAATGTCTAAGAAAAGTTTCTTTCTACCAAGCAAGGGTTAACAGTTTCTTCTCAGCAGGGTGCTGCAGGCGGAGGCACTCCCAGGCTCCGCAAACCCCCACCTGGCTGAGCACCTTCTCCCGGAGTTTGGGGGGGAGGAGGGGGGTGAGCACACACAGAAGGCACTTCCACAGTTTTCCACCCCTCCATCCTGGACGGGGCAGCTCAGTTCCAGTCCTGTCCCTTCTCTTCTCCCCCCCCCCCCCCCGGGGGCTCCGGCTTACCTGAGCCGACCACGTGTTTCCCCTCCCTCACCCAGCCTCGTGGCCGGGCAGGGGAAGGAGGCCTGACACATCCCTCTGCTGAAACCAGGATCTGAAAAGAGGCCGAACCCCCCAGACTCTTGCTTTTAACTCTTTGTGTCCTCAGAGGCGTGTCCAAACCTCCGAGTGACCAATCCAGGTGCTAGCAGAAAAGCTGATCACTGATTGGACTGCCCACATCTCCCTGGAAAAATTCACCTCCCCCCCAACCACGACACTCTGAAGCAATAATTGAGCAAAAGGCAGCTGCATTTTGTTTCCTCATGCAAGTAACAGCTCTACCCAGGCACTGTACCTGAGGAGGAAAACACTCTTTTTTACATACAGTCTTTTGCCCAAAGGCTCGGGTTATTACTGTTAATTGTATTCCTGTGGATTGGAAAATTCTATAATGAGTCCTAACACACTAGCAGGAGCTACTGGAGCAGTACAGATGGCATTTTTAAAATATCCATAACAGAGGAACACAGCAATTCTCTTCTTCTTTATGAGAAGCAGCAATGCCTATGACTTTTTATCACCAGTCAGGACTCACCCGCCAAGAGCTGTGACTATTTCCAGGAGCTGTGACTACTTCCAGGAGCTGTGACTACTTCCTTCCAAGGCAGAATTAGTTCTGTCAGCCTACCTTCCCCTCCCACCCCAGCATGTGTGCTGTGATAGAGTTGCCAAAGGTTGCCAGAAACACCCTTAGGTGTACAGCCTAAGGAAGTAGTCAGGGAGATACCAGCACAAGGACAAGCACAAGGCTGAGAAAAATCCCAATGTTATAAAGGCAAAGCCAATTCCAAATTAATAAATGATTTTATTATTTTTTTAAAAAATCAATGACCAGAGTTTCGGGTAAGCCAACAATCAAAGAATCAGTGTCGAGTCTCGGGATCGGCACTGGGTGAACCTTAGCTGCGGCCTCTATTGCACTGTAGCTCCCCTGTTCATGTCTTTGGTTTTGTGAGTCCTGTTTATATACAGTTTTTTTTGCGGGACAGGGTATTACTTCATACTCTCTTTGTCCCTTCAGTTTTTCTTCGTATTCATGTAGATTCATCCTTGCCATCCGGTAGGTTGAATAGTTCTTCCGAGGAGAGATGAATATTAGATACGATTTCTGGGAACTGTGCATTGAGATGCGCGTCCCCGATGGCAGAGCGAGATCCATATCAGTGGTAATGGTTGGGTCGTTCGCAGTTCCATCTCCGGAGAAGACCCATCTTCCTCGGACCTTCCCTCCTTTTCTGTATTCTCGAATCCCGTTGATCCCCAAGCTCAAATGATTTTTACCATTTATTTTAAAGAGCACATCTTTGGTTTATCTTACACATACATTATAAACACGAATTATCCCACATCGTTTATCACACCAAGCAATACAAAACACTATGGAAGCTGAGAGACAATGAAGGTAAATCAGGTGGAAAGGATTCACCCTTCCTCAGCAAAACACTTCATTATGTGAAAACCCAATGTTTCCTTCACAGCTTTAAGACACGTTCCTGATCATTCCTTGTTCCACAAGCAAAGGAAACATGGGAGGTCTGTCTGCAGCAATATGCAAAATGGTTTGCTAATACACGTGTGTGTGCCTCCTCTCCTCCTGCAGCTACCTCTGAGATTTTACATTTGTTACAGACAGATGATAAAAATCCAGTTCCTTTATCAAGAGTCTCTGGGAAATTCAAGGAAGAAGTGCACCTAAGGTAAAGGCATACAGGGTAAAGGCACCAGTACAAAAATAGCATAAGCTGTCTCTAGTGTCAGTGGCTAAGAATCCTGGCCCTCCTTCCTGTGTGCAGCAGAAATGCCCAGTGCTCCCTCAGGTTCAGGTTCCCACCCTACATTGCCAGGAAATGCACCTCCTTTTCACAGAAAATCCAAGATGTCCATCAGCACATCCTCCACAACACCTTCTGAACACAAACACATTTAATGGGTTACACTTGGAAGCATGCAATTTTAAACTAATGTATGCAAATTTGAAATCTGCTGCATTTTTATTAGCTGCATCAGGTGCAGATGAGTACAGATAAGAGGAGAGCTTTGCAAAACACAGGAACTCCTTTCTGAGCAGAAATAAAGGGTGCTGCTGGAACACCACTCCAACAACAGCTGCCCTATTTAGCGGGTTATAAAAGCTCAGACAATTTGTTATTTTGCTAAAAGAGTCCCCAGCCTTTGTACAGAAAATAGGTGCAGATTTTGCCAGGTTTATTTTGATTGCACAGGAAACCCCAGCCACCCTGCCAATGAACCTAAACTCAAAGAATAAAAGACTTCTGCTTAATAATCCGCTTTGGTCCTGCAAACTTGGCAGTTATCAGCCTGGAGCAGACGAGGGGCAGGATCTTCACAGAGCTCAGCACCTCCCCAGTCACCTCCTGCGTGGACATTAGGCACAATTCTGGGAGCAGCCTGGCACCCAGTGCATTCTCAGTGCATTTTCAGGGGATTCCAGCCCTTGGCCATACACAACTCAGTCTCAGGAGTTTACAGCTCCTGAGGGTTACACTCCCAGAAAACTAAGGGCTGAAGTCTGCAGCTCAACACAACACTCCTTCCAGGGGTGCAATTCTATCTTGCACTGGGGCAACTTGTAGAACTATGAATGAATATTAGGATTATTTGCATTTGGAAGTAACTGAAATTAGACGGCCATTAGCAAGGTATGGATTGGCCTTGGAAAGGGAACTAAATATTACAGGAACAGATGAGCATTTGTTGTGAGAAACTATGCTGTTTTGCTCTTGACTCAGGTGATCTCACAGGCAGGTTGCTGTGCAGGACAGGGAGCCCACACTTTTTGGATCTACACCCACCAAGACAAAATTATTTTAGTCATAATACAATGAGCTAGAATGAATTTTTGTCCTGTTATTCTTAATCAGTGTGCAATTCTGTAAAATTACAACCTTGTTCAGCCCTGGCCACAGGTGACTTACAGAAGGTTGTGCATCACACTGCACTCAGAGGATTGGCTGGCACAACATAAACCTGTCTCTGCCCAGGCCAGGTGAGCAGGGAAGGTGCTGCTCCTTGGGGGGTGGCACTTTTCACAACCCTCTTCCCAGCTACTCCTTTCCCTCTCACATTTAATGTTCCTACCTCTCCAAAAAGATTACTTTTCAAAAAACCCAGCACTTTACTGTGTAATAATTGCCATGAAATAATTCGTGTTATTGCGTATATAAAATGTGATTTAAGATATGTTCTGTAAAATAAAATGAGAAAGCCGGTGGGGCTTGAGACAAACAGATTTTAGGATGAACAACTGCCCTTGCCAGGAATTCAGGATGAACAATACCCCTGCTGGCAACCCGGGAAATACAAAATTAACAACAGAAAGGGAGGTGGACCCGAAGACAGATGGGCCCTCTTGGGCGGTAGAACTGTGAACAACCCAGCTATCAAGAATGATATGGATCTCACATTCCACCTCCCCATTCATGCTTCGAGAAACTGAATTAATATTCATTTTCCCTTTGAAGACCCATTCAACAGAGATGGAGGACAAAGAACTGTGGAGAAATACTCTGCCCCTGGCAAAATAAACTGTATATAAGGAGACCCCTAAACGACTGGATTTTGTGAACAGGGGGAGTTATGGAGCGCTAGAGGCCATAGCTAAGGTTCACACAGTGCCGATCCCGGGACTCGACACTGAACTTTGGATTGCTGGCTTGTCCGAAATTTTTGGTCTTGTCAATTCTTTAATTAATAAAAGTATTTATTAATTTGGAATTGGCTGAACGTTTATAACAACTGGATCAATAGTTCTAAATGCTGAGACATCCACTTATTTTTTTAAGAAGTCTTGATATTGCTAGCCAGTGTATCTACTTTGGCGACAAGAGAGCCATTGGGAAATCCCTCACTACTTTAAGAGACAAAAGATGTTCAGCATAGCCGAAGAGTTACCAGCACAGAAAACTCAAATTTACAGCCTTGGTTCATTTTCTCATGCTGTCCTTACAATTCCTTCTCTATGAATTCTGCTGTTGTCACCTATGAGGGACAGATGTTAGTGGAGCAGATCTTGTGACATGACCCCAGACAATGTCTTTTGCATCCATCCTGATGGATTTGCCCCAGATTCCCCCACCCTCCAAGGAAACCCCTCCAGGGGAGAGCTGGCCCCCCTTCCCAGCCCTAGCCAGTGCACATCCCAGCCAGTGGCCACATCCCCGGTTAGGAGAACTCGGCGAAAGGGGAGAAAAACTAGTGAGGAAGATAGTGAAAATGAAGAAGATGGGCATAACTTACTCCCCCTAAGGGAAGTGCCCACTGCTCCTGCTGTTATTGGATACGTAAACGTTCCGAATAATACCACGGACGTGAGGGCATTTAAGAAGGCCATGGGAAGGCTCACGGATGACCCGATAGACATGGCGGAAAGGCTTGACGAGTTCTTGGGAAAGAATATACATATGAGGATATAACAGCAATTTTGAGGTCGCAGTTTAATCATGAGGAAAGAGGATTAATCAGGCAGGCTGGAATGAGGGAATGGGAGCGCAGAAATCCTCAGGGCTCACCTGGTAACATAAAATGGCCTAGTCAAAACCCGGGGTGGAGTGCTCAATCTGATAATGACTGTAGGAGCATGATTGATTTAAGAAACTTGGTGATACAAGGTATTAGGGAGGCGGTGCCAAAGGGCCAGAATATCAGCAAAGCATTTAATGAGTGTCAAGGGAAGGATGAGACCCCTTTGGAGTAGCTAGATCAATTAAGAAAGAGTCTACAAATATATTCGGGAACCGACCCCAGCTCCCTGGTAGAAGTGTTGTTGAAAACGCAATTCGTGGCGCGATCATGGGAAGATATCAGGAGGAAATTAGAGAAAATAGAGGATTGGCAAGCAAAGGGGTTGCAGGAATTACTTAGGCACAGAAAGTCTATATGAGAAAGGAAGAGACACAGCACAAAGCGCAAGCGAGAGTGCTGGTGGCTGCTGTCAGAGAAATGCAAAGGAGGGCACTGCCTTCCAACTCTGGGAGAATGGGAAAGAATAGTGCCAGGAGAGAGCAGTCGCCTCCATGTAGAAGGGATCTGGGAAAGCTCAAGGAACAACAGAAGTGTTATTACTGTGGAAATAAGGGACATATAAAGAGGGATTTTCAGAGGAGAATGAAGGACAAACATGTCTTTAAATTAGATGCCTAGGACTGTCTTGGGCTCTTTTTCCTGGGGTCAAGACCATCGAATGAGCCTATGTCCTGGGGTGACAGGACATTTTCATGCCTTGTATCCCAAATCATGGTTGGTTTTTTTTTCCCTGTTCCCGTGTTCTCAGTTTGTTTTGTCTGTGGCTGAGCCCCTCCCCCGGCTGCTTGCTTCTGGCTTGCTGCTAGCTTTAGGCTGCTTTGCTGGCTTTGCTCTCTTGCTTTCTGCTTTTTGCTTGCTTTTTTGCCATTTTTTCTGCTTTTGTGTTTCCCCTTCTTTCCTTCCTCCCTTCCCTGAAGACATCGGACCTGCTTCGGGCCCTGATTCGGGAACATCAAGGGAACACCCCCCAGAGTCTGCACCTGAAAGAAGCTTTGGCACCCTCCCCAGCAGAGACTGCTCACCCTCTCTTGGACTGGTGAAAACATTTCTTGTCATCTCGGACTGTTTTCCTTGTGTTGGGGAGTGGTTTTTTTTCTTTGTTTCTCAATAAACAAGTTTTTTCCACTTTCTCCTCTGAGGAAACTCCTCCCGAAACCAGTGGTGGGGGAGGGAGTTGTGGAATTTTGTCCTAAACTAGGACAGCCTAAGATAAAATTAAGAATAGTACCCCACAATGAAGAGATTTCCTTCTTGGTGGACACAGGAGCCGAGTGTTCCATGGTCCAGAGGTTGCCAAAGGGTTGTGTTAAAAGCCGGGATACCATGACAGTAATAGGAGCAAAAGGCGAACCCTTTAGAGTTCCAGTTAAGAATGTGGTGGTTGAATCAGAAAATAAAATCTGTGTGGGAATGTAGAAGAAGTGGATTATGATTTTTTGGGAAGGGACCTGATCATAGCTTTAGGAATAAATTTAATAATCAAGGGACTGGACATAGTAGTGAGTTTATACCGACTGACAGGGGAAGACGAGAGCAAAATAGACCCTGTAGTCTGGCACAATCAAGGGGAAGGAGGGAGGATAGAAATGACCCCTATTTCTATTGAGATCCAAAGGCCTGAAGAACCCATAAGGATAAAACAATACCCCATTTCCATGGAAGGAAGGAGAGGGCTGAAACCTGTAATTGATTATGTATTAAAATGGGGAATTTTGGAACCATGCATGTCCAGACATAACACTCCAATCCTGGCAGTAAGCTCCTGATGGGAGCTTTACATTAGTCCAGGTGTCATGGGTTAGCACTGGCTAGATGTTAATGCACCCATGAGTGTATGTTTTTCCTAATGAGCTACTGTGAGATGTGGTCAAGAACAGAGCAGAGCAAGCCTAAAACTTGAAATCAGAGAACAAAACTTTATTACATTACATAGGCACAGGAATAGAAAGGAAAACTCTAAACACACACACAAAATAGAAATGAAACCTTCCCAGAACATTTCTTTTCCTCCCCCAATTTCCACCCCCTACACGTTACCCTCCATAGACCAAACCCTTGGGTTTTAAATCAAACAATCACCACTCAAAAAATCTTCAATGCAGCAAGGGAGAGAGGAGTCTCTCTCACACCACAGACTGCTCTTCAGAAAACACGGGTTCACCCCTTATGTGTTTCCATGTCACCCGTGGCACTGCCCAGAGAAAGTTGCCGTGGTGACACTCTCTTTTCCATGTCCAGTGCTCTCACCACTGTCCATGGGCCAAAGCTGCATATAGGGCTCTTTTAAGGACGCTTGCATGCCGAGCTCTCCCCATCTTTCCCCTGGGGCTGAGAGTTCCAAGAGCAGGATTCCCCTGAGGGCAGAGGGCGCCACCACACCCTCCCCCTCTCTTCTCTGCTCACTCCACTGCAGCAAGTCGAGCCGGCCACATCCACCCCAAAATGCAGTTTATGTTCAAAAGAGACTCAAGTTCAGTCTATAGCTAACATTATGCAAGAAAAGTCCAGCTCAAAAAGCTACTCTTCTTCATCCCTGACCATCTGAGATTCTTTTCATCTTCTTTTACCATCTCAGTCCCAAGCTGTTTCTCTCTCTTCTGAAGCCACTAGCCATGAGAATCAATGTCTGGGAAAAGTTTCCTTCTGCCAAGAAAGGGTTAACAGTTTCTGGCTCCCAGCAGGGTGCAGGCTCAGGCACTCCCAGGCTCAGCAACTCCCAGGCAGCTGGGCATCTTCTCCCGGAGGGGGGTGGAGGGGGAGGGGACACACGGAAGGCTCCTCCACAGTTGCACCCCTCCATCCTGGATAGGGCTAGCTCAGCTCCAGTTCTGTCTATTCTCTTCCCACCCACCCCCCCCCCCACCCCCACCCCCCCCCCCCCCCCCGGGGCCCCAGTTTACTTCAGTTCAGCTGCGTGGTTCTCCTCAGCCAGGCCATGTGGCTCCCCTCCCCCACTCAGCCTAAAGCTGAGCAGGGGAGAGGAGATGTTTCCCTGCTGAAACCAGAGCTCAAAAGAGACAGACCCTCTCGCAGTCCCCGCTTTTAACCCCTTGTGTCCTCGGAGGCGTGTCCAACTTCTCAGTGGCTACTCCAAATGCCAGCATAAAACCTGACGGCTGATTGGTTTGCTCACAACTCCCTGAAAAATTCACCTCCCCCTCAAACCGAGACACCAGGATTTAAGGGCTGTGAATCAAAGAACAAAGACTAGTTTTCCATGGTAGCCAACCCCTACACCCTCCTGAACCAGATCTCCCCTGAGGACACCTGGTATAGTGTTATAGATCTTAAGGATGCATTTTGGACATGTCCCCTGGCTGAAGATAGCCGAGATATTTTTGCATTTCAGTGGGAGAATCCCGAGACCCACAGAAAACAACATTTTCATTGGACATTCCTGCCCCAAGGGTTCACTGATACCCCCAACTTGTTTGGTCAGGCCTTAGGGCAACTACTAAGTCAGTTTATCCCATCAGAAGGGACAAAGCTTTTGCAGTATGTGAATGACTTGTTATTTGCTGGACCTAGAGTGGAGGATGTGAGGACAAGTACCATAGAGTTGTCAAATTTCTTGGGGAAGAAGGGACTGAAAGTATCTAAGTCCAAATTACAATTTGCTGAACAAGAGGTAAAATACCTAGGACACTGGCTTACAAGGGGGAAAAGGAAACTAGACCCAGATAGGGTTGCTGGAATTATTTCATTACCACCCCTGCGACCAAAAAGGGAGGTCAGGCAGTTGCTGGGACTTTTGGGTTGTTGTAGACAATGGATTGAGAGCTATAGTGAAAAGGTGAAGTTTTTGTATGAGAAACTGACCACTGATAGGGTGAAGTGGACAGAGCAGGATGAGACAAAATTTGAGGACTTGAAAGGAACCCTTGTGACCACCCCTATACTAAGTCTCCCAGATACAAGAAAGCAATTCCAGCTGTTTGTAAACATAAGCAAGGACACGGTGCATGGAGTGTTAACCCAGGACTGGGCAGGAATCAGAAAACCAGTGGGATATGTGTCAAAGCTTTTAGATCCTGTGAGCTGAGGCTGGCCAACTTGTCTGCAGGCAATAGTGGCGGTAGCACTAACGGTAGAGGAAGCCAAGAAAGTTACTTTTGGGGCACCTCTGGTGGTATACACACCGCATAATGTTAGGAGTATCCTACAACAAAAGGCAGACAAATGGCTCACCGATGCCAGGCTACTAAAATATGAAGCTATACTTACTGATTCCCCTGAGCTGGAGTTGCGGACTGCTGCAGTCTGAAACCCCGCCCAGTTCCTGTTTGGGGAATTATCGGAGGAATGCAACCATGACTGCTTGGAAGTAGTGGAATTGCAGACAAAAATATGGCCAGATTTAGAAGATGAGAAGCTGGGAGAGGGTGAGAAATGGTTTGTGGATGGATCTACAAGGATAATAGAAGGGAAAAGGGAGTCAGGATATGCAGTGGTGGACAGAAAGACAGGGGAGGTGATTGAATCAGGACCCTTGAATGCTAGCTGGTCAGCACAGGCTTGCAAGCTGTATGCAGTTCTGGAAGCGCTAAAAAGGCTAAAAGGTAGACAAGGCACGATTTTCACAAACTCCAGATATGCCTTCGGGGTGGTACATACATTTGGAAAGATCTGGGAGGAGTGAGGATTGGTTAGCACTCAAGGGAAGGGATTGATCCATCAAGAGTTAATAAAGCAAATCCTAGAGGCCCTAAGGGGACCCAGCTGTTGCCATCATGCAGGTGAAAGGACATCAAACAGGGATACAGTTCACAACAAGGGGAAACAATCTAGCGGATAGAGAGGCAAAAAGGGCAGCTCTTTCAGTGATAAGTACCCCGGAAATCAGGGAAGAAAATGCCCCAGAATATCCCTCCAGACTGTCCCCAAAAGAGATAGAGGATTATAAGAAATTGGGGAGCAGGTGGGAAGATGGTAAATGAAGACTGCCAGACAGTACAGAATTAATATCGAAAGAATATACGAGGAGGATCCTGAACAGGTTACATCAGTGTAGTGGTGTGTTAATGACTTCTTTATATTTTCTAAGTTTTTCTAAGTTCTTTGTAAGATGGTTTGTTCCTTGTACCCCCATTTTGCCTTCCTGATAGCTGTCCCTGGAACTCCCCCAGTAACTGTTAGGTGTCAGTCCTTTCCCTTCTCCTCTCTGGAGCCTGCCTGTCATCTCAGAGCCCTGCCTCAGAGCTAGAAAGTTCTATGAGGGGCTTCGAGTGATAGGTTAGGTTCAGGGAAAATCCCCTCCTCTCCCTTATGTGTGGTCCTCGCTTGTATCAGTCACCTTCCTAGCTCCTCCTGTATTGAACCCAGTTGGTTGTACCCTCCTCACCACCCTCTGTACTGCCCTCCAATGAAAGGGGGTCCAAAAAGGCCAAAATCGGCTCGGTCTGAGCAATCCTTGGCTGGTGGGGAGGCTCCGCCTGACCCCTCAATAAACCCCCTTGGATTTACTCGACCAGATCCTCCTTTTATTCTCCACCGTCATCTGCCCCTTGCCACCTGTGCCCTCAAAGTCTCGTCGGCGACAAAACCCACTGGATCGGCTTGGCTTGCGCTGCTCGCCAGCCACACCTGCTGCTTGCCGTGGTGCCTGAGCTAGCCTGGGCAGGTTGGGACCACGTTCTGAGAGGCACTGCGATACATCAGCAAACTCACTGGAGTGCACAGGCATTAGCTGAGCATCTTCTGAAATTTTTCCAATGTAAAGGAATTTATGAATTGACTAAACAGGAAGTGCTGGGATGTATGGTATGCCAGAAAATAAACTGGACAAGGTCAAGAAAAATCCCTTTAGGGGGACGACCCCTGGCATACCATCCATTTGGGGGAATGATTTCACAGAGCTACCCAAGGTAGGGAGGCACAAATACCTATTGGTGATAGTGAATCAGCTCACCCACTGGGTTGAAGCCTTTCCTATTGCCCGAGCAACAGCCCGAACCATAGCCAGAATTTTGCTAGAAGAAATCATCCTACGCTACAGTATCATAGATCACATAGATTCAGACCAAGGGACCCATTTCACATCCAAAACTATTAGACAATTGGCAGATACCTTAGGGATCTGGTGGGACTATCACACACCCTGGCATCCACAGAGTTCAGGACGGGTAGAAAGAATGAATCAAATTCTAAAAGCTCAGCTGTCTAAATTGATGTGAGAAACTAAATTATCATGGATTAAGTGTCTCCCTCTGGCCTTACTGAATGTAAGAACCATGCCAAATTCTGATAGTGGATTATCCCTTTTTGAAATGTTATATGTTAATCCCTATGAGCATGGAATGCCGGTAGGACATCCTATATTAAAGGATGGTCAGATTCAACCATATCTAATAGCAATAAACAAAAACTTACAAGAACTTAGAAAAAAAGGAATAATAATGCAGAGCACTCCTCTGGGATTTGCAATTCATAACATACAACCAGGAGATGAAATATTAATTAAAACTTGGAAAGAAATATCCCTAACCCCGCATTGGGAAGGTCCATTTCTTGTTCTTCTAACAACAGACACGGCTGTAAGAACCACAGAGAAGGGGTGGACACACGCGTTGAGAGTGAAAAGAATTGAAGCCCGAGAAGGGAAACCTGAGTGGAAAATCACCTCCTCCCCAGGGGACCTGAAAGTCAAGTTACATTTGAGCTGCAGATGACTGAGGGTGGAGCAATCACCTGCCCGGAGCCAGAGTGTTTTTGTAACCCATTCATACACTTTAAATCCCAGTATTGTGATGAGATTTGGGTTGTGCATTGTAAGTGTGGGTGGAGGCCTTTGGGTTTGTGCAGAAAGTGCTTTGAGAAGGAACAGGATCTGACCATTCGATTTTTAAGGTACACCACTCACTTGGGGGTATTAGAACCAGATTTGGCTGAGTGGTATTTTATATACCTACACGGGGTAAGGGGTAAATTAGGTTCTAAAGCTCAAGTATTAGCCCCTAAGTGTCAAAGGACCAACAAGGTACCCTGCATAGCTGACCCAGTAAAGCTATCCAGGCAGGGCACATTTAAAAGAAGATATGCTATTTGGACTAGTCTGGAGCTCTGAGAGGAAAACCCCTGCTGCCGTGAAGACAGGTTACCTTGCCGCTGGTTGCAACCCAGTGAGCAGAGGCTTAGGCAGAGGGATGTAACTGTGGATAATTCTTCTAGTCCTGGACAAAGCCGTGTGCCCGATAATGGGTCAGCCTAACAAAACCCAACCTAGTTGGGAAAGGCAATTAAAGCAATTCCCCCTGGAAGTTACTAAATATTGGATCACAGATACATTAGGGTACTATTCCTTTAAAGACACTCAGTGCTGGGGTTTTCCACCGACAAAAGGAAAGAGACAGATAAGCGAAAAGGCGTCACCTACAAGCCATTGGTCAGACCTAGGGCCAAAACAAAAAGATATGTAAAAGGGAATTTTCTGTTCAACCAGGGAAGGGAGCAACTATATGATCTAATGGCACCGGCGCGGGAGGAAGAAGGGAAGTGTAATTATCAGACTTACATACAGGAAAGGCTACTAGACTTACAGATAGCAGTGGAAATAATGACAAATCTAACCCTGGATATTTTAGGATTAATAACTAAAAATCAACCTGAAATTGGGGACATTACATGTCAACATCGTGTCACAGTAAATTATATATTAGAAAAGGGGAGGATACTTTCTGGAAAGGTAAAAAGAACAGAATGTAAAGAAGAAGGAACCCCAGCCCGAAGGGAGGATTTCATCAGAAACATTTCATGGTGGGGATGGATAATGGAAGAAGGGAAAACGGGGCGGGGGGGCAGACTGGATTTCTTGTATTAGGACCCAGAACTGGAGTAATAATTCTACGATTTATAATATATGGGATTACCGGTATAAAGACCTTGAAACTGATGAATCTGACAGAAAAAGGAAAACCGGGCTGCACTTGTATTAGCAAAATTTGAAGCAGGGAGGGGTAACAATAATCCCTGGTGAGACAATAAGGGTTAAGTAAACACGAATTATATGTTAAAATTAGAAGAGGGGGGAATTGTGATAAATAATATGGGATAATTCGTGTTATAATATATATATATGGCTATATTAAGATATGTCTATGGGAATAAATGAAACAAGCAAGTTCGGCCTTGTAGGGAATGTACTTTAGGACAAACAAAAGCTGCTGGTGGAGCTGGAAACACAAGAATCACTGACATTAACAACAGAAAGAGGGATGGACCAACCCTCCTGGGCAATGGGACTGTAAAGTGCCCAGCCATCAGGAACGATATAGATCTAGCAGCAGTATCAGGAAGATGCCTCTCTATTCATCATCTCAGCTCCCTACTCAGACTTTTTGAGAGACTGAATCTTCCCTCAGAAAGCCCTATTCAGCAGACGATAGGGCAGAAAGAAACCCATAAGGAAAAGAAAGACGACAAAAGACTATGGGGGCCACGGGCAAAATAAACTGTATATAACGGGACCCCAAAAAGGGCTGAATTTGTAAACAGGGGGAACTACTGTGTGATAGAGGCCATAGTTAAAGTTCACCCAGTGCTGATCCCAGGACTCGACACTGAACTTCCAATTGCTGGCTTGTCTGAAATTTCTGTATGTTGATTCTTTAATTACTAAAAATTGGTTTATTAACTGGAAATTGGCTAATATTTATAACAATCATTTATTATTTTGAAATTGGCTCGGCATTTATTACACTGTCTACCAAGTAAAAATGGTGTTTACATTGCAATGGCATGAGCTAAAATGCAAAGAGAGCCAAACTATGGTGATACATCAATAATAAAACATTTTGCTAATGTTTCACTCATGTCTCCACTTAACTGCTGCAAAACAGCAGCTGTAGCAGTGTGGGGCACAGATCCCACAGTAAATCATGCAGCACACCCAGAGGCACCATCCCACACCTTGCAGTGGCTTTTCCAGGCTCCATGCCTTATCCCTGCGAGCAGC
Source organism: Prinia subflava (assembly GCF_021018805.1). Lineage (NCBI taxonomy): Eukaryota > Metazoa > Chordata > Aves > Passeriformes > Cisticolidae > Prinia > Prinia subflava. Next base: position 102,154,177 of record NC_086248.1, read on the forward strand.
CCCTGGAGGGACAGACAGCAGTCATCCAACAGAGGTGGCAGAGAGAGGCAGAGTGGTGGGAGCACCCCTGCTGAAGCTATTGAGCCTGGCCAGGTACCTGTTCACAGGTGCCTCTTAGTGAGATGAGCCAGACAGAGCAGGTATGGTGTGAATGAAATGGCAGAGGTCTGTGTTTCTACTGAGTAAGTTATGCAAGGGCTGGGGGAAAGAAAGAAGGGAGGAGATGGAGAAATATGAGATGGTGAACTCTAAGCACCACAGAGAATTCATAATTGGCAGCTCATTTGCATGGGGAGTGAGAACAAACACTACTGCCCACTACTCTGTAGGCAGAGAGAAATCACAGCCTAAAAGCAGCCAGCAGAGCAGCTCCCAGGGCACTCCAGCCATGGAGCAGCCGGCATTGCAGCTCCTGGGAAGCCCCACTTCTGCCTTGCAGCACCACTTCCAGGAAGAGCAGCTCTGACCAGGCTTGTGGGATTGGACTGCAGAGGTGTTTCACCTGGGTGTAAACATGCACACAGCTACAACACACATGGTTCTGTGGGCATCCCCAACAGCTGAGCTGCTTGTCATTCCATGCACATCTGTTGGGGGTTAGATTTGCCTCTTTTTCACTTACAGAATTTTTTCCCATAAGTTGTTAGGAAACCTTAACAACAGTGCTTAACCAGAACAAAGGGAGTAGTTGAAGGACATGGCAGCACAAGGCTACACCTATTGTTTTGAGCCTCCGGGAGCTTCCCTCAGAGGGGAGATAATGTGAGCTTTGGGAAAGGTAAAAGACAGAGCTAGGGGGGCAGTTGCTCTCTCTTGCTCTCAGCATTGAGGAGGACAGTCAAGCTGCCGCTCGCTGCAGGAAGAGTTCACGGCCATCACTCTGCCTCGTCCTGGGAAATCTACCATCATCTGCTTCTGTACCCGGGAATCCTGAGCTCGCATTCTCCAGCCCTCCCCCACTGCCGCTGCTTCTTCAGAGCTTTGAGGGGGTTTTTTCTGTTGTTGTTGTTTTGGTTTGGTTTTTTGGTGGGTTGTTTTTTTTTTCCTGCTACTCTGTAGCCCTGCATTGCCCAGCTCTGCCGGGACACCTCTGCCACTCCAGCTACCAGCGCAGTGCATCTGATCTCATCCACCAGCCTGGGACTTTCCACCCTTCCAGCTTGGCCTCTCGGAGTCCTGCAGGGGCACCAAGGTCAAACTGCCCTGGGCTTTTGTGAAAGAAAGTCCTTGAGGTTCCTGGTTCTGTTTATTATTAATGCTGTAGTTGTTGTTTGGTTGTTTGTTTGTTTTGTCATACATACCAGTAAAGAATTGTTATTCCTATCCCCATACCTTTGCCTGAAAGCCCCTTTAATTTTCTGAATTAGAATAATTTGGAGGGAGGGGATTTGAATTATCCATCTCTAGGGAGGTCCTGCCCCCTTCCTAGCAGATACCTGTCTTTCAAACCAAGACATCATCTCACTGCCAATTCTCCAGAATTTCAGATGTTCAGAATTGTGCAGAAATTGCAAAATGCATTTCCTTTTGAAGAGCCCAGCCCTGTACACCGCATATTGTGCGGTCCCCTTTTCCTCTCTACTTTCCTGGCTGTGTGCTGGGTGGCACTGTGCCCACAGGCTCAAGTCCTGCTCCATCATGGGCTCTTTCTCTATGCCAGCTGCACACACACTCTCCTGATGCTTTCCTCCACTGCAGGAAGTAAAGTCTTGAAAGAACAAACCTCTAAACATAAGCAGAACCCTTGTGAAGTCAAAAAGGTTCTGCCTTGGCTTCAGTACAAATATGTCACTTGCAAGGTCAGAGGCGCATTTAGATCCAAGGACAACAATCAAATATATCTCCACATAAATGGGGGGAAATCAGAAATAATAAATAATATGCAGCAGCATATGGTTCAGAGAGAGTTTAAGTCAAATAACAGCAGCAAGTGACCTTTAAAGAGAAGGTTATACTTTCCTTTGTTCACAAAGGAAAATATCATATCTGTCACAGCAAAAATCTGGCAATTGTTTCCCAGGATCTTCAAGGTTTTATATTCCCATGTTTCACTTGACCATGCTATAGTTAAGCTGCTTAAATATATATATGTATGCTTACACTGACAGAGGGCAGGGGTAGATTGGATACTGGAAAGAAATTCTTCCCTGTGAGGGTGGCCAGGCCCTGGAACAGGCTGCCCGGAGAAGCTGTGGCTGCCCCTGGATCCCTGCAAGTGTCCAAGGCAGGTAAAATGGAGCTTGGAGCACCCTGGGATAGTGGAAGGTGTCCCTGTCCATGGCAGCAGATGTCACTGGATGGTCTTTAAGGTCCCTTCCAACCTAAACCTTTCTGGGATTCTGCAGCAGATTTTGTTCTGCTCTGTGTCCCCGTCCCCCAGCCTGAGGAGGAACTGCTCCCTGTGAGAGGACGCACAGAAAGCTATAAGCAGAACTGCCAGTGGTACAACTTTTACAGACCTAAGCACACTTTTACAGACCTAAGGTGTTGGATCAAGATGTTTCCCTTGACAATGCAATGCTTCTGCAAAGTGATCCATTATCAGCCACACACTCTGGTCAAAAATAGCTGGCACAAGGAAGGTTCTTAGCAAAACTACAGCAAGAAAAGAACAGATCCCTGGCTGGCTTCTGTCCTTACACAAATAGTCAGAAAATCCTAATAATTTACTGGCCTAATTACAGCTATTCTGGAGTCCCCTGACTTATTTTGATCTGGAACAGAATACAGCCCTTCTTTCATTAGCTTTATTTTGGGGTATAAATATTTATATTGTGTTCATATCCATGGGCAGACTAACCAAAAAAGGCAACTTTATAAGAAGCACTTCTATAAAGCCACCTGGAAAGAAAGATATTGCTGTCACCTTTCTTCTTTTCTTGGGGGGAAAAGGAAGGGACTTTTTAATCTCTCAGTATCTCAAGTACTGGATGCAGGGATACCACGAGTTTAAAAGAACTGAGAAAACTCCTTTGTCTGTTTCAATGTGACCCCGTTAAAAGGGTGCCTGGGAGTGGTGATCCCTGGACCACCCACAAAGAATGATTCACTCCCTCAGAAAACGTACAGCCTCTAATCTGCCTCAGTTAGTAGTAACTCCCCTTTGAGAAGTCCCCTTGGGAGACCTCCCTGTAGCTCAGGGTGAGCAAAAGTGCTTCAACCCATGTGCAGCCCCTAGTTTGTCTCAGTTTGCAGGGACTCTCCTTTGGGGAATCCCTTTGAGAGTTTTCCTTGTGGCTCAAGGCAAGAAAAAAATACTTCAACCCATGAGCCTTTGAAGTTTCATGTTAATATTTCATACCCCATTGATTGTTCCCTTTGTTCCTGGTTTTAACCCCTCCTGATTGGTTCTTTTTGGATCCTTCTCCTGACTGGCCCTTTTCCCAATTTCTTTCCCAACTGGCCAAACTGTGAAACCCCGTCCCTGGCTACCCTACACAATCCACCCCACGCAGGTGTATTTTGGCTTTTTCCCTGTGGATTTCGTGGATGAAAGAAGCTTTCCTGGATATTGCAAAGACCCTGTCTTGCTGCTTTTCCTCCTACGTCGCCCAGGGTGGCAAATGCGGCTCTGCTACTCAGGCAGCCTCTCAAAGAGCAAATCGCTCTGCACTTGAGAGTGCACTAAAGAGCAAATCACTCTGCACCTCAGGGTGCACAAAGAGCTAAATCACTTTCTGCCTGAGAGTGCTTGTGCCTCCATCGATCTAGGTGTCTTTTTAAAGACAATTCTAGCGAGGAAGGTCATGGCACCTTTACCACTGGACCAGACCACGACACCTGGGAACCTGGATTGAAGTATACAAAAAAAACCCCAAACAAACAAACAAAAAAACCCCCCCAAAAAACCCCAAAACAAAACAAAACAAACAAACCCCACACCCACACAAACAAAAAAAAAAAAAAAAACCCACACCAACAAACAACCTCCTACAAAGAATCAAACTTTTGGATTTTGCAAAAAATGTGTTTAAAGTTGTAACTTAAACATACGGTCCAGGAATAGAGGCAGCTTACACGTGGGCCAGCCAAAGCCAGCCCTGCCCAGCAAGCAGCAGGGTGATGCCATTGTGAGCACCTGGAATGTCGTACAGGGACAGCACCTTGGGCCAGAAGAGGGTGTGAAGGGGACACAGACCCTAGAGTCACAGAACCTTTTATCCTGGAAAAGTCCTCGAAGGTCACAGAGTCCAGCCCCCAACGCAGCACTGCCCTCCTGCCAAAGCAGGCTCTGCTCCAGACCACCCTGGCCCACCCAGCCTGGAGGCTGCCACGGGTTCTGCCTCCCACATGCAATCAGGGCCTGCAAATGAATTTCAGTATTTTGAACTGTCCAGGCTCATCTGCAGAGTAGCTCTAATATGCTTTAAGATCCCTTGCATGCATAAATGCTTAAAGCTATTAAAAAACAAAGCTCTCTCTTTGTTATTTTACATTAGGCATCCCATTAACTACTTTCTTACTTTGATATAATCAGTGTTTACCATAATTTGGAGATTAATTCTGGATAATGAGGACAAGCAGCCTGTCTCCTCTAGAGGCCAAGAGTTTGTTGGAAAGGCAGGACAGCCCTGCCATGACAGGGAGCCCCTATCATGACATCCTGGGGAGCACAGGACAGGACCCCAGAGCATGTTAGGATTTTACATTTAAGCTTACATGACACACAGAAGATCTGGTCCCTTCCCTGCTCAGCCACAACAGAAGCAAAGACATCCTTTCCCTTCTCATTTCCATCCCAGCACAAGGTGCTTAAAGTGCTCAGGCACTTAAATCTTATGTAAATTATATTTAGCAAATCAGAGAGAGTTCCATACTTCAGACATTCATAATTTTGCTCTTTGCATATAAAAATGTCACGGAAAATTTCCATTCCAAGACTGCAAGGTTAAAATGCTACACCTACCTAAACCATATATAAAAGGGAAATTAAGAGCAATCCTTTACTTTGACAGAGCAATGAAAGTACATTAGAAGGGAATTCTTGGGGGTGTAAACATTAGCATGGAAGGGATTTTCAGGTGACAAATCAACACAGCTCTCAGGATGATAGCCAGCCTTTTCCAAGGCAGCCCAATATCTCTGGCTTCAGCTTGGCTTGGGATCAGCCACAAGCCCAGCTCCAGCTGCAGTCAGCTCTCTGCCTGGCTGAAATCCATAGCACAGGGCACTTACTTGTGCCCTTTGAACATCATTACATCTTCTTGAGCCCCTTTTTCAGTTCATTGAGATTTCTGAGCACAACTCTGCTCCTTCAAGTGTACCTCAGACCCTCAGCTTACACCACTTGCACACCTGACAGGTTCCAGAGTTACCTGCTAATGGTCTGGGCATTATTTAATCCGATTTTTCAGCTGCTGCACTGCAAAGTTCATCATGTTCAAGCTTAACTGTGAGGTTTCTCAGCCTACTAATTACCCTACCACCAGCAATTCCCTTACTCCATGCTGAGATTTTACCAATTTTCTCAGCAATACAAGCATTCATCATGCACTTGGCAATGACCATCTCAGAGAAGATAGAGACGTGCTGCCCTGAGAAATGGGATGAATCACATTATTTCTAAAAAATCGGGTCAACTGCACACCATTCTGCTGAGAAAAGTCAGCTGGGAACTAGGGATGGCTGTGGAAAGAAGAGGATGCAGCAAGCAAGATCCTCCATGTATAGGAACCACCACAGCCCTGTCTAAACAAACTAATTGCCTTCCAGCAATTAGCACTGACTGAGGACCTCCAATTGACTTCTGCTGCAAAATATGACTCCAGCAGCAAGGCTGTCACAACACCCTTTGAAATCGGTGCCTTCAGAGGGCTGAGGTCAGTGAAACCTCTGGCTCTCCAGCACAGCCCCGAGAGTGCACACTTTCTGTTCCCCACATCTCAGCTTCTAAACTGCACAGGAAGCTCAATAGATTTTTGTCTCCTTTGTAATTATCTATATAGTGCCACTATTCCTTCTTGCTCTCATTTTGTCCAGAGGAGTGTCCCTGATGGAGGACCTCATTGCTGCTCAGGAGACTGAGCCACAGAGCGAGTGTACTGGTTTGAAAGCAAAACCAGTGAGACTCTGAGTCAGAAATACAATTTAATAGAGAGAAGAACAAACAACAAGAAAGGTAAAAATAAAATAAGATAAAATAAAATAAAATAAAATAAAATAAGATAAAATAAAATAAAATAAGATAAAATAAAATAAGATAAAATAAAATAAAATAAAATAAAATAAAATAAAATAAAATAAAATAAAATAAAATAAAATAAAATAAAATAAAAGCAATAGTACAAAGGACCACTGACAGAGTCAGAATGCAAACCTGACATCCTATTGATCAGGGTGTTGGAAGCAGTCTGAAGTAAGTCCTCCCAGAGTGACAGATGTGGCTCCTTTGGAGTAGAGATGATCCTCAAGAAAAGGGTCCAGTCTTCCTCTGGGAATCCAGTGGAAACAGGCTCCCTTGATGTTTGCAATGGCTGGTTTTATGCTACTGGAAAGGCTTTGGCTCCTCCCACTGGGTGGAGCATCTCACAATGAAATGAGGTAATGTGAGAGGCCTTAAATGGCCCATTCACAGGTGATGTCCCTCGGAGGAGGATGGGTGGAGGAAGAGATAAGAAGGCACTGCCATGTCTGGTGTTATCAGTTGTCCCATTAACAGAGGGCATCCGCCCTTGTTCCACCCCTAGAGTTACAAGAGATAAAGAACAATCCCTCCCAACTGGCTTCAACAGATGAAGATAGAATACACATTTTTGGTTACATTTTCAACCCAAGACAGCGAGCACCATCAGGGTCCAGATCACTGGAAAACCCATACCCAGGCTTTGCTCTTTCCTCTGTCATGTGGCAGAGCTGGATCCTGCCCTTTCCTCTGGGGTCCCACTGAAAGACTTCAGCTTTGCTTTCCTGTTTTCCTCCTAGCTGGTTCCTACACAGCAGAAGACATGGTTCAGTTTATTCTATGACTGTGAGGAAAGTAAACACACAGCACATGCAGATGAAAGAAAGTACACGACAGGTCCCTCTGCAGTCATGCATTTTACTTTGTGGTGACAGGCAGGCTTAGAGCCCAATCTCCAGCATAAAAATCACATCCATCAATGTCAACACACTATTCATACATCAGAAAGACAACACTGGCTTTAAATAGGTACCAGTGGTTGCAGAAGACAAGGCACCTCCAGAACTCCATCTGCGAAATGCCTTTCATCTCACCCAGAAACTGAAAACCCTTAAATATAGGACTACTGTTAAAAATTCATGAGCTTCAGCAGCTATTTATCAAAGTCATGGAAATAGGATATTTTCATGATGGTAAATGGCTTGACATTCATTACTAATAAGCAAATACGCCCTTTATTACCAATTTTGAACAGAACATCGCCACCAATACCCAAGGAAGATTGCATTACCACTGGGTGTTAGCATTAGCTTTGCTACAATACACATATCATTCCTGCCATCTGGATGCTTACTGGTTCCCAAATGATGATGTGGATGAGGCCAGCTCCATGGAGCTTGACCACGGAAGGATGCTGGGAAGGTCTGTCCCAAAGGTGGGATTCCTCTCCATGAGCCATGCCCTAGACCACACCTACAGGGATCCCTCCCCACTTCGGGCCCCGGATACTCTCAGCAGAGCCCACTGGAGAGTCCCAGCTCCTCGGTGGCAGTGCAACAAGACACTGGCAGCACACTCTGCTCATTGCACGGCTGCAGATCAGCCACAGTGACAGTAGCCACACAGCAAGTGGCAATGCTGACTGGGACATTGCAGGGGGATATGGGCCACGGAATAGCGAACCAATATGATTTCACCAGAAGCCGTTGATTGTTTACAATACAACCCAATTATAGATTCTAAGTCTCTGGCCCACGTGGGCACACATCTCTCGGTTGGCGAAGTCGCTTGCTCAAGAGGCAGGTACATGTTCTTCAGGACATCTAACTGGTCAAATGTTCATCATCAAATCACGCCTTCTGTATCTAGGGCTTACATTCTTTGTGCACAATTTCTCAGGCTCTCCGCTCTCACTTCAATCCTGTTATTTTCCCAGTAACCTTGATGAATTCCTGAGAACCCTGAAAACAAGACTGCAGGTGGCTTGATAAGATTTCTCACAAACAGTTTGGCTGGTGTATCAAAATGGTCTGTTACACAGATGCATTACTACAGGATATCATCAATGGTGCCTCCCTTCACACCTCACTCATAGCCTCCTACCACAAACACTGGACCTTAAAGGATCAATCAGAATGCAGAAGAAGTGAAATAATAGCTCCTCTCTGTGATGGTTTAAGTTTTTCATGTCTTTTATATATGCAAACTTTTATATACTTTCTATGCTGACATGGAAAAAGCATTCATTGCTGCCTGCTGGGAAAAAGGAGAAGCAGAGAGGAAGGAGGAACCCCCTCACATGTCAAGAGAAAGCTGGAAGCAAAAATGGGGTGGTTTGATTTTTATGGATCCCCAAGAATTTGTTCTTCCAAACAATCAGAGGGAGCTCTAAGGGCAGCTGTAATTACATCTAAATCCCCACACAAGCAGGACTCTTTTACATGTGGCTGGAGAAAGGACCATCTGTTTTATGAAGGTACTAATAAGGTCTTTTTTAATTTTCTTTTTTATCCCAATTATATTCTTTTCCTCCCCTTCCTCCTTAAATGGAAGCATTGCCTTGGTAATATCCAGAGTCTTAAAATAAGATTATCTTTTCAAATGAGAGAGTTTTTAAAGTGGAATTACACTTTACAGCAGCAAACTAGTCTTTCAATCAATTCCAGAGGATACACTTACAACCTCATTACTCTGGAAGTGCCTACATTTACAGAGCAACGACTGAGAAACATTTAGATGAAGTGCCTGCAGCCCCTTCTTCACTGAGCACCCCAGAACTGCACTCTGATGATCTTTGGGAGCTTCAGCCTTGCCAGAAGAGGAGGAACGGTGTGGTCCTAGTTTCAGAGGTGCCACCAGCCAGCAGGAAGCTGAGGATGGACCGGTCAACTGGCAGGAAGGGGACCATGACACAGCAATCTGTGGGGGCTTTTAAACTATTTCTCCTCTTGCAACCCCTCCTAGCTCTGCTTTCTACAGCAAAATCCTGTGTCATCGAAAGGTCGGCTTGCCAGGGTGGTGCTGGCACTGCTGATGTTTCAGCTACAGCTGGAGACAGAAAAAGAGCACCCCAGAGATGTTCTCCCATCAATGCCTTAAGACCTCTCACTTTTACATTAAAGATGATCCACCTCATCACCCTGTCCCCCCTCCTACCACCCTGCCCTCCAAGATGGAAAAACAAATAGGCAGCATTCCTATCCTCAAGGAAAGTCTCTTTGTGTGAAGGGCTGATCCCTGAGGAAGTCACACATGACACAAATTTTGAACAGCCCTGTCGTAGTTTGAAGGATAGGCATACACCAGGGAAAGCTGGAGCCTCCCTTGGATTGAAGAATGCAACCCCCCTCCCTCCAAATTATTATAATAATATATTATAATATATTATATTATAATAATTTTGAAATTAAGGCTCTCAGGCAAAGGTATAGGTGAAATCAGGGACTCTAACTGGGATTGGAGACGGAGCAAACGCAGCTCCAACCAATGTCATTGTAACATACGTTCTCCTCTTTATTCTCAAAATGGTTGGTTTTATACAGTGTCAGATAGTTTACAGTTGCAGGTGCATTTCTACTGGCATTCAGCGTGAACAAGTATGTAAACTACTTCAGTTTAAGGCAGCGACCGTGTTTCTATCCTAACTGCCCTAGCTAAAGCATGCACACACCTTAATTGAATTTGTAACTGCGCCACAGGTTTATCTACCACTACATGGGCCCAAATCTGAGGCCTTGCAGGCCCAAATCTGAGGCCCAGTTTGGGATAGCTCAACCTTCATTCCATAAGACATCCTGTTCTTGCTACATATAGGGATAGGAATAACAGCTCTTTACCAGTATGTATAACAAGGCAAACAAAACAACAACTACGGCATGAACAACAAAACAGAACCAGGAACCTCATGACAGCCCTCTTGGCCGAGATGGGAAGGGATGGAGGAGAGGCCCTGCTTCACAAAACGCCGGGGCTGTCCGATCTCAGTGCCCCCACAGGACTCCAAGAAGCACCAAGCTGGAATGGCAGGAATTAGCAGGAATCCCGGGCTGGTGGATGAGATGCATCAGAAGCTCTGCGGTGGTAGCTGGAACTGTGGGACGTCACAGCAGGGCAGGGGGTGGCAGGGCCACAGCGTAGCAAAAAGACCCAGAGCAGTCCCGAATGTAATATATGTTATAAAATAAATTCACGCTAAAGACTGAAACTACAGCATCTTTTAATGAAAGCCAAGTGACAAAGAAAGCAACATGCACCAGGTGATAAGGGAAAAGGTATTCAGCTACCAAGGATGAATTGCTGTCTCCAGGAATGTGTATTACAAGATTATTCATCTAGCGAAACCCCTGTGATATGCATTTGATATGCACCCATGATAAGATAATATTCGTTGCCAGAAGAAGCATATTCCAAAAGACTTCCACATGAATTATTCACCCAATTCGGGAAAAAGCTTCCTCCGATGGCGGAAAAGAAAGAGAGCTACATTAATATGCTAAAAGGATAAGATGACCTCCAAAGCTCGGAAAGAGTATAAGAAACAACCCTGCAAAGGCAGCAGTGGAGAACCACAGGGAATTCGGTGCAATAGAGGCCAAATTCAGGTTCCCCCTGGCTCCGATCACCAGGTTCAGTGCCGATTTGCTTGTGGCATTTTCCCAAATTTTATAATCTGATTATTTATTAAATTCCTTTAATTATTAAATTGGCCTGTTCATTTATAACACAAAGAAGCGGCAGCCCTCGCTCCAGCAAGGCAGGAGAAGGCGAGCTTAAAACTCCTGGACACACGAGCAGATGGTGGCAGATCTCCAAGTAGGACTGGACTGCGGTGGTGACAGCAAACTCCCCCCTGCAGCAAGCAACAGCCTGGCCGTCCTCCTTTCGATGCCCCGAGCGAGAGAGCACAGCTGCCCCCAGCCCCCAAACTCCTGGTGTCTTCCCCCTCCGGTGTCTTCCCGCTCCAGAGAAAACTCCCAGAGACAAAAGAAATGTGTAGTCAGGTGCTACCCTCCTCTCCTCTGGCCACTTCTTTTTGGTTTTGCTAAAGTACCAATAAGTACTCAGTAGTTAGTTTCCTAGCAACTTAGGGGGGAAAAATCTGTAAGTAAAAGAAACAAATCTAACCATCCCTGCCAGCTATCAGCAGGGTTGGAGCTGCAGAAGGGTCACATCACCGAAAAGAGTCCCCCATTGCATGTTGCTTCTCACTGAGCTGTTGTTGTTTAAATTTATGGGGGTGTCCCCGGGGAGTGCCCCCCGGAGACCCCCGGGGTCTTTTGGGGTCGTGGTGTTCCCGTGCTGGCAGGCAAAGAGACTCAGATGCCGGTGGGGTGCTGATGAGGTGAGGGTTTATTCACTGAGGGAGAGGGGAAGGGAAAGGGGGGGAAGAGAAGAGAGGGAAAAAGGGAGCATCAGGAGGCCTCCAGGGGAAGAGGGGCAAGAGGGGCAGAGCCTTCTGCCTTAGCATTCTTATCACAGAGGTTCAAAGGGGCGCGGTAACATTCTCCAGCCAATGAGGTTACAGATACAGGATACTGCAGGGAGGGTACAGACTTGGGATAAACCATACATTTCCCAGGGGTGAACCAGAGCAAACCATTTCCATAAAATGCAATCCCACAAGTCACCCTTTTTTTCTTTAAAATATGAGAAGAGAAATATGATATATGACAATTAACAATTTAAAAAATGAAACAGTAATTACACAGTTTTGCAGCATAAAACCAAATACAATTGCAGTAAGGATTATATTATACTGTGAACAGTTGATCTGACCTTGTAATTGCAGTAGACGGGTTATGTGAGTTTATATTGCAAGATTTGAAACAAGTTAACAAATTTGTTTGAGCCTTTCCAGCGTGACTGGCCTAATAGTGTCTAGTCTTTTCCAACTGGCTTTTCAGACCACCACAGCCCCCAGTTTAGGCTGTGGCGCTGACCTCTGCTCCCATTCTAGGGACAGGAAAACACGTGGAGTTCCCCGGGCTCCACACACGGCCTCAGATTCTCACCCACGGATCTGAGCCAAATCACTCTTCACTTTCCAACTGGTTCAACCGAAAGGACCTACACTCTGCATGCAATTGTTTACATTCGTCCATATGTACCTACTGGGGATTTTTGCGTCCATACTTGCACTAGAAGTGTCAGAGACCTAACAAAAGACCCCCAGTTTTAGGTCATCAAAAGAAAAACAAAAGAAAAAAACTACAAAAACCGTCAAATACTTTCTCAGACACTCTATCAGGTTATCAATCACCCTCAGAATGAACTGAGGACAGTATAAACCCAAAAAGCGTTATCGATTCAATAGTCTACTACTGATTCGCGCTTTACAAGAAGACAATCCAAAAACTGCTTCCCTTGGATCTACACTTGTGACCCGAAAAGGCCTCTGCTTTCTAAAACAGAAAACAGGGGAATCTGCAATACAAACACACACAAAAGCTAGAAAGGCATAATTGTAAAAACTACTTCATGGGGATGGGAAGGAAATGGAGGGGTTTGGGACACCCTGCTGTTTGGCCAGAACAGCAAGGGACAGGGGCAGAAAAACAGGGAAAGGGAATCAAAGTAGCATTAACAATTATACAAGGCTGCAAAACTGGTATTACAAATTCACTTTAGCTTTGGGGTTTGGTTTCTTAGCGTTTACCTTGTGGGACTTGGAAAGCGGAAGATGGGACTGAGAGCACATGGCCATGGTGGCCATGCGGTCACCGCACAGCACGTGGTGTTAGCTGTGCCGTGCCGGGTTTAGCAGGAAGGGGTTAACTCTCGGGGGTTTGTTAAGGGAAATAGGGTTTGGGAGAAGGAGCAGCGAGGGGAGGAGGGGGTAAGGGTAAGGAAGGAGGTTACACAATTTACAAAACCGAGTTTTGGAAGGTGCGGGGCTTGGGCACAACTGAAGACTGCTTTTTCCTTCTCTGATGGCTGTCTGGCTGAGTTCCTTTCGCTGCTGTCCAGGGGCATTGGCTGCTTTGCTGCTGTTGCCGGGCGGCGGGAGGGGTGCCTGTTCTCCGCGCGGCTTCTCCCGGTGCTGGGGCCCGCACCAGCGCTGCGGCGGGGCCGGGGCCACGTGTCTGCTTGCGCCGAGACTGCCCCACGCCGCGGTCCCGCTGGGCCGGGGCCGCTCCGCTGCCAGGGCCGTGCCGGGCTGGGGCCGCTCCGCCGCCGGTTCGCCGCCCGCGCCTGCCGCGGGCCGGAGGGTGCCGCGCCGCTGCCGCGCAGCCCGCGCAGCACTGAGGCGGGCTGGGGCTCCAAGGAGCCGGGACCCAGGCCCACGCCGAGCTGGTCGGCGGTGGTGGGACGGCCGCGTGGTGGCTCACGAGGTCTCTGCGCGGTGGGGGAGGGGCCGCCCCGGGCCGCGATGGCCCAGAACGGCCGCTCCACCGGAGACGGCACCGAAACGGAGTTACCATGGTCCATCTTGTCTCAGGGTCGCTGGTGCTGTTGCCGCACGTTGGGCACCATCTGTTGTTGTTTAAATTTATGGGGGTGTCCCTGGGGAGTGCCCCCCGGAGACCCCCGGGGTCTTTTGGGGTCGTGGTGTTCCCGTGCTGGCAGGCAAAGAGACTCAGATGCCGGTGGGATGCTGATGAGGTGAGGGTTTATTCACTGAGGGAGAGGGGAAGGGAAAGGGGGGGAAGAGAAGAGAGGGAAAAAGGGAGCATCAGGAGGCCTCCAGGGGAAGAGGGGCAAGAGGGGCAGAGCCTTCTGCCTTAGCATTCTTATCACAGAGGTTCAAAGGGGTGCGGTAACATTCTCCAGCCAATGAGGTTACAGATACAGGATACTGCAGAGAGGGTACAGACTTAGGATAAACCATACATTTCCCAAGGGTGAACCAGAGCAAACCATTTCCATACTGAGCAAATTCCAGAGATTCTTGAAGAGGCACATGTGTAGACCAGGTCCATGAGCTCACACTCTTCTCTGGCAGCTGTAGATGCACTCCTGGGATGAGGGACCTGCGCCCCACTGGGTCCAGAACAGGCTCCTATGCAGGGCATCGACCACCTTCAGCTGCTGGGCCCAAATATTTACTCTGTGCTGCTGCCTGTGCCCCGACTCACATGAAATCCATCAATCCCATCCCAACACATAGTTTTCGATGGCAGTTCATTAAAACTGGGGCCACCCCTTGTTGGCTGCTTCACAAATACCTGGGGAGGATAGTGCTGATTCCTAGGATCTGCTCTGGAAACCTGCCCCTCAGCTATGACTGGGACCTTTCTGAGCCACAGGTGTAATAAATATGGTACATTAATTCATGTTTTGATGCATGTAAACTGTAAATCTGTTCTGTAAAATAAAATGCCAGCAGGCCAGGCACAAAACCAGCTAATCTCAGGTTGGGCAACACCCTGGAACTGCTATTCAAAAGGACAATGCCTTGCCGAGGACCAGGACTCCGCTATTGGCATCAGAATGACAGGGAAATCAAAGTTGAGATCAGCCCTCCTGGGGCAGTAGAACTTCGAACTGCTCAGCTATCACCAAAGATACTATCGGGGGGATCCTCTCCATTCAGAAATTCGTGCCCCATTCATACAACAGAGGGAAGAAGTTAACATCCATCCTTTCGTGAGGAAGCCCCCATTCACACAATGGAGGGAAGAGATCAACGCCCATCCTTTCGAGGAGAAGCCCCATTCAGCCTGATGGACTTTGAAAAAGTCACCTCGAACACAAAGAACTGTGGAGAAATCCTCTGCCATGGGCCAAATAAACTGTATAAAACCAGGACCCCGAAACAGACGAATTTGTGAACGAGGGGGTTACAGCCCACTAGGGGCTGTGACTGGTTCACTCAGCGCCGATCCCGGGTATCGGTGCTGTACTTCTGATTGCTAGTTTTGCCTAAATTTTTGCCTTGTAATTCTTTAATTAATAAAATTATATTTTATTAATTGGAATAAAATTGGCATTTATAACACAGAGAAAATGCAAATGCTTAAACTTCAGCCATTCTATATTGTAAATTCACAGTCCAACTCCACCTCCTAACAACACACATACACGCTGCAGTAAGAAGTGGCCCAGAGCCCCTGAAAGCATTAATATAGGGAAAATGCACTTGAACAACCCATGGCTTTTAGTTTTAATGGCTGCAAGTAGACAAAACACACAACAAGCCTCTCCTTGCATTCCATCAGGCTAGAAAAAAGCACTGTACCACTAAGGATGCTGAGCCAGAGGCCTGGCAAAGCACAGGCAGCAGGAACAGCCAGGCAGCCTGTGATAAATGGTATGAAATAATTTGCGTTTAATAAAATATATGATATAAAGTCATTCATGCTTAAGAATAAAAAATGTTCAGAAATTGTGACGACCCTGCAAGTAACAAGGGAAGGGACCCATTTGCAATAGGAAGAAGGGTGGCACCGAAAAGAGATGGGCCTTCTCTGGAGCGATTAACACCCGCTATGGATCTTATCTCCATCATCCAGGGCGTGCATCCCAATACCTGGTTCCCAGAAATCGAATCAAGTGCTCACCCCTTCTCGGAAAACTATTCAATAGACCGGCAGCAAGGAAACGAGGCTACATGAATATGTTAAAGAAACAAGAGAAACAAAGGAAGTATGGAGCAACCCACTGTCCAGCCAAAAACTGTATATAAACGAACTCCACAAGGACTGAATTCATGAACTTAAGGAGCTTCAGTGTGATAGAGGCTGAAGCTGAGGTTCACCCAGTGCCGACCCCGGGTTTGGCACTGATTTTTTGCTTGTGGCTTTCTCTGACTTCTACATTGCCGTTTTTCAATAAAATTCTTTGTTGATAAAACTGGCTAATCATTTATTACACAGCTCATTGAAGGACACAAATCAGCTCGGGATGTGAGCAGGTACACAGAGGGGACAGCTCCACAACCAGCTGCAGTGAGCCAGCCAGGCTGTGAGCTGCTCACAGTGAGTCATCCTGTCAGGAGGAGACTTCCCTCAGCCACACAACAATGTAGGCTAATTTCCTCTGCTGACCTATACACTGCTGTGTCACACTCGGGGAACACATGCCAGACACTTTCGAACAGCTTTGGGGAGGTTTAGCCAGAAGGGCAATGGATTTCATTGGCAATCCCACAGCTAAATACCACATTTCCCTTGGTGGCATAACCTTTGCATAACTATTACACTTTCCTGCCATCAATAATCTGCAAAACAGCCTTTAAAAGGCCTCTCATCTCCTTTGCACAAACCATTTCAGGGATACACCTGCTAAGGGACCCTGTGCACCTCACTGCAGTCTCTGAGGGCGTTATTTCCAGGTGTCATTCCAACCATGCAGAGGCTCAAGCACAGCACCTTTCTGCCTGGTTACTGGTCAGAACCAAGGTGAGGATCCAGTGGGGATCAAGAGACGTGTGCACAGCAGCTGGAAGTCCTGTCAGCAGGGGAAACTCTGGGTGTTTGCAGAAGACCGAGGGCACAACCAAACACCATGCACTGCCAAGCTTCAGGACACACAGTTGCAGTGCTTGGCTGCCGCATCGATCTTGGGGAAGCAGGCACAAAACAGTGAATCCTGTGGTTGCAGTGGTCTGGGAAAAAGGGATTGCTGAGAGCCAGGCAAGACATGTCTGTGCATGCTAACAACCTGCTGGATGGCACAGCCCTCCAGAAGGAGAAGTATTACTGGCACAGCAGCCAGTGGCTCTGCCATGCCCTGCCGCATGTGCATCAGGGGACTCTGCACAGCAGCACCTTTGTACTCGCAGTTTCATACCCAAGGCTCCTCCTTGGGCCTTACACCCCTCTCAGCGCTGCCAAGGAAGTGGAGGACAAACCACAGCAAGCAAAGGCATGATATCCTGCACAAGAACACAGCAGTAAACAAACAGGCCCCAACTCAGACAGGTTTTGTTGGTGAAGGAAGGAAAAGCTATACAACATTTTATCTACACACTGCTGCTGGCATCTCTGGGGCTAAACTGGATTTCTTAAAGCACGGGGGGCAGCAGAGTTCGCTGTCACACAGGTGAGATGCAGAGACATCTCACAGAAAACAAGATGACAACACCACAGTGCTTGGCAATCTCCTGCTCTGTTCTCCAAAACAGCCTGAGTTTTTAGAGGCTTTCAAAGCCAACAAGCTGGGAGCACTGCACAGCCAATGCATTTGGCTGGCCAGGAAGCAGAGTGGATGCAGAGAGAAGGCAGAGGCAAGGAATCATGAGCAGCAAGGCAGTTGTGCCCCTCTGCAAGCAGACTGAGGTGCCAGGGCGCAAATCAGGCCTGAAAACGTGCATGGACCAGGACCTTCTAGTGTTTCCTCCTGTCAGCTCTGAGCTGCTGCTAATTCCGTTGGATGCCCCTCCGGGGTTGATAGGCATCCCTTTTACACTACAGCTGAAGAATCAAAACCTAGATATGGGAGACATTCAAAATACAGCTCATTTCCTGTCCCCAGTTATTATTCCACAGCAATCAGACAGAAAAGATTATTACAGGGTAACAGGGTTGAGAAGAGAGTTGCTGAGAAGGGGATGCCAAACCAATCCAAACATTCTGCAGGAAGGGGCAGTACAGTTTGCTCCTGCTCCTGTGTGCTGGTTCAAGCACAGCAGCCCAAGACGGTGGGTCAGCTCATGTATGGGGGTTCTGCTCAAGTCCAAGTAGCCTCTGTAACCCCTGTGCAGAGCCACAACTCTGCTGTCCTCAGCAGAGCCAAAGCCTTGCCCCTCTTGCAACCCAGGCAGAAAAAAAAAAAAAAAAGAAAAAAAAAAATTTCTCTTTTTCCTTTCTGGCTCCTGACACTCTCTTTCCTATTTCTTGCAGCTCCAAGGTATCGATTCCACCACTGAGGTGCATCTGCTGATGCCTGGGGAAGGAGAGTATCCCCTCCACCTCCCTCCTGCCCAGGGGTGCACAGCTCCACTGCCCACAACACACCCTTGGATGATGCTGGTGGAAGGCATTACCATCCCCACCTAACACATTTTCCGGTGAGTTTCCTGAAAGACATCCCAGCTTGTGACAGGTCAGCTCTGCACGGGGTGGCTTTTTGGCACAGGACAAGGCTCTCTGGCACTTATCCACAGCCGCCTGCTCTCCATCCAAGCCAAATCTTCCTTTTTCAACTGTTTGATATACACAGTTGAAGCTCTGACACATGGATAGGATCCCCAGGGAGGGTTTGTGGTTGGCTGGGAACATTTCATAAGGTGTTTTTGAAATCTCTTTTAACTCCAAGATTTTTTCCTCTTCCATGTTGTTCTTCTTATTGCTGCCAAGCTGAAACATAATGAGTTCATTTAAACTGGAAGTGGAAAGGTTTGCAAGGGATCTGTGAAGCTTTAGCTCTTCCCATGTCAGGGATAATGGCAAGCAGGTCTGGCTGAAACATCTCTAACAGCAGGTGTGTTTCAAACAGAAGAACCACTCAAACTCCCTAACACTGAAATTTCCATTTAAGCAGTGTTTCAGTGTTTGTCAAGCTCCCTAACAAGGCTTTACCTGAGCTGACCTTCCATGATCTCCCTGACACCAGGCCATGGAGGGAATCCCCACTCTGCTAGGGTCCCATCACTCACAGCAAAAAAATCAACAGTTCATAAATGCCAGAGAAACACCGGGAATACAAAAGCACTCCCAAATCACACCTCTCTCTGGCCCTTTCTTGCCCATTGTGCCATTTATAGTTCTACCTTTAATGTCTGGCCACCCTCACCTGACATGGGAATGCATGGTCAGCAACAACAATCTGCCTTTGCAACCACCTCACAGACATAACAGGGATTTGCTAAACAGCCACTCCTGCTCACTGCATTATCCAGGTTAGACCTTTCCCCACCTAGAACAGACCATGAGGACAGGAAAACCACATGGTTAACATGCTCACTGCTCAGGAAAGAGTCAGGAGGCTTCACCCAAGATCCAACCATGCTCTGCTGGGTCTGGCACAGACAGCAGGACCAATTTGCAACCTTTCTTAGTGAATAAAACAGATGCACAAAAGGGTTCTCCCAGTCTCATCCAGATGGCTGGTTGCAGATCTGGAATGATAAGCTCCAAAATTCTCACTCTGCTTATTGATTCTGGCTGCCAGTCCTACATCTGATGAACCCTGTGTGACACAAAAAGCTGCCCCAGCTCCCTGGGATTTTAGAGATGGCTAACACTTATGTTGAGGGTGAATTTCAGTCGACTGCAGAGACCAAAAGGTATAGATTCGTTTAAAGCAAAAAGTTTAGATTAATTTAAAAAGCACATTAGACTAACTCATGGGAGACAGGTCCTGCCAGTGCCCATCAGACTCCACAATTTGGATGCAACTGCTGAAGAACAACTGGTTCTGCTGAAGCTGGGATAGTAAAACCAACCTCTGGCATAGCCCACTGCAGAAACTCTCTATACCTCCTAAATATACTAAGCCACTCACCTGCAGCACTTTCTCTGCGGGGCAAGATCTAAAAATAGCCAGATCCTGCATACAACACTCTCTGAGGTGGCATCCAGGGATAGCAAAGGTCAAGTGCACTTTGTTTTGGCACTGCTCAAACAAGCTGCCCCCTTCCAGAGAGGGCAGCCAGACCAAAGATCCTATTTCCAAATCAGCCACAACGTTTATGTTTCACCTCCATCCTTGGCAGCTGTTTGCCCTGATTGCAATCCAAACAGTTTTTATTGTTTACCCTCACATTTATTCCAAAAACAATACAACATGCTCAACAAAGATACGTCAGGAGAATGTAGCACACAAAATAATATCAGCAGGCAGGTCACTGGAAGTTTAGTGGCTGGAAGCCAATCAGATAATGATTTACAAGCTGTTTCTCAACACATGGGTTAGCACATGGGACCCTGGGCTGCAAGCAAAAGGCATGTTTTTCTAGAAGATGAAGCGCTCTCAGCACACAAAGGTACCAGCCTACAGAGTGATGGGGTTACTTGAAGATGTGTTCAGCTTTTTGTCTCATGGCAGTTCACTAAAACAGAGGAGAAACGCATTCCAACCTGACTACTGAGCTCCCAGTGCTCTCTCCTGGTACCACCCCAGGAGTGCCACTCAGCTTAGGAATGAAACATGGCACAGCATCCACAGGGTACTTGAGACCCCTCAACTCATGAGGGAGAGATTCCACCACCCCAACAAGCTGCTCCACTGGGGCTCCAGTCTAGCACCTCCATGAACACCTCCCTGCAGTCCTGTGAAGCCTTTCTGTAAAACACTGGTCCCAGTTTGGGGCTGGGCTGGTTTTCCCTCAGAACCCTTTTTAGGAAGCTCTTCCACACCACCCATCTTGTGGCTAGAAATGTCGTGTTTCCAGCCCATGTTTATCCATTGCCATTCCTATCCCCGGTTGTTGTACCAATCCTGCCCACCAGTTTAGTGCTAACCCCTGGGTATGCACAGATAGAACTTTATTTTTTTTTTACTTACTGCATCAAACAAGACCAAGGCATTGTTTTCTTCCTCTGAGCCTCCACAGTCGCCTGATACCCCAGTATTTTACAATTACCTGCTCCAGCCTGAGTCCCTTCCTCAGTGTGCTGACACTGCTCCAAATAAGCAGTCCTAGCAAGTTCTCGGTAGAGCTGCAGGCTGGAGCACAAACATTTTCTGATCCCTGCTGGAAATGCTTCATGTGCCAGAGCTCAGGAACTGGCTGCCCTCTGTGCAGCCAGTGAATCCCCTCTCACAGCTATGGCTGCTGTACTTATCCTCATGGCAGCCTGGTTCTCCTCCATCCTGACTCACAGGATGCCTTCCAACCTCTGCACACAAACCATCACCAAATACACGTAAAACAACCAATCACAGGATCCCAGATCTGCTTGGACTCTGTTGTTATGATTTTCCGACAGCACAGAAATAACAACATGACTCTCGATGATGGTAAAAAGAGAGCAAACTTTATTCTTCCAAATTCTACTTTTATAGAGTAGTTTGGTACAAAGAACATGATTGGTTATTAGAGTCTACATCCTATTATAAACATCTTTTGCCAGTAAACATGTTGGAAAAACATCACCTGTGGATGGTTTCTCACTTCCCAAGGTTTGTTTGAATTCCTCCTTAAGATTTTCCCAGGCCAGAATCAGAAAGTTGCTTGCCTGCCTTTCACACAGACACTGGAAGAGCCTGAAGCCTAAATTCAGACCAGTTGTCAGTACCACAGGACTCCTCTACTAAATTTTTCCAAGCTCTCTGCTTCTGCAGGAGTATAAAATTCTAGGGCCATGCAGTTGGGCAGTGCAAATCCTACCTGAGGGATTCAATTTCCTCCCCCAGTGGTTTCCCAGGGAGCTTGGAAATGCCATGGTCTCACCCTATGCATCCTTCTCGTACTTCACATGTCCTTAAGGCCATGAAGTGCATTTAATCCAACAAGTTCCACTTCACAGTCACCCTCTCCCTGTGCTGTGGGAAGAGGCCAGGAGAGTGGGATCGTGCTCCAGAGCCACCCAAGCTTGGTGACAGTGACACATACCCAAGAGCCAACACTGGAGTGGGCACTCATTCCTTTTGGCCACTCAGCACAGCTGTTTGCTGGCCAGTCAGGAGAACTGGCTCAGACCACGCCTCATAGTCAAGCTGTCCCCTCTCTGATCCATCACCAACACAATGGTGAGGGCTGAGGAAGCGGCAGAAGCCAGAGAATTTTACTGAGTGTGCCCAGGCTGCATTGAAATCCTCCTAGCTCCTCACCAAATTACTCCTTCTTGTGCTCCTGTCAGGAGTGAAGAACTGTTTCTGATGGCAGCGAAGGAGAGTGGACAGACCACACATGCACAGGAGGACACCAGATAAGAGCTGGCACAGGATGACAGGGTAAAGTGGCTCCTAAAAGGGTGGCTCGGAGAGCTTCCAACTGACCCCCGTCTTACTGAACATGTCTACACTCCTGTTTAACAAGATGGATGCAATTATTTTTGGCTGCAATTCTGGAACTGCAACATTTTTGACTCCTTGAAAAAAGCAGCCTGATCTTCCCTAATAATAATCTTTTGGATAAAAGAAAGGCTGCAGCCCTCCTGCTACCTGCACAGATAATTCTCTCACTGGCAGTGACAGGAATTTCTTGTTAGCGAAACAAAATTTTGTATGTGGACTCTAATGACATTAGTTAAGTAAAAAGGGTGGCTTTGATAATTTTTCCTTAAAATAACCGTTGTCTTTCATACACAGTTACAGGTAACACACAAACAGATTAGGAGATTAATTCTCCAGAGACAGACAAATGCCATCTAGTTTATGAATCACATTCTAGGTATGACGCTATTGTGGCAGATGATACATCTTTTGATGTACACAAATGTGTTTTGCTGAAATAAATAATAAAAATAATGCTTAAAAGCTGCCTTCCCTCAGGTAACACTCCATAAACCCCCAAAGCTGCATCAGAACATTTCATTTCTTAATCAGGGCTAAGGAGTTACGGTTTTAAGCTGAAGGAGGGTGAGTTTACATCAGATATTAGAAAAAGTTTTTTACAGTGAGGATGCTGAAGCCCTGGCACATGTTGCCCAGAGAAGCTGTGGCTGCTCCTGGATCCCTGGAAGGGAACAAGGCCAGGCTGCACAGGGCTTGGGGGAACCTGGGTGTACTGGTTTGAAAGCAAAACCAGTGAGACTCCAGGTCAGAAATACAATTCGGAAAAGGGGAAAAGGGGAAAAGGGGAAAAGGGGAAAAGGGGAAAAGGGGAAAAGGGGAAAAGGGGAAAAGGGGAAAAGGGGAAAAGGGGAAAAGTAAAGAGCAATAGTACAAAGGACCACTGACAGAGTCAGAATGCAAACCTGACACCCTGTTGATCAGGGTGTTGGAAGCAGTCTGAAGTAAGTCCTCCCAGAGTGACAGATGTGGCTCCTTTGGAGTAGAGATGATCCTCAAGAAAAGGGTCCAGTCTTCCTCTGGGAATCCAGTGGAAACAGGCTCCCTTGATGTTTGTGATGGCTGGTTTTATGCTAGTGGAAAGGCTTTGGCTCCTCCCACTGGGTGGAGCATCTCACAATGAAATGAAGTAAAGTTATCAGTCATGTGAGAGGCCTTAAATGGCCCATTCACAGGTGATGTCCCTCGGAGGAGGATGGGTGGAGGAAGAGATAGGAAGGCACTGCCTTATCTGGTTGTCAGTTGTCCCATTAACAGAAGGCATGCACCCTCTTTCCACCCCTAGAGTTACAAGAGATAAAGAACAATATCTCCCAACCGGTTTCAACAGATGAAACTACACATTTTTGGTTACATTTTTCAACCCAAGACACTGGGACAGTTGAAGGTGTCCCTGCCCATGGCAGGGAAATGAGATGAGCTTTAAAGTCCCTTCCCACCCAAAGCAATCTGTGATCCCTGCTAGGCATTGGTTCCTGTGGCTCACAGGCAGAGCTGGCGCTGAGACTCTGGAAAGCAGAAGAGCTTTGGGCTCAGCTGGAAGAAAGACACCAGGAGAGGTCTTCATAGTGTTTACTCTGGATTTCAGTCTTTCCTTCCCTTTTCATGCTGCACCTCCCCTCAGCAAGACAGGTTGTTCCTTTCCAGCCCAGGGAATCTTTTTGTTTCAGGAAATCCTAGAACTAACTCATTTTTCATTGCTGTAAATCATTACTATCAGGAATGCTAAGTCAGGAACCCCAAGTCTGGAGCAGTTGTACTGCGGTTAAGAAGAAATCCATCATCTTTCAAGACTTTCCCTATGTTATATGCAGGGTTTACTGCCTCACTACATGTTATTACATTATTTCCAAATTTCCCTCAAGGCACTTCAGTCTAACAATAAGCTACACTTAACAGAAAACCATGGAGTATTTTCCTCAAGTTCACATACAAGAAAAGTTAATGGGCAGAATGATGAACACAAATAGCTACTAGGAAATTATTACAGATATCTAGACGGAAGATGAAGATTCTTCTTTTGCTCCAAGCAAAAAAAACTTGACTCAGCTACACAAATATTTATAAAGGTGGGTGTGAGTGGCTGTGCACCAGCCTATCTGAGCCCAGCCCAGTCCAGCAGCTCCTGCTGCCCCAGCCCAGGGGGCTCTGACTTCCCTAAGGGCTTGCAAGATGCCTGTCCAAGATGACCAGAAATCCACTGCTACTGCCACCACCGCTGCCAGCCACTTTTGGTTAGGGGTGTTTGGCTTTTCTGGAAATTTAATTCAACTAATACCCTGGATACTGATTAGATCCAAGCCCCAGCCTAAACCCCTCTAAAGTTATGTAATCCCTGAAATCCAAAAAGCCTTAAAAAGCTTAAATGTGACAGTGCTGGTGATATCATGCTGCTGAAGGGTTTCCATGGAAACCCCTCCTACCACTGCCATATGCCTGTGGCTCTCAGAGCGGAGTGCAGCATTCTCTGCACAATGCCCCCAACACCACAACTGGGGAGAACAGGGAGAAAATGGCTACAGCCCCCTGGCTGACCCTCAGTTCCCCATGCTCCCCCATCCTGTCACATAGCAGCAACAGCCAAGCCATGAATGCAGCTCCATCACCTCCGCGGGGCAAAAGCCATCAGCGCCCAAGAGAACTCCCCACCAGACAGATGCCCCCAAAGGACCAGCTCCAAGACCAGGAAATGCTTCTGAACAGGGGACGTTCAGTCCTGGCTCCCCTCGAGGCACATCCTCATCCCCATTCCCAGCTCCCATCCCAGGCAGCAGCAGGGCCATGTGCCAGCCATCTTGCAGGAAGGCCTGGCAGCCTTCACTCAGTGCCACCTCACACAGCCAGAGGGTAAAACGCATTTGCACCACAAGCAAGTTAAAAACCAAAACCAGTAAAAAACAACTGAAGAGTTAAAAACCGTTCCTGAGTCCTCATGTTTGCAGAAAAGAGCTTAAAAAGGTTTCTCAAACCTGAAGGCAAGTAAAAGAACAAATCTACTGGCTTTGAAAATCTCCTTTTCCCTCCTCTTCACTAACCTTGCTATTCCTGCGTAAAATGCAGCTGTAAGGCTTTGTGGTTTTTTCTAAGTAGTAAAGCTTAATTTTCTGATGTATCTTTGCCTAAGTTCACCCTCGACCAGCTGACGAACTAAAACAAATGCAACAAATTAAACTTCGAGTTAAGATGCAAGCAAAGGGACAGCCCTTATGGCTTTATGTCCCTCAAAGAAATTGAGAAATCCCGCTGTTAAAGGGTTTGGCATTTTTAATCATCCTCTCCATTCAGAGCACTTCTGACATGTCCTTACTTAAGGGTCATAAACCAGTTCCGTGTGCTCAAGAGACATGCAGTGGCTCTGCCTGCCCACAAGCAGAGGTAAGAAAATGCTGGGAGAGTTCAGCTCAGCCCCAACACCAAAGACCACCTCACCTAACTACAACTTTACTGCAGATCACACAAATTATGTCCAATGGAGCACAGATGGCCAGCTTTCCTATCTCCCTGAACACCAGGTCCAGCTGAGCAGAAGGGCCAGAACATTCCTTACTGGGCTTACATGCAGCCCCTCAGCCTGGTTTTCAGAGGCAAAGCCCCAGCAGGGGAGCAGGGGTGTCCAAGATCTGTTTTATCTCACATTTACCCTCCAGAGCAGTTTCCAGCAGGAGGCCAAGGAATCCAAGATGGATTTTTTTAAGAATGCATCACATATACTTCGGCAAAACAGAATAGTCTCAAAAAAGCTTGAGGGAAGCATCAAGCTGCTGTTTTTTCATCTCCCATGACATCCCTGTCAAAAAGCCTATAGCATAATGCAACAAACTACAGTTGTAACATTTTTTAAAATTAAATGATGAGTCCATATTTTTGAGCTTAGCATGGATTATCTTTTTTGGCATTCACATCTTCAAGAGTTATGCACATGTTCCAGCTTAGTTATCCCCAAAACATTATCCAAACATGACTATTTCAGGACATGCTGTGGGGCAAATTAATCCTTCTGGATTTGGGGCTGGCTGCTTTGGACCACAGGCTTTCTGCCAACTAGAAATGGTTTACTCAAGCCCCCTCAAAGAACTGTACAACAAACACCCTCTATCTTCTCCTCTGACACAAAGCCCAGTGAGGTTTTGCTTTGCTTTCTCCCTCATGTTTTCTGCCAGGCCCAATGCAGCTCTGCAGGTATCTTTATCATTATTCAGTGTGAGCAGAGGACAAGTGAAGCCACAGTCAGTCACAGAACAGCCACAGAACAGTCACTGCAGCTGCCTCACAGCCTGCCTGGAAAAGCAATGAAATGGTCAAGCACTACCAACCAACAAGCACAATGGGGAGATTTTGGGCAGCCTCCCATGTGTGCCAGCCCATGGGAGTCTGTCCTGCACAACTGCTCTGCTGAGAGCCACAAATGGCTCCTCTGCTGCCACCTCTTCTCCTCCCTGACGACATCAACCATCACCCAGAGCACCCCAGAGAGCTACAAAGCCTTCCTCTCTGAGTCCTTATTTATGGCTGCTTGCTGTGTGTTCCTGCAGCATTTCCAGGGAACAGGATGCCATGTTACTCCATGACTGCTAAAGGTCAGCCCTCATTCCCACAGCAATGATGTTCAGGAAGATTTGCAACTCCTCTGGTTGATACCATCATGCTGAAGCACTGCTCACAGGTCTCACAGCGCGGTTTGCTTGTTGGCCAGCTTGTTGCATTTTGTTCACATTCATGTTACAATTTCCCGCCAAGTCCTGAGGTAGCCAAGGACGTGCTCCCAGGGGAGTCACTTCCTGACGCCCCTTGCTCTGAAACTGATGTTCTGAACTATGAGGCTGTATTTTCCCCCATATTGTTTGCTTTCTTCAAAGCTCCAACCCACTTACTCCATTTGTTCCTAAGACAGCTCAGCTTGCATAAACTATCAGTCGATAGCAAGTTTTTGCAGTCAGCAAGTAGTATAATTACCTTTGAGCGTCCTTCTATAGTAGCATGATTCCTATGGCATGCCTTGTCCCAGACAGTGGCATGCTGCTTACCCCAAGCTCTAATCAACATTCTTTCATTCACAAGCAAAAAGAAAAGAGAACAGCATAAAGAACCGTGTATTTCTCAGAACAATGCCTTATAAAAGAACTCCCTCAAAAATACCATTCAGCAAACTTAAGAAAACCCACTCCTCCTCAATTCCTCCAAAACACAATCAGCCCAGTCAGGAATCATTTCACATGTCCCTTCCTTCTCTGGCCTCCATGAAGCCAGTACCTCCAACAACAGAGAAGTTCCCAGCTGCTTTCAGTCCCCATGATCCAGCACAGAGAGGGATTTCTGTTGTCTTTGTGCACCAGCCATGGAGCCCAGTGACGAGCACAAGGCCTTGCAGGCAAAGGGGTCACCCCCACATAGGAAGGGGAAAGTTCATTTATTGTCTGGCAATAAATGAACTTACAACTTAATTGTGCCATTTCTAACACCAGAGATCTTCTGGATCTCTGGCTAAGCTATCCATATAGGCTTTTCACTGACTCCCACCTATTCTTCCTCTAAATATTCAGGCTGGTAAATAATTGCTTTCTTTCCCGAGCTAATGCATAATGTATAAATCTGCCTCAAAGACAAAGAAACCTAAAAACAGTTCTCCTAAAAAAGATTGAGATTTTTTTTCAATAAACAACAGCTGGCAAAGTATCTCACAAAAGGAAAAAAAAAAAGGAAAAAAATCCCACTTTGCCGATACAATACATTTAATTGCTTCAGGATTTAATGCTTCTCCAAACTTGTTTGCTGTAGCCAATATCAGAAATGAAGTGTTTCTATCCAAAACTTCCAACTCTATCTCCCACTTCAGGACACACTGCCTAAGGAGAGCTAGAACAGCACAGGTTTCTCCTCAGCCATTCCAGCCTTCCGCAGGATCCCAGAACTTGCTCCCAGCCTCCTGAGGAGGCTCCAGGC
The DNA here is from genome assembly GCF_021018805.1 of Prinia subflava. Lineage (NCBI taxonomy): Eukaryota > Metazoa > Chordata > Aves > Passeriformes > Cisticolidae > Prinia > Prinia subflava. Next base: position 102,182,078 of record NC_086248.1, read on the forward strand.
TGGGAAGAGGATGCATCTGTGGCACCATCACACTGGCACCTTCACACTGAAATGTGAAGATGAGGGCCTCAAGATTTTCACCCAAAAATTAAAAAGCAGGTGAAACTGTTCTGTTTAAATTTTGAGTGAACAAAACAATATTACACAGAAGAACCATGAAATATTTTTTTAAAAGAGAATAAAGGCAACAGAGGAAAGTATTTAGACTTTCCTGTAGGCATTTTCAGCCCCACAGAAACAATGCACAGCCATGCCAGAGTGTGTGTTTGCCTGTGTTAGCACTCTGAGAGCCAACCCACTGTGCCTGCTGTTAAACACACCAAGAAATGAAGACAGATTTGCCCTGACAGCCACACCTGAGGTTCTGTACAGAACCTCCCAGGTAGTTTCTGTTTATCCCAAATCTCAGATGACCTCACTCTTACAAGCCTGAGTGCCCCAGCCCTTGCTGCTGTGCCATGCAGCTTGTCAGATGGGCAACACCACCCCCCAAAGCATTCCTGAGCCTCCCACAGCCCATCCTGCCCAGGAGGGGAATCTCTGCACACCAGAGAATGTCCCTTGTCTGCAATTTCCAGCACCTACAGAGCCACAGACACAGAGCACAAACCTGGCACAACACGCAGCCTGTCACCTTCCCAGCACCAAGCACAAGCCTCCAGTTTGTTTCAGTTTTCCATACACTATTCACTCAGAGCAACATCATTTGAGCAGTTCACTTAGTTCTTGGAGTTTTACAGATAAACTACAAAGTATGTGTTTCTTTTACTGGTCCTGTGGGAGTAGAAAAATAAGGCAGTAAATTAAACCTGCTCTGCTTGCAAACCTCCTCCCTCTGAAATTGGGCAACAGGCTCTGCTTTAACTCCACCAACCCTCTGCTTGCCTAAGCTCCAGCCAGATTGGCAGCACCCCATTTGTGGGAGAAGGGGATGGTGCCAGTCCTGTCGCCCAGAGTGACACCGCAGCTTCACCTGCAGGGCTCCCCCAGGAACAGTGTCACCCAAGGAGGTTCTGCAGGACCACCATCCAAGGGGCTGGGAAAAGGAGCAAAAGCAGCAGGCCTTTTTCTAGTTCCACTGGCTGCAGGCAAGTCTGCACTTCCACTGGGAATGTGTCATGGATCTGCAAAATCAAAACACGATGGGAAACTGATTGATAGCACACACCCTTAAAAGGTCATCTGATCCTGATTTATAAGCTCAAAGCAGCCGGGAATTTCCAACACGGAAAAATCTGCCAGGGGAAACATCAATCCTGTCTTCAGCTCTGCTGTCCCTGGCTGGGCAGAGCACTTCCTGTACTCTGCAGAGCAAACAAGACCCAGACACTCACACGTGTGCTTGAACAGGGATGCACTTGTGCCTGCATACCAAGGTCTCCTCCAGCAGTCTCCAAACACCACCAAGAGTTTCAAGGAAACTTGGTGATGGGTGATGACATATCACATACATATTACATAACTCAGCTGTGGGCTGCTGGGTCCTCTCAGCTTCCTTCGTCCTCACCTACTTCTTGATTCTATTCTGAAGGCAGGTTAAATATCCCTGCAAGTCTTTCCCAGGAGACAGGGATTCAATCCAAACCATTCAGCACAGATGCAGTGGAGGTAGGGCAGAAGACATGCTGGCTTTCAACAAAAGTGTCACTTAGAATTTATGTTTGTTTTTTTTTAAGAAAAAGTGAGTTTGGAAAGACACGTCAAAAGGAGGAACCCAAGTGCAAGCAAAACATAAAATTAATTCAAGCACGGAGGCTGTATGAATAGCTCAATTACCCTACTGCCAGCTTCCCCTAAGCACACGACCAGTGGTGGCTCAGTGGAACTTTCCATCTCACAGTCCAAGTATTGGTCAGCTCCTGCATCCTGATTAAATCTGTAATCCTGGTAACTGGGGATGGCAGAGAGGGTGAGGTTCAGAACTACCCACAGGAGCCTTGCTCCATAGGGATCCAACAATCTTGCTCCAAGACCCAGTTTGTAGGACAGGATTCATCGGCATTCCCTTGTCCACTGCTCTCTGAGCTGTCCTGCCTGGTCCCTCGCCCACCCCTCAATTTTGGGGGCTGCCAGGAGTGGGGGCACAACACAGTGACCAGCAGCACAGAAAGGATCTAGCAGCACAGGACAGTCTCACCACAGCTGCCCTGCTCACGTGAATGGCTGTGGCTCACTTCACCACCTGGCCTTGCAGCCATACCTCTCTTGTACGCCTCTCAGTACAGCCATGCCTGCAGTCACCACCACATCCCCATCTGTTGCTATGGCTACAGGAAAGCTGCTGCATCCCTGCATGCAGCATCCTGCCTCATTGAGGGTCCTCGCAGCAACCAACTGCCCTGGAGGACATCCTTGTGACCCTGCTTGCTTCAAGAGTGGCTTGGATGTCCCCTGACAGAAAATCTATGCCCCCTCCTTTCCTTTTCCCCAGCATACTGGCCTCCTTTCAAGAGGCAGAGCTCACCAGCTCCTACTGTGGAGCACAAAGGCTCACACAGGGCACAGGAAACATTGAAATTCCCAGGGAAAATGAAATGCAAGGAGCCATTTCATACAGAGATACCAGTTACTGACTTGTTAACTGGGAGATGTGAGAGCGCACTGTAGAAGTGTCACTCAGTCCACTGGCCCAATCCCAGTGGCAAATACATCTCACACTTTGCTTGCACTTTTCCCAGTGAACATGGACCTGTGTGCACATGGAGGCAGAGGGCAGTGTCAGACACACCCCTCCAGCCTGAGCAGCTGCCTCTCCTACTGCCATGGCCCTTCTCCAGGCATCCTGACTTGCCCATGGCACACCAACACAGCCATATCTACCACGAGCACAGGTAGGGATCCCATCAGGTGCTCAGTTTGCAGCCAGGTTTTATGGAGCAACAGGTTTAGCTCCCATGGGCAGCAGCCCCAAGAGACCCCAAAGCAGCCTCCTCCCAATGGAGCCATCCATGCACGGTGACAATGCCCACAGGACATGTGAACCCTGGCTCTGGCAAGCCGTTCTAGAGGTCTGACAATGAATAATTAATTACCACTTTGTTTTCTGGTGAAATTTTATAGCAGTAATTATCTCTGTTTTAACACAAAGTAATTATCACTTTCTCCTTTCCTCTTCTTCTACCGCAAATTAAGAGATGGGAAGACAGCACCTCTGGCCCAGGATTGCTCAGAGCCCTTCAGAGCTGGAGTTGCAGTGGTGGAGAATCACCGGGATGCTCCCCCAGGCCAGACAGCTTGCTAAGCTGCAGAAGGACAGAGCACTGCAGTGCTTAGGTCACTGCAGACTCCCACTCATTGGGGGCAGAAGCGGATTCTCAAGTCGGTTTCTTCTGAGACTTCTAATGAGTGCTAATTAGAAGTGGCTATTCAGGCTGTCAGCAGCTGCCCATCCATCAGCAGGTGCCTGGGCTGACACTGCTGCTGTGTTCACCAGGCTGCAGCCCCAGGACTGGCCTTTTGGACTTTGGACCCTGCTCAGGACTATCCACTTCTTTTTATCCCACCTCTCTTTTTTTCTATGCATATATATATAAAACCAAGGAAAGGGTTTATTCCAAAGTATCTCCCCCTCCAGCAAGAGAAGCACAACCACAACTGTACAAGCAACTTTGAGAGCTCCTGGCAGATCCTCATCCAAGCTTGTGCCTATAGGGGACACTGCCAAAATCAGTGGTGAGGACAGAAAACTGTGGCATCACCTGGACACTACTTTTGGTCACTGGCAAAGGCACACAAATGAGCTGGGGGTCAGCAGTTCTCCCTGAGAGAGAGGCTGCCAGAAAGCTCATGAAGCACTGGGACAGCTGTTGCCCCTCAATCAGTACTTTTTTCTTCAAAGCACCATCATAAGCCTTTTAAAAGATATTTGATCCTATCCTGAAATTTTAGGGTATCTGACCATATCCTAAAATCCTGAAATTCAGGATGGAAATGAAACCAAATCTGAAAACCTCTCAGCATCTCTGGATGAGCGTACACTGAGTGCTAAGCAGCTCTCCATGCTGGTGACCATGGAGTGTCTGCCTGGTTTGAACACTCCAAGCAGCTTGTATTCTGTTCCATTATTCCCCCTATCTGCCCAGAGTGTGCCCTGCTGTCACAGATGGTTCTGGATTGGAGGGGTGATCCCTCTTTCTGTGTGGTTTCATCACACCCAGCACAGAAGACTTTGATCCCAACAGGAGAGCCCCTTGAAGAGCCTGGGACAAAGCAGGAGCTCTCCACCCCACTGCCAGCACCAGGCATCTTGGGATCTTTGGGAAAGAACAATCACTCACCTCTCCATTTCCTAACAGGAACAGCAGGGAAATGACAAAGGACCTGCACATATGGGCATGCCATATCTAATCTGGGAAACTTTTTAAATGCAGTCCACAAAAAAAGGGAATTTTCATTAAATATTTTTATTTTATCCACTGCTGCACACTAAATCAAACTACTTTAGCACTAATGTATTAAACCATTATTCTATGCATGCATAAGTGAATTTACACACGCCTGTATATAAAAACTATTCAATTAAGCACTCCTTAAAATCCAGATGGCAGATGACAAAAACTCTATCCTGACTGTATTAAAACCTGACTTGGAATGTTGTACTTGATTCTTGGTCATTTAAATCTAGTGTAAATGCAGTGAAGTCAGTGAAGCCAGTAATATTTTACACCTGTGGAAAATCTGGACCTTTGATGTTTAACTACTAACTACTGGCAAGAACTGAAAAACAAGCAACAAAAATTCAGTTTCCAGTGTGGGGCCAGATGCTATTTTTCTTCCTTGGCAGTAATAGTTCCAAAACACCAAATTTAAAACAGAGCTCTAAAAAAGGCTTGTCCTGAATCTTAGAGCTACGTCAGCTTTCGGCCCTGAAACTGAAATTAATGCTTGAGGCATTCATGTTCAATCTATGAAACACTACAGACACACCAAAATTTAAAGCATGTGCTGATAACCACTTGCTCTGATTTCCTTTATTATCAAGCTCACTCCCTCTGCCCTTCTAGCATCACAGAGAAACGTCTAAATAGCTTAGGAAAGATACTGTTGTTCATGTGATCTGATCAGGAACCTCATACTCTGTCCCAACAAAAACAAGTCAGATATTTTACATGGCCTGGGGTCAACAGGCACCAGGGAAAATGACTTAATTCCCAAATTTCTCAGTACTGCAAGTCTAAAATTTTCAACAACCAAAATTTTACAGCAGCACAGATTTTCCTGGGGAGAATTAGGACATTTTTAAAAAATGCAGCAATATATTTTTAAATGCTAAGTGGACAATTTGCGTTCACCACATCAGGCGAATAATTCAGATGAGCAAAAAAAAGGAAACTACTCTCATATCTGACCAGTCTAGAACATCTATATCTGGTACACAATAACTGTGATGTTATTGCAGCTATGAGCAGCCATCTGCACTTCAGCAATTTCCCAAGGCAGCGAGAGCCATCAAACAAGGGGACCATGCTAAGTCCTCCCAGCTGCCACCCCAAAACTCTCCACTGGCACTGCCTTCCATGCTCAGCATGTGAAAATCCAAGTGCGTTTTCTTCCCAGAGAAAGAAGCAAGTCTGACTTGATTTTGTTTTTTGTGTTTGTGTTTTTTTTTCACCGCCTCCTTAGAAATTCAGGTCACAGGCTTCATGGAAGACTTCTCAGATTACCAGAGTGATGTACAGCAGCAGCCTGGCATCCTCAAGTGTCAGAGAAGTAAAACCCAGTTCAGAAAGGTACAATGTGATATTTACTCACGTCTGAAGTCATGCTTTGTTGCTTAACATCTTTTAAATGCAAAGTCACTTAAAAATTTGGAAATAACGGTCACCTTTCAGTATTTTAAGCCTCTTTGCTGCCTTTTCCACAACACACAATAACCAAAGGAGTAACCCAAATTCACAAAAAAAGTCAAGGAAGCAAGTCTCATTCCTCTAGATACAAAGAACAAACAAACAAACAAAAAAAAGCCAAAATAAATCCAAAAACCGAGAAAATTTCTGGGCTTTTTAAAGTTATTCCAAAGCGGAAAAAATAATCATAAAAAAGAACACAGGGCTTCCCCACTCCACTACTAGAGAGCTACCATGCTGATGGGGCTGCACTTGTGACACTCTCAAACGTCTTCCTCCTGTGCCTTTGTCATAAGCAAGTGTACAGGTTCTGTTCCTTGTTCCCTACAAGAATTATTCTTTTCTTCTTCCCCTTTTGTCATCATTTCTCAAGACTATAAACATGATTCTTGGGTAGCAGCAGGCAATTAACCTTTGGTGCTCCTCACTCCCTACACAGTGTGACATGCAGGTTTTCCCCCAGGGCTCTGCGAGCCCTCCCTGCACAGCTCGTCTGTGATAACACAGCATTTTCCACCAGAAACAACAATTAAAATGGGAACAGGCTCATCACAAGCACCACCAATCGAGCAAACAAGCCTCAGTCTGAGAGATCTGCTCACACTATGGATGCACATCCCGGCTGTGTTGCAGTGCTGAAGGCTGAGCCAAGGGTCTTTTCTGTCAGAACAAGAAGTAGTTTAACTACAGCTGTACATGTGCAGTTGATACATTTGATATATGTGCAGTTATGTATTCTGGAAAAACCCTGGAGCTCACCACCTCTCCTCAGCCTGCACACTATAGTGACAACACTGGCTTTGGAATCTGGGGTTTGCTTTCTCCTTCTTTTGTTTCATCAATGCAATAGAACATACCAAGGATAAACTGGGTAATAGCACTGCCACCTCTTGATTTTAACCACAGAAGCTTTGTGCTTTCTCCCTGAAGCTCTGGCACTTGGAGCTGCACACATGGGAACACTGGCAAAATTTCAGCAAAAAGAATGACACTGGCCTCCTGTTTGTGCCCAGAGGACCCTGTTTTACAGGGAACTGTATGGTTTTGGTGATCAGAGTTTTCAAGTATCCAGCCAAAAGCAGTTGCTCTGAGCTCCGCCTTTGGCATATTGTCCAGGTACAGCCCTGCTGTAAAACATAGCAGGTCCTGCCTCAGAGCAATGGTGCTCAGCTACCTGCTCCCCCGCACAGCAGCTCAAGTCAGACACACTTGGGCTGTTGCCCCCTTGGATGGCTGAAAAATCCTAGACAAAATACCAGCGACCACCTTGTATTGCTAAAAGATCCTACAATCCAGCAGTCCCACAAAAAAGCCCGGCCCAGAAGGCAAACCCCAAGCCCAGAGCAAGTCCAGAGTGCAGCACAGAAAAGAAAATATCCAAAGTTGTTTCTAGCAAAGGAAGTCACAGGCTCTGTAAGGAGAGCTCCAAAGCCCTCAGCTGTCTTGCACATTCTCCTAGCAAGAGGTGCAGCTGTTGGGACACAGTCAAATCCAGTGTCTAGACACAAGGTGGGCACCAGCCCTGGGCTTCCCAAGGCCCAGCTCCTTGGGGCCATGTGTTAGCAGAAAACCTCAGCCCCTGGTCCCCTCCAGGAGAACATCTCTCCTTCCTGGCAGCAGCAAGAGAGAACCTAGCTCCCTGCCAGCACAAGAACCCAGAAGAAATAAGCATGGTTTTGATTTTATTTCTGAGGTTTTAACCCCAACATTCTGCTTTTCTGACACTTTAGGTCTGAAGCAGACAAACAGAAGTGAAGTGTGGAAGCAGAAGTTCAAGCAAATTTCTGTCAAATTCACCAAACTTCTCAGTGAGCGAAGAACATCTTTTTTGCTATTTCTCGGGGACATTTTGTTACTAACTTACAGCAATTTATTTTTCTAACATTCCCTCAAATGAAAGCAAGGTTTGAAACTTGCAAGGCAGGAACAAATTTTTACTTTTAATTTTGCTAGGATAAAATTAATTTTGCTTGAGGGAAACCAACTTTGTTTTTCAATTGGATTGAGGTTCAAAGAGAAAAAGGAAAAAAATGAAGAAAAGGGAAACAAAATGCAAAATCACTCTTCATATAGCATGCTGTATCTGCTTGGGAAGAAGGTCTTTCTAAACTCTGCAGTTCTCTGGACTTCATTCTGGGCATGACAACCCAGCAGAAGTCAGACCACATAAAGCCCAGCACGTGCATAAAGGAAAGAGAGGAAAGAGATCAGAAAGCTCAGCTCCACCTCAGGGGCTTTGGGTTTGTGGGCTTGAGTTTGTGGTTCGATGCCAATGGGGCTCCAAAGACATGGCCACAAGCAAGCAGCCTGCAAGGGTTACCTGCTTCACAGCCAAACACTACAAATTACAGTACCACGAGATATGACTCACTGGAGAAATACTGATAAAGGAGAAAGTTGATTTTGAAATACGATGAGGAGACGTAAAAAATAATTGCACAAAAACTTCTTGGGCTGTTTAATTCAAGCACTTTTATGCCTGAGGGTCTAAATGAGAGATTTTTTTGTTCCTGCAGCAATCAAGTATTTCCTGCTATTACTGATAATGACTTTAAAACAGAACACTTCAGCAGGGCTGTTACTTTATTTTCAGCCTCTCTGAGGAGTGGAAGAGCTAAGGCGGGGGAGGAAGGAAGGCAATGACAGTTCATCAGGGGAAGCATACATCAGTCTGGTGAGGAGCTAATGAGGGCTGGCACCGAGGGCTGGCACTGGGACTTTGGCCACCCCCTATGACCTGAACCTCCAGACACCTGCCATCCCATCCTGACACAGCCCCAGAGCCTGTCACCTTCTGGCAGCTAACAAACCCCACCTGAAATAGCAGCAAGCAAGCTTCGGAGCTCCTCCAGTGCAATCTGAGTTCTGAATCTGGTAGCGCAGGGACCTGACCCAAAACTCAACAATAAACCAGCTTAATCCTTTCTCTTGGCTTCCAGTAGGTGAATCACATTTCTGAACGGGACTGGGTGAGTAAATGATACTTTGCCTGAATTGACACAAAGAATTCTTACTCTTTCCTCGTCATCTTTTGCATGAGCTAAAACTGTCAAACATGGCCCAGAATCACAAGTATTTCATTTAAACAGTATCACTACTTCTGTGAATAAACCCTGTTCAATTTTTTTTGTCCATCTTTAGTTCCACGCACCTTCATGTGGATACGACAAGGACAAGGGAATGGGTAGAAGAGTCCAGAAGGGCATCTGCTGTCTGACAGCAGATATTGCCATGAGAAGCCACCAGGATCCAAGAGGGAGGGGACAAGCAGCTCTGACTCCAGGGCTGGACACTCAGGGGATGGGCAACAAGAGACGAGAAGCTCCTCAGAAAAGACAGCAAGCTGCTCTGTGGTTCTGCTTCCATAGGCACTCAACACAACCACAACCAGCCACAGGATCAGGCCAGAGCCCTTGATGAGCATTTCTCAGAAAAAGGTAAAAAAATAACAACAAAAAAATCCTAAAAATTGTCTTGAGGCTGGATTCAGTCCATTTCACCCCTTTAATCTACAGTTTTTGTTGCAAAGGCAAAGTGAGCAAAACTTCCACTATATGGACTAGCTCTGATGAACTAGTGAATGAAATTATACTAGATAGGCCACTGGATAAACCATTAGGAAGTGAAAGTAGCAGTTGGCAAATGTCATGGCAGGCATTCAAATGAGTCTGCAATCACCCAAGCAGCTAAAGAACACAGATCTTCCCTTTAGCATGTCAAGGTGTGTTTATTGCCAACATAGCACAGAAGCCAAGCACTGCAAAAAACCATAACACATTTTAACGGGAGGCATTCCACTTCCCTCCACCAGCAGATGAGGTAAAACTGCTTTCTTAAACAACCCACTTTTGCCTAGCTGCAAGGTGTTTATACAGGTTCACTTGGGAAGTGAGCAGGAAAAAAAAACCCTTTTCAAGGCAGCATTTCCCTCCCAACACCTGCCTGAGGGAAGGAGAAGCACCTGAAAGCCAACACACATGGTGTTGTGTGGATGCTGGGGAGATTTGAGCTCTTCTGATTCCCAGGCCCTCAGGCTTTGGTTATGCAGCACTTGTGCATAATACTCAGCAGCACCACAAATTGCCCCAGTTTCGCTGAGCAGCCCTAAGAGAAGGCAAAGGCAGCCACGCTCAGTGAAACTCTGACAGCTGTGCCACCATTTGGGGCCTGATCCAGCACCAGCGCAGCCAAGGGTCCTGCCCTCGGATCGAGCCTTCCATCAGCTCTGCCTTACAACCACAGCTCCTGCTGTCAGGGTTGTACCAGGATTTGAACCACCCTACTGCTGGCCACACTTTCAAACACGAAAGCACAGCTAATACCAATTTGCTCTCTCATGCTGTAGGATCACAGACAGCACCAACATCATTCACAACACACTGATGCGTCCCTGCTCTTCTGCCAGCTCTTTTACTCACTTGTTTGCTGGGCAGCAGAACTGATCCGTTCTGTAGGTCATCCACAGCCCACTGAGCTCAACAGGTATCCTTCACAGATAGTAACTTGGGAGTGTCCCACTCCTAAATGCTTCTGACTGCCACCCGGCCTAACACCAGAACAATCAATAGTACTTAACACTGCTTAATGTTATTTACATTTACAGTATGACAAACCCAAACAAAATCGACAAAACCATTCACAGGAACTTAATTCTGTTACTTTCACTTCCTTTCTGCAGTACGTTTCTACTACAGAATGTGACATCATGAAAATTTCAAGAAGAAACAGTAATTTCACGTATCTAGGTATTTCTGCTTCCTCTCTCCTGAGAAAACACAAGGTACTCAGTAATTATTGTTTTACTTTCTGAAAAAAAGGGGGGGAAAAACTCCATACACCACAAATAAAATCCCCCATGCTTCCTACAGACCAGTCTATTTGGTGAGGGGAGCAGGAACGATTACAATGGTGAGACAGCAGGTGCTGAGGTACCAAGCACAGTGGGGGAAAATATTACTGCCAGTGCTGATGTGAGGCTGCAAGACTGGGTCTGCACTGTGCCAGAGTTATGCAAACAAGCAAAAATTGAGTATGAAGAATTTTTGTACCAGTTTTTGCTGTCTAAAAAAGACCATAATCATCCACTTGTCCAGAAATGTTATTAGGAATTACAGCAGAGGAAAAATTATAGGCAAAGAAGTGCAGCAAGAACTGTATTTGTTAGAATTTATCCTGGGGCACGTAATCTACATTAGTCCTGAAGAACAGAGAAAAACCCTTCCCCACCTCTCCCCAAAACTTGAGGAAATTATATCCAAGCTCTGCTGTGAAAAGCAGCATTTATGGACTTAACAATAAGGAAGTCTTGGCAGTACACATGTGAGGAAACCAACTGCAGGACTGAGGAGCTAGAGGCAACTTTCATTCCTACCTGGTTCAGTGCAGTTTCTGACATAGAGCTGCCCCCCATCCTCTGGGACATCAGTCACGTTCCGCTCATGTGCTTGCAGGAGCTGTCGCCCACTCCATTTGTCACCATTTTCCACAGAATAGCTCAGGGCATTGTAACCTGAAGGAAAAGAGCAGTAGATACGTGAGGAAAGGCAACTCCTGATTCCTCTCCTGAACACCTGAAGGAATCAAAACATTTGCATTTCAGAAATTCCACACTCCCTGGGGTTTGAAAGGGCAGTGTTTCTAAGCCCACTAGAACAGGACACTGCCAGCAGCTCCCCATCACACAGGAGCCACGTGCATTCCTACACAGCTTCTGAAGTTCATCCTAGAAGAGCACCTCTGTTTTCCCACCCAGCACCATCTGATTGAAGCCAGAGCACGCCTCTGACTCATTTCCACAACTCCACACTTCCACACCCCAAGAACATGAGGGGCATTACTTTGTCTCACTACCTTTGACTCAATCCTTGCTCTGCTCTCCCCTTCAGCTTTGCCTTGGTGCTGCTGAGTGAAGCTCTATTTTAGTAATGTCAACAAAGACAGCTGGCTGATTTCCACAATATTCCTGGCACAAGACTGGTCTGCCCTGGACACGCCATATCTGCCTAATCAGCTGGAAACATATGCTCATGTGTCAGTTCCATGCCTCCTACGCTGGTTCAGATTCAAAGGAGGAAGAAAAAAACTCTTTTTTTTTTAAGCCAGAAGGTATCCACACACCAAATCAGCCCTCTTGCAATGGAGACCTTGCAGGTCTCTAGTAACAAACAGCTTTTGAGCGGGATTTTCTCCCACCCATCCATCTCCTTCCCACCAAGCAGAACATGGAATCTCTCACAAGGACTTTTGAATTATTCCCAGTTTTGCTGACTACTTTGTAAAGAGATCACAGGTGAAAAAGCAGTGGGAAAGAGATTCTAATCTTGGGCCAATGCCTCAGAGGGTGACTAAGGACAAAGGAAAAGGTTCTCTGCAGGTCCCAACCCTTCTGTTAGGTTCCCTGGCACACCCAGTTGAGAGAACAGCCCAACCTGAGACTTGTCTGCCTTGCCCAGATCATGCTCTGCTCAGGCAGAGCTCTGCTCTGTGTCATGCTGGCAGCAATGAGAGAATGTTAGGGGAAGAACTGCCTGGGAATCTGCATCCCAGGCCACCAGCAGTAACTGGGACCAATGCTCCCAAGATACGCAGGAGTCATCTGGGTGCATGCTTGGGGGAAGAGCTGCAGCTGCAAAGGCAGCCTGAAGCACCCCTGTTTTCTAAGCAAAAAAATCCCAATTTACCTTGGGTAAACCAAATGCCGTCATTCGAAGCTTCAAGCACTTGGTCCTTTCAATGCCTTACAAATGTTAAAGAACGGAATTTGCTTTCAGTTTAGTCTGTGAGCACCAGTAAGATTAAGCCGATGGAAGCTCACTGCATTTCCAAGAAGTACAAGCTGTAACGCAGCATCAGGGATCTCCCATAACAACAAACACTCTCGTAGCCTCAGCAAAGCAGTTTCAGTTCCTCAAACAAGCTGCTTTCAAAGCAGAGGAACTCTTCTCCAAGCAGGCTTGGTTTCTCTGTGTCACTGCATGGAACAGTGGCACAAGGAAGGGACTGCCACGGTCCCGGAGCTCTGGCAGAACTTCTCCTGCTCCCTCCACTATGCCTGTCTCAGATGGTAAACGCCTCTAAGTGAGGGGTAAAGATGAAGAAAGTCATCTAAGGTGACTCTGGAAGGGGGAAAAGCTTAATTTGGCAATAGGAATGTTTATAAAGGCTATATCCAGCACTGACAAAATGAGTAAACAGCAGCAGAGCTGGTCCATGGCGAAGCTCGATGCAGTGACTGATACCTGGAAAAGCTCTCCTCTGGCACCTCCAAGTTTGAGCAGGGCCAGCTGCCCCACGGCAGAATTTGCAGCCTCAAAATCCTGCCTAGGGCATCTCCATTCTAAAACACATTTCACTCAACAGAGCAATAGGAAACAGAAGTTAGAGATGAACCTTTTTCAAAGCTTTAGCCTTCCAAGGATTTCCCTGTGAAAACAGGGGCACGTCAAGATTTTAACCTTGCTAACAAGGACACTCAGTGACCACAACAGGGTCCCTGTGGTTTCCCCCCATGTGCTGGCACCAGTCTCCTTGTGGTGTGGTAGAGGATACTCAAGGCCTGCCCTGCTTTAGGTGCTGGCACAAGGCACAAGCGCCAGGGACATCACCTTGGCCACAGCATCCCACAACAGGGCTGCCAGGCCACCACCACCATGGCCAGACTCTTCTTCCCAAGGAAAAGCAGGAAAACTTACAATAAAGAAAGTTAACAGTTTTCTTTCTCAATTGTAGTTATTCAGGATTGGATGATTTTTAATGGGAACCACAACAAAGAGTTTTTTTCATTTACTCAGCAGAGGTGAAGACTGCTAAATATCCCACCTCAGCTACAGTGCCATTTTGGGCAAGCCAGATGGAACGCTTTTCTTATTAATGTTCTAGCTACTGACTTCATACTAAAATAATACTGCTGTATATACTGTGACTCCTCTAAAGCGCTAGTACAATGAAGTTTTTCCAAAGTTCTGTACCATAGCATATTTCAAAGTGAGCGAATTATTTTTTCAAGCACTGAATGTCGCCACAAGGTATTTTCCACAGTTCCAGTTACCCAGCACCAGTTTTACATTACACACTCGGAATCCAGGTTCTGGAGAGCTTTACTTGGGTTTCCTCCCAGAGATATTCCCATGGACAATAAGCACATGAGTCATTTTTTCCTGTCTTTGTGCCTGCTCTGCATTTCGTAACAGAACTAAGACAATGCAGACAGTGCATTCCAGTGGCCCCGTCTCTTCACATGAGTATACTAGTGTGTGCTTGCTAGGAGCTCCTGTCCCTGCCAGGCTGGCATGGCAGCCTGCTGGGCATGGGCTCTCCAGCAACACTGCTCACTTATTCCACTTATGAGCATGAAAATGAGGTGGACCCAGTGTGTGTGTGACCCAGATCTCCACATGGGAATTCAGGAGCTCCTTACGCTATTCCAGATGGCTCTGGCTGGACTTTACAACTTTCAGTGCTGCAGAAACACAGCCAAACGCATCCTGGCTGCACTTTCCAGCAGGAAGAACACAACTTTACAATGCTGAACAACATCCCCACATTCTCCAATTGCACTCTGATCTCATAAGCACAATTATTTTCAGCAGCAAGGCATAGGAACCCCAACAAGATGGAGCAGCAGCAAGACCTTGGAGCAGACACCCAGTTCCTACAGGGGACAAAGCAGGGTGGTGTGGAGATGGGGGTCCTGCAGGACAGGGAGACCTTTGCACAGCTGGCCCAAGCAGCCAAACAAGACAAGAGCACCCAAACTCAGCACTGGGAAAGGAGAAGAAACTCATCCACTGCAGTGCAGGGTTCAGCTCAACAATGCTGATGTGAAGAAAGGCAACAAAGATGGAAGGTGCTCGTGAGCAGCCAGCTGGAGCACAGAAGAGTTGATGGGCAGAGGGCTGGAGCAGGGAAGAGCTGACGGGCAGGGGACTAACCCAGCTGAAGGGACAACTCAGTCACCACTGCCTTTCCCTGGCACAAAGCACTGCTGCACAGGCAGGGCTCTGAGAGCTGGCCGGTATGCACAGCTCTCACTGACAATAAACTACTTTCTATGCAAACTGCTGGCTGGAACCAAAACCAGCACAGCTTTTCTGAAATATGCTTGCCCCTCCTCCTCTCTCGTCTGTCCCTTTTATCTATTGTTTTCACAGAGGTAGCTTTGGGTTTTGGAGGGTTGGTTTCACAACCAGCTGAATTATCTCTGTCTCCCTGAAATGTTCTTGCAGTTAAAACAACAGGGAAGTATTTCAGAGGAAGAAAAAAAAAGCTGGAACAAGCATGAGTTTCCACATAAGCCAGCACAGAGGTGGAGAGCAGTGGTGTGGTGACCTCAGGACAGACTATGTGAACCCTGGTGGAAGAGCAGTACTCAGCTGAATTAGCTGCAGCCCTGCCCCACCGCTGCTCTCCCATGGCTACGTCCCTGTGGGTGCTGGCCTCAGACCCTCAGCGACATGTCTAGTCAGCCCACACACCATCAGACCTGCTGCAGACAGCCACCACAGGATCTGAGCTCCAGGTTGCATAAGCATGCATAAGTCATAAATGGATTAGCCCTTTGCTTAGGGTGATTTGGGAGATGCTTTTCTTCCAAAATCATCAGCAGCAAAGACCATAAATAGAGCATCCTCAGGGGAAAAAAATCCCAAACAAACAACAAAAGCCCCAGAAATCCTACACCTGGCTATGACAAGCGGCCTGCTCCTTACACCTGATTTCAAAGCTGTATTTCCATGCATCCTGACCTACATGGAAAGGTGCAGAAGGGCAGGGAAAGCACACGAAACCACACTGCTGATAATACCTATACCACATGAGTAAGGCCCAGAGGTCAGGGCCAAGCTGCAGGCAGTAGCCAAGCAGAGCAGGGTCCCTGCACCAACAGCCTCTCACCACACACCCTCCCACATATTTTCTATGTGATCTCATTTTCAGTAGGAAAAAAACCCACAACTCCCACAAAACCTCAGGCACACCCACAGCTCCCACACACCTCTAGGGAGGCTCCCCAGCTCCCTTCCAAGGAGCACAGAGCTTACTGAGGGCCCCCCAAAGCTTCTGCCTCTCCCAGCCCAGCACTGCTCTCAACAAAACCCAGCTGGAGTTGGGAGGGCAGAGCATGCTCCGAAGGTCCAACAACAGCTCCACAGCTCTCTTCGCAACAGCAAAATGTGACTTTTCGTTTATTTCAACTCTCAAAAGCTGCCCACCCTCTGGAAGTGAAATTTCCACATGCATTCTGCTGGGGCCTGCCTCTGCTCACACCTTGAGTGAGAGCAAAGAAAACTTCAAGGACAGGCAGCACTCAGCAGAATCGCACTCATGGCTCATCAAGCTCCAGGTGAAGTGCCTGCACCACCTCACACAGCGAAGCTCAGGGGATGGGAAAGTATCCCTGCAAGAGATGAACAGACTCCCCAATAATTCCTTGGTTACTACATCACAAGGAGTGCTGGGTTAAGCTTAGTTAAGTGAAGATAAAATTCTGTCTTGTGTTCACTACTGTGTTGTGCCAAAAACTGTTAACGGATATGTGATTATTCCAAACTCCCATCATGGAGCTCCAAGCTCCCATTCATTTCCAGTTTGTGCAAAAACTTATGTTTTCTTTAGTATTCATATCAGCTTGACCATTAAATTGACTATTCTGTTCTTCTTGATCTACACCTAAGCACAAAAGGAACAGTTCTGCACCTGGTAAAAATACCACCTTTTACTTCTGCCTATTACAGCCTCATGTGACTTGGCTCCTCTCTGAACAGGGTTTTTCTTCTCCAGACAATCTTTTAATGCCTCTACAAATTCCCCAGGTTTACCATGGCCATATCTCTGTGATCCTGCTCAAATTCAGGTAATTCTCGAGGCAGCAGCTTCCTGCTGGTCAGTACAACAGAGCTCGGTACTGTGAGCCTGATTCCCTGCTCTGGTTTCTCTGGGATATTTCACTCCCTGCTGCCACTCTCATCTCATTAGCATTTCACCTGGCACTAGTGGAAACTCTGGGCACTGCTGACATGATCTCTATGCTTGGCAGCCGTGGACTGCCCGGTGTGATTTTCACAGCTCACTGGCACAGCACATCTCCCCTGACAGAGCCGCTGCCTATTCCGTCTACCTTCTGTCCCAAGCATGGGACAGTCTCCTAACACTGCCCAGAAAACTCTGCTTTTTCCTCCTTCTGGTCTTGTGGCTGTCATAGAGGAAAACTGCAGGAGTAGGTGAAGCAGCATCTTTCACATTACTCTGTTGCAGGTACCAGCACTTTCCCCCCTGCCCCAAATAAACAGAAAGGAAATTTTCAGAGGCAGAAAAGGAAGATGAGAGCAAATTCCCCTTTCCAACATGTCCCTGGGACAGCTCCTCTCGCTGACCAAGCTCCTTCCCATGCATCTCGCCCTCATCACTGCTATCTGTGAGTGACACCAAGGAATCCTAAAGTACATTCAGAACCCCTGCTCTCTCCCTTTCCCACATTTCACTAGAAAACCCATCTCACAGAAGGCAGGAATCACATCAGTAAGGGTGTGCTACAGGTGGCTGCACATCTGGGTCATCCCTATCAAAACCATCCCTCACGATTTCCCTTCATGGTAGATAGCAAGGAAAAAAAGAGAAGCAATAAATTCATCTCCAGCTGACTTCCCATCAGTAACAGTGTTACTTTTTATACTGTTCCAAGATCCTGTGGCTGCTTGAACCTGGAAATCATGACCTTACAAGGCTGGAGAAGCAGTACTTCTTCTCGCTGCTACGAGACAGACCCTTGTTTCTCAGAAGGATTGGGTAACGTGATACAGAAAGAGCTAACACTCTGGAGAACACATTTATCTTTTAAAAAGCAGTTAAAAAACAAACTGTATTTCAAACCCCTGTGACAGGGGTAAATACCTGGGGTTTGATTGGGAGGTTTGTGCTTGGCAGCTGAACAGTCACTGCTTCTTCCCTCACATTTATGTATTTCTTTCCTAATTTTGGTCTGACACAGTGAGAAGAAAGACAGTTTTGGATCAGATGAAATGTTTTAGTGGAATAAAATATTTTATTTTGGCTTGCTCGCTTTTACACTTCTAGCTAAATATAATTCCACGGAATTAAATTTAGTCTGAAAATACCATAAAAATATGCTAAGAAAAGAAACATAGCAGCTCTTCCACAAAAAAAAAAGAAACGGAAGGAAAGGGAAACCATGACTTTATCCCAGGTAAATTCTAAAGTATATGAAAAATGACACCCTCACAGCTTTGTCTGAACTATCTCTGTTCGTGTCCAAGGCCAGGCCGGACAGGGCTTGGAGCAACACAGTCTAGTAGAAGGAGCACTAAAAACAAGCCACCCCTTCCAGGAAAGAAAGGAAAGGGGGGGAAAAAAAGTCTGTCGTAAGCCCTGGCTCCCATGCTGGTATCACTGATGATAGGGGAAACATCACGAAAGAGATATTATTTTCATGGCTTTTCTCCACAGAAGATGAAGAAAAATCTGGATTTTACAAAAAAGTAAACAAGCACAAGGGAAAAGAGCTTTTATGCTGAATTTCAATACAAACATGCTTTTCAAGTTAAAAAGACTATTTCTCCTTGTCCTTTTGCCTTACATCTCCTTTCCCCTTGTGTTTCCCTACAACACCACCACAAGACTCCCTAACTGGCATTTGTTTCATCACTGTTATTTACTGCTCCTACTGTGCTAGAAAGGCACTTGGGGAACAGAGATGAGTCTCAGCCCCAGACAAGACATTGGATCTGGTATTTAACCCCACTGTTCAGCACCACGTCTGGATTTGCAGCCTAAAAGCACTCCTGATGTGAGGTGACACTCGGGAAAATTCACTGAACAGCCAGCCCTCATCAGCCAGTGCAGAGCTACAGTGGAGAGAGTGAAAGTACAGGGATAAAATATAGTGGGACAGGAGTGTGGAGGAGCTGGGAACTGTGAAACGAGCGGCTGGAGACGGAGGTGTGAACCCAAACCTGGCAGAGGGAGAGGTGGTAATTCCCCTTCTCCTTCATCTGCTCAGAAAACCCCTGAGATGATTTTTGTCAGTGCTAAGAACATGCTGAAGGGCAGCTGTTGGCCTATAACTGATGCTGTGCCTTCCTCCCCAGAAAACTGAATTCCTGACACCAAGGCATCTGGGTTCCCAGGAATTAACAGCTGGAATTAACATGGGAGAGCAAGGTGCTCCAGAGGTTGCAGGGTGCCTGTGGTCCTGTTCCCTGCCACTGGCCGTCAAATGAATCTGGTCTGGAACTGCCACAAGTCAACAGGCAAATGTGCTCCAAAAGCAAGAGGGAGCACCCACCAAGGATCCTGGTGGAAAGCCTGGTTCCATACCCCTCTGTTACAACAAACAGTGCCCGCCACTGCACAGGGGCTCCTGCCCTCCTTCAGATTGATGTGTGTCTCCAAGCCACGCTGAAAGTTACATTAGTGACAGAGAGTGTTTCCCGCAGGTACCCACTTAATTAAATATTGAAAGAGCTATTACCTTTCAGGGATGCCTGTGCACTGGCTGTGTCCATTATTTATAACATAATGTATTCATTACACATTTTATCCCATGCTCCTATCTGCAGATCTCATAAAAGGTCCTTAAACACTATTTTAAGTAATTAATCCTACCTTAATTACAGACAAATATATATAGAAGCCTCAGGACATCTCTTTCTCATATTTATTAGAAGTAAGCAAACATATCTAGAAATAAATCAGGTAATCGGGGAAGAGAGGGACGTGGCCAAGCAGCCTGGGAATCACAGAACTGGAGCCAGGCACATTTCAGTTAAAACTGCCAGCTTGGGCTATCTGGAAAAAGTAAGTCTTGTCCTGCCACAGATCCCTCCCATGACATCCACTTACCTGCTGATGGATGTGGATATGAAGCCCAAGATCACTGAGTACATGGATGCCAGCCCCAGCACTGGCAGAGCCTCACACGGCAGGGAAGTCCTGCTCATCCTACTCTCCTTTTTACCTCCATGTCCCTTTTCCCAGTCCCACAGGAGGGAATCAGCTCTGGGATCCCTCCAGCAAGAGGCAGCTGCTCAGCTTTGTGCCCCTCTGCTGCAGATCCTGAATTATAACTCCTGTCCTCTCTCCCATACCCAAACCAACACAGTAGTGACTGAAAAAAAACTTTAAAAAAAAGGAAAAAGGGAAAAAAGAAAAGAAAAACCTCCCTGGACAGATCCAGGAAGTTCCTCAGAGATCAGCACAGACCAATACAGAAAACTGTCAAAAACCATCCCTGGCTTCAGGAGATTTTGGACTGGTCCTTATCAGGGTGGCCCAGGAGCACAAGACTGCTGAATCTTTTCAAGGGAGATCTGTGCTAAGGCTTGGCTGAAGCTTGTAGAGGCTCCTTAGCAGATCCCTGAAAAGGCAGCCCATCCCTAAAAGCAGATGACATGGATACAACCCCTGTCCAAACTGGTACCTACACTCTTACTTCTTCCACCTGGGGAATGTTCCCTACTCACTGGAAAAATCAGGCACAAAGGCAACAAGTACCAGTCCCAAGCCGCACAGCAGCACTTCTGCCCTCTTCTGAGAAATGAAGCCAGCCTGGAATGTTTCAGAGTGCTTTAATTAAATAAATAATACTATAGAGGGGGGAAAAGCCTTCTATTTTTAACCAGAGGTCCTAGAACAGAAGGACAGTGCTCCACATCATCCCAGAATCAAGTGTTTGATGCTGTCCTTTCTTTATAAGGCTTTAAGATGGGCAGACCTTCACAAACAGTAAGCAAAGCTTTATTTACAATGAAGTGAGTAAATAAAAGTGAGTGCAGACTTGGGTTTAATTCACCACTCTGCTATTAGCCCGTGAAGTGACCTTGGACAAGTTGTTCTGTCCAGATTCTCAGCTGGTGTCAGCTGGCACCATGCCGCCACAGCCAATTTAAACAATTTGAGACACCAGCACCAGAACCCCTGGGTCCTCAGCCTCTGTCTCCCAAGCAGCTTTATCACCCACATGCAGCCCTATGCCCGAGGGGCACCTGAGGGACATCGAGTGGGGGAATAGAACTCATGCTTCCCATGGTTTTCATAAAATGAAACAAAAAGCCTGGTTTGGCTTTTGCGCTTTTTTTTTTTAAATAGCCCTATGAGCAAGGCTTTAAAAACACTGCTGTGCTTTGGTGAGACCCCACCTGGAATCCAGCCCTGGAGCCACCAATACCAGAAGG
Organism: Prinia subflava; assembly: GCF_021018805.1. NCBI lineage: Eukaryota > Metazoa > Chordata > Aves > Passeriformes > Cisticolidae > Prinia > Prinia subflava. The sequence goes on from NC_086248.1 coordinate 102,203,109, forward strand.
TTGAATGGACCTGTGGGAGCAAGTCCACAGGAGGCCACAAAGATGCTCACAGGGCTGGAGCCCTTCTGCTATGGAGACAGGCACCCCTGCAACCTCCCTTTGAATCATTTTTTCACTCAAGAAGCTTTTACACTACTCAGTTACTTTCTTGGACAACTCCTCCACTTCTGAACAAGCTTGATTTTCTGCCTCCTCTGATTTAGTACAAGAACAAATCCAAAGAACACGAAACTCAATTTCTTTTATTCTGTCAACAGCCAGCAGCAAAGTTAACTAACTCAAGGGTGCTTTTAAGTGCTGCCTGCCTCCCCTGCCATGCCGCTGCTGTCCCAGCCAGAGTGCAGAGCCAGCAGTACCTTGCTGTGAGCACAGCTGATGGAACCTGCTGAACAAGCAAGCTCTGTGTGGCAGCCACTGGCTGGGACCAGTTTCCCCTAAAATGAATTGCTACACTGTCTCAGTGCAGGCAATGCTCATTTACAGGAGTTTCTTTCTACCCTGTCCTCTCAACAACATACAAATCAACTACCATGTAGAGGTGCACTGAGAATTGGAGAGTAGATCTTCTCAGAGGAAAAATGAATGTCCATGTAAGGCTCGTTTCTCCTCCTGCTTTATGTTACAGGATGTTCTGACCATCTTAGGGAAAAAAGCCAGTTGAGTCTATCTCTGAATAAGGATTATTTTAACAGCAGACCCTTTGGTTGTTTGTAGCTCAGTTATCATGTTTTTGGCTTCCATATCAAAAAGATTCTTTTCCTGGACTCCAGCAGGCTCTTCCCCAGTCGAGTCATTAAAATGTGTTGGCAGTTCTGGTTGGATAGATGATGCCTGCTGCTGGAGCAAACACTCCAGCACTCCAGAGAATGAGCCATGGTACACCAATTCTCCCTTTAGGGGCTCAGCACTGCCCAAAACTGCACAAACATTGTCCTTCTCCTCTCCTGGCACTGAGACTGACAGGACACTGCAATCCCTCAGCCACCAAGGGGACACAGCACACTTCCCAGGGTTCATCCACAGGGACAGGGCAGAACACTGGGGATCGGAGCTCCACCTGGGTACCTGTCACTCTCGAGCCTGGAGAATCCTGCGAACCCTCTCGCTCCTCAGTTTCCCTCTCTCGCAGTCTGAGGACAGACTTGCTCATCCCATTTCCTCCAACAGGATCGGGGCTGAGGAATGACTAGAGTGAGGAAGGGCCTGGGTAACCACCTGAACTCAACCCCAGCACTTCACACACTGCAAGTCAAGCCCTGGTCCCTGGCCTGACTGCCTGTGGACACAAACCCAGCGCTGAGCTGAGGCTCTGCACACACAATCGAAAGAGCAGTGAGGTCAGGCCAGGCTGTGCATCCCAGCCACTTCACACAGCTGCTTGGCTACCAGCTCAGCACAGGAATGTCCCAAAACAGCCAAATCCATGCCTCCCATCTGACACTTCTTTGTGCCCAAGAGGGATTTTCCCCTACTAAAGGAAGGTATTTCCCCTTTCCAACACACACTCACATCCACTGACACAGGACCAGTGCCCTGGCCTTGCAGAGCTGAGCAAGAGGAAAATGTGGGCCACAGGGTACAGCTGGACACACATCCTGCTCCCCTCTCCTCCAGGCCATTCCCCAGGTGCCAGACAGGACCTAGGGACTGTCTGCTACCCACAGGCAAGGCTTATAGGCAGATGACATTCCATGTTAGCCGAAAGAGTCCCTAAAAAGCAATTAAAGTCCCAGCAAGTACTGTCTCACACAGCTTTCTCCGCTGATACCACATCTGGACTTCTCTTCAATGCCTCCCTTTTTGCAGAAGAACAAGGCCCAGAACCTTTCCCCGGAGTCCTTGATACAATGCTTCTAGTCCCAGGAATATAAAAAAACCAACCCCACCTAAAAAGTCAAACCAACCAACCAACCAATCCACCAAACCCACAAAAACCAACCCAAACCTAAAAAGAAAAACAAAATAAAAACACACAAACAAACCAACGAAAAAGAAACACAGCAAGAAAACCCCAGCTTGAACATCTCCAGTTCACATCAAGCTTCAGTCTTTAATCCAGCCTGGAGTCCAGCCCTTTCTGCTGAATGCAACACCCTGTCCCACTCCCTTCCCTTCTTTTCCCTCCAACAATCAAACACACTGAGAAATCCTGTTATATCCAGAGTCTTCTCAGCCTGCTTTTAAAGAAAAGCTTAACACCTAGAGATTGCACCCACTTTATTTTTAAATCTGAGCATTAAGCTGAAATCTAGCCATGCAACAGTATGAACACAGGGGCTGCATCTACTTCCTGTCTCATGCAGGTACCGCTGGTCCTCTGATGTAGCTGTCTCCTGGCCAAAGTGATGGAGGCCTCCACGCCCTCCCAAATTTCTGGGCACAGCAGTCTCATCCTATGGCCATCTCCCTATCCTGGCAGCTCCACTGCTATGGATCCTAAGCTGACAAAATCAGGCCCCAGTCTCACCTGAACATTCCTTTGCAGACTGCTGTGGAGACGTGACCTTCAGTGGGAGGTGATGCAAGAAAAGGGAATGTGAACCTTGCCATGAGACAAGACAGAGGGAACCAACCCCCGACGAATGTACAGCTCACCACAAACTCCCCATCCAGATGGCCTTGGCAATAAGGTAGCAAGGACATGCTGCTCAGGGCTGCAGGAGTCTGACAGTCCAGCAAGAATCCCACAGGGAGGAGACATAGAACACCTGCATCCCTCAAGGATCAGCCAAGAACCCATTTACAAGCTGCAAATTACACACATTTACCACTTTGTTTCCAAAGGCTTTCCCTTTGATCCCATGAGTGATGTGGAGCAACCACAAGGATTTACTCACCTTATGCCTTACTCTGCTGAGAGCATGTATACAGGAAGGGATGATTACTGTGGAAGGACCTTGAACATGCTGCCCACACTTGGGCATGTCCAACTGCTCCTCCCCGGAAAGCCATAGCAGCAGAAAAAAAACAGGATGAGGTTACCAGTGGCTCTTGGCATTGGTCTAACTGATAAAACCCAGAGCAGAACAAAGCTTTTGAACAAACTCAGTGCACTCCAAAGCCCCAAGCCTAAAGACTGCTCTAGAGAAGGGCAAGGAAAGGAAGGCTAGAAAAAGAGTAAGAACTTTAAACTCTAATTTTTTTTTTTTCAAAATGCACTGCTGCAGCTCAACTGCCTGGCTGTGACTTGTGAAAGGCAGTGGGAGAGAGAGCATAGCAGAGAGAGTGCAGCTTCCACCACCACACAGCACAACTCCATTGCTGTGCCCACAGGACAATCCTGCAGCTTCAAAAGCTGCTGCAGTGGATCCTAAGGTGTATCCCTCAGGCCCTGCACTCCTGTGAACCTCATGTAGTTTTCATTCCAAAACACAAAATTCTGAAGTTTTCAGGCACAGGTTTCATGAAACCTGGTTGTTTTCTTCAACTTTTATATTAGGGAAGGCCTTATGAAAACTAAATTTTCTATGCTTGTCAACAGGAAATCCAGAAGAGGTAGCTTAAACCACTCCAAAGGAACAGAAACCAGAAAAAACCCAATGATCTTCCTAGCTACCAGAAAGTTACCATCAATTTAAAGAACAGAGACAAAACCAAGTAAAGTGCCCTGGGACAGGCTAACACCTAGAAGCAGGTCACATCCAGGGTGAGGGGAGTTTTCCAACTGCAGGGGTGGATGTTGATCTCCTAAATGACCCTGTCCCATACCAGCACAGACTTCTTTTTAATGTCTATCCTCCCAAGGGGATGCACGCATAAATACCTGCCACATTCACATATGATAGGTTCAGCTGAGTCTTTTGAGGATCTCTCACCAAAAATTGACAGTGCGACTGACTTGCCTTTTCCTAATTATGGACTATTGAAGATTAGCAGCAGGGGGGAAGTACTAGGAAAAGGCTGGGACAGAACCAACCAACCATGCCCACCTCCTCACGACCTCTGCTGCTCTAACCACAGCCACCGCGCAAGGGCTCTCTGTTCGGCCATGGCCTGTTAATGCCCCTCACCAAGTCATTTCAGTGTGCTAATTTGGTAGTAAACCTCCTTTATTTATCCTGGGATAGTTTTCTGCTGGGTTAGCTGCTGGAAAGGCTGTGCTAAGGGTCACCACCATGCCAGACCCCAGGCAGGAGGCACCAATGAGGGCAAGAGAGGCCACAAGCCACAAACAGGGCAGGACTGAGCCCACACAGCTCCATCTGCACAGGTAGGTATGCAGCACAAGCCTACCTCACCTTGACAGGGACCAAAGGAATATCAGTTGCTGAGTCCTTCTGCAAATCACCCTTTCTCAGCCTGGCATCATCTCCACTGCTGACCAGCTAGGGCAGCCAGCAGTGCTCTCCCTCATGCCTCACTGGGCCAGAGCTCCTGAGCATCCCGAGCATCCCAAATCCTCATCCCAAGCACCACGACCTCATGGTTCCAGATGCTGTGCCAGAGTCCACCTCAGGCCTTGGGCACACAGCCCAGCGCTCCCACAACACTTTAATGAAGTAGACTGCAAACAGACCCAGAGATATGGGAGTTGTGAAGGCAGTTCTTCAGCCACAGACAGGTGTGCAAGCCCTGCTCTGCTGGCACGTGAAGCTGATGCTGCCAGCCAAGCATGGCTCTGAGTAGGTCCCCTCACCCCTGCAAGCAGTGCTGTGTGTCCCATCCCTGCTGCTCCCCAAGCTGCATGACATAAGAGCTCACTCTCAGTCAGCTGTCAGTGCAGGACCTTGAACAAGTACTAAATAAATGAACAAGTCATTTCCTGCAAGGCCAAACACACTCCCTGCCAAAGAGGTCACATACCACAATCCAGCCTGATGCCTCTCCCAAGTTTGTGAAGGTAAATTTCCTTATCCAGGGGTCCAACGATTACAGCAATACATCTGGGCTAGGATTACTCACACTGAAGCTAGGATTACACTCTGCTGAAGAGGTGAGGAAAACAACTGCTTTTGTGCTTTTATTGCATGACCTCTAAAGTTTGATTTGGGTTTGTTGGTTCACGCAAACCAAAACATTCAAATGAAATCAGGGAATTTTCGCTTTAACTCTCAGCTAGAGGACCAGGATCTGTCCAACCAAGGTTCTTCAGTGTTATTTTGGCAGTAAGGAGATCTGTAAGGAAAAGCCCTTTGAGGCAGGGCTTGTGACAAAGCTGTCAGGAGCAAACAGCCTACATGGCTCATTCCAGCCTTGTGAGCTCCTCCAACCAGAACAGGATTAGAAGGCAGATATGCCCAGGATCTTTGCTCCCTATCTCTCATCACACCACCTAGGACTGCTCAGAGTCTTTCTGAGTGCGTTTTCATGACATGAACGCTTTCAATACACCACAGCCCACAAGGACAGGGCAAATACCAGTCCTGTGAAAACAGCCTGAGTTTCATTTTTAGGGTAAGTCTCAGAACCAGTCAAAACACATCTGGCAGGCCTTGCTCTACCATTCTGAACACTTCACTCCCATCAAGTTAAAACAAGACTCAAAAGAAACATGGATCCTCCACACTTGAATCACGCAGGCAACTCCATGCGCTTGGATGTGCCCATCCCCATGAGTAAGGGCTGCAGACCCTTCTGAAGACCATTCTGCCAAAGACATGGACATAAAGAAGAAGAGAAAAATCCCACTGACTGATGCCCCTGCTATTTCTGCTGTCCATGACAGCAAACTGGTAAAAGGTCTGACTCAGAAGCCTCCCTTGAAAAACCTGAATCATTACAATTTAGAAGATGGTCTCATATTATGAAGTCTCCACTCCTCCCTCTTTTTAGAACAGAGAATTTTATTCAGACTGATGGGGGGCATAAAGAAGGAAGAAAAAAAATAAACCCAACTTCACACTTTGTTCAACCCTTTCTGCGCGGGTGGCAGTCAGGCAGCCAGCAGTTGGCAGCTGGATCTGGGGTCTGCAGGGCTGTGTTTGGTCTCAGTTACACCTCTCAGTTACTAGTGGGACCTCCTTAATGCCAGAGCATAACCACATACTTAAATTGCCAGCAAGCAAGACAGAGGCAGCTGTGATCACTGCCCAGACAAACCACGTGAATGTGGATTTCTTCTTAGCACCGAATCTCTTTCCAAAAACTTGACCCTTGTGAAACACAGAGATCATTGGAATAAGCCTCACAGAACAGTATAATGTTTTAACACTTTGTTATTACACATTATTTAGCATCAGAAGATCTTAAACTCACTTCACAGAGTAGCCTTATTTTTGAGACTCCGCCAAACGAGACATGGAGAAATTTGATTTAGTCCCTCAGAAAAGCAGGGGGAGCTACCAGAGCAGAAACCCAGAGCTCGTGCCCTGTCCCCTAGAGCTGCCTGGTCCAGATGGTTTATCAACTAGACCGCTGTAGTTACCTGCCTCTGCAGAAGGGCTCTAGCCTGTTTCCTGCGGGGACATGCCAGCACACACACAAGGAGGCTCTGGCACCCAACACTGCCTGCACGCACAGGTCTGCAATGATCCGAAAAGCCTGGCTCCTCCAGATCCAGGCCACAGCTGAAGAGGAATGGGACTGACAAAGGAAAACTGCAGCACTCAAAACGTGCGTGTATCATGGCAAGAGGTGATTCAAGCCTAGGCTTCTGAGCTGGATTGCACCTCGACACCAAGGCTCTCTGCAGTCACTGCAGCATCCCAGGGAAGCCTGTGCCCAGCCTCACGCTGCCATCAGTCCCTCTGGCATCAAGGATGTTGGGAGTTGCACTTCAAACTGCATTCCAAACTGCACACAGTGAAAACCACCCCGAAGCCTCCTGCCAGGGCAGTCGGGACAGAGATGCCACTCAACACAAAAGCAATCTCGTCAAAAGTTTGTGTTGTGGATCATAAATGCTGTGTTTTTATGCAGGAAAAATAGTGAAATAGCTAAACAGAAACACACCTTTCCATCTCCTGAGCACAACACAAATGCTGGAGAGCATCAGGTGGTATCTGAGGCTCCTCAGAGAGCCCGCTTTGGGGCCGTGCAGAGCCAGCAGATGCAGCGGGTGCTGTGGAAAATTTCCACCTGTGACACGATTCTTCTCCCTGTCACTCCTGGCTTTGCACAGCAAATCTTCACCTCTCAGATTAACTTTGAGCAAACTCTGATCACAGCGTGAGACAGGCTCCCAAACGGAAGCAAAGCAACCAGAGCTCTAACATAAGTCTGCTGCACCAACTGGGGAACACTTCAGCAGCTCAGGCAGAGCACAAATGCACCTGTGGCACCAGCCTTTACAGCAGATGGAGCTCCTTCTGCATAGGTAGGGACCCCAAAACATGGGATGGGAACGAGCACTGCACTTCAGAGAGAGGAGTGCCCTTTTAAAACAGGTGTGAAAACCACTCTTGCCACATCATCTATTAATATTTTGTGTGGCAAAGACAGCAGCATGCAGCCCGTCTGCTCGGCTGGACAAGGATCATCTTCCTGCTGACAGAAAGGGGGAAGAGAGCAAGGTCTGGCCCTAGCACCACAGCCCTTCTCACCGACAGCCTTTGAAGTTCAGGTAAAGGAATGGATGGATACTGGTGTCACACATCTGCATCTTCTGTATTGGCAGACTTGAATGCACCTCAGTACATGCATTAACTCCTGTTTACTTACAATGATGTTCATGTTTTTCCTGGCCTTACTTCTTGGAAGCAATTACAACACTTGTGAGAAAAAGCCAAAGTTTTAGACAATATGCAAAAAAGAAAAAAAATCAATTAAACTGAGGGCATAAAAGTCCCGAACCTTAAAAACCCATCCCAATATCATTACACTCCACCAGAAACACTGCGTTCAAGCCATAGCTGGTGTTTGTGCTCTTCCCTGAACATGAGAGCATTCCTTACACCATGCTGGACACCGTGAAACCCTTCACACACGTCTGTTTATTTAAAAAGCAAATTCGAGGCACGGAGGCGTTCGCTCTTCTTTTCTTAAAGGCAAATAAGCCTTTCCTAAATTCTGCTTACATTCACGGCTCCGCAAAGCAACAACGCGAACCGCTTCCGACCGCCCCCTCGCAGCCGGAGCGTAGCGGGCAGGGGACCCCCGGCCGATGGGCACCCTCCCGGGGCCGCGGCCCCGCAGGAGAGCTCCGGGCCCCCTCCACCCCTTGCTCGCCGGGACCCCCGGGGCGTGCGGGCCCCGCTCCGCCCCGCCGCACGCCGGGCTCCGCCAAGTTTCGCGCCGCTCCTGGGGCCGCCCCCGGCGCGGAACACCCCGGCTCAGGAGGGCCCCGGCGCGGACCCCGTCAGAGAGCCCCGGCCGCGCCGGTCCCCACGGCGCCGCCCTCCGCAGCCAGGCTCCGCTCGTCACGCCGCCCCCCCGCGCCGCGTCCCCGCACTCACCGCCGCGCCCGGTCGCGCAGCCGGCCAGAAGCAGGGCCAGCGCAGCCAGTGCGCACAGCTGCCCCCGCAGCAGCTGCCCCCGCCGCCGCCGGGGCTGCCGCCGCTCCGCCGCCGTACCCGGGGCGCCCATCGCGGCCGCTCCGCTGCACTCCGACCGCTCCCCTCGCCGCGCCGAACCCCGCCAGGCGCCGCAGCGCCGCCTCCGCCCGCCCACCGCGGGCGGGGGCCGCACGGCGGCGGCGGGGCTGGCGGAGCTGGCGGGGTTCGGTCACTCCTTGGCCGGCACACAGAGCCCCAGCAACGGTGCCTGTTGCCTGCTGCCCGCTGCCCGCAAGTTCCTGGGCGGGGGGTGGGGGGAGTTGGCTGGGCATCGCCTTCGCTGGGCATTGCTCGTCGCACCCATCGCACCTCCCGCAAGCGCAGAGGCGCTCGGGATCTCTCGGCATCATCGCGTGCGGTACGGCCTGTACCGCCCGTTCAGTCTTGGATACCAGAAAAGCCTCAGTGCATCAGTGACCCCTCACCAGTGCTCCCGGGGACGGCAGGAGGCAGCCATCGCTGCCAGCCCTGCGCCTGTCAGACACCCGGCAGGTTTCTTACTGGGGTTGGTTGGGGATTTTTCTCCCCTTTATCCCATTCTGCCCTGAACATTTTGCCGAGTGAGCTGCCGCCTGCCCCTGCCTGCCCTTCGGCCCAGTCCTGTGCGAGGCCCTGTGTTTCCCATCACTCTGCTGGGCGCCCAGGTTCACGCACCTCAGCGGAGTTGTGCCACCTGCTCGGGCACAGGACAGTCCCACGCAGCCACCCCTGCCCTCCTCTGCGGCAGCTGCCGGGCTCGAGAACCTGGGCCGGCAGAACCTTTCTTCTCCCCTTCTGTATAATGACATCATTGCTAGCGAACCATTGACATAAATACCTGCAGGCTATGACGAACCCGGTTTGTTGTGCACACACAAGGTAATGGCTGCCTCTTTAGGGCCCACACTTGTGCAGATACACCGTTATCCAGGAGGGACCCTGGAGCTGCGAGATTGATCTACCTTTTTTGCTGGAGAGCCACCCTCAGCTGAGATGAACAGGAGAGCTGAAGGAATACCTCTGTTCCTAAAGTCCGACTGCTCCCCAAGAGCTGCAATGGCTTGCTGGACACAGACTGAAGTGAAAGTGAACATAATTTTCTTTTGTTGGATCATATATTATTTATTATATAGAAATATTACATATATTTCATATATTATATGAAAATGCTATTATAGTTTTTCTTATAATGATGGGCAAATCTTTTTATGTTTTCTCTTGATGGCTTTTTTAACCCTAAGAGCTATCACAGTGAGCTGTCCAATGCTACATGGGCCACCTTCAATTTTTGAGGGAATGCTTTGCTAGGTTCTATGAGTATGGGGTAAAAATTGTGCTTGAAAAAGTGTTTATAGATATATGAATATTTTTAAACTTTTTAAAAGATGGGTATTTGATGATATTTGTTTGTTATAATTGTAAGCTTTGTAACTTTTGAGGGTTGATAGTTTTTGTAGAAATAAGAGGTTGTATAAGTTGATAGTTGGGGTAAGTACTAATAATGGCTTTTGATTTGATTTTTAAAGCTATCAAACTTTAAAAATTCTCTACAAATCCATTTCCCACAATTGTCAGAATTTGGTTAGTTACTAACCTTTCTCAATAAAGATAGTCTCATTCTGGGGGCGGCAACGAATTATATACACCCACCCTGTCCTGAAAGGGTTTCTGCCAGTTCTGAACTTGACCAGGATATTGGTTTCCAGCATTTCCACATTTCCAGGTTTCCAGCTCTGCTCTTACACATTCACTGCTTGTGCTCCTACACACTACTTTAACAACACTGAAGTCCCTTGCTGGCCCAAGATTGGTCGAGCCAGCTCCCATCCAGACAGTAAATTGAGTTGACAACTGGCCTAGGATGTAACTATGGAAGAAGTGTTTTGTTTTGTTTTGTGTTTTTCCCTGGTAGAAGACACTCCCTTCCCCCTGGCAGGGCAGGTTTTATCCCATGGTAAACAACTCTGAAACCTGTAGCAATGTTAAACACTGCAGCAAGTCACTCCAGCTGAGGAAAGAGATCCTTACTGTCCCACTGCTGGCTCCGATTGATTCCATGGGAAAGCAGTCAATCCACTGTGGGGTGAAAGGGACTTGGGGGTGAAAACCTCTGTTGCTGACATGACAGCACTGTGACAGTACACCCTAAGTACTCCCTTGAAATTTAAATGTCCCTTTGAAGTCTGTAACTTCTTGACCCTGAGAGTCACTGCAAAATCATTACTCATGCCTCCATCATAAGCCTCCTCTGGTTCCATTGCAGGGATGCTTGTAAATACCAGGTGGGAGCTCACTGTCTTGGGAATAGAGACTGGGACTATCTGGGAAGCCTGTGAAGCTCAGAAGGAAATTTCCCACTCGGAATCCCAAGGTGAGTTAGCGAATGCCTTACTAGTGTAGTGAGTACTAACTCCTGAAACATCTCCATTTCTGGGGAGCATAAGACAGGAGAATTCCCTCTTCTCTCCCACCAATAAACTGGTGTGTGGGTGGAACAGGCTTTGAGCAGCTCAATCTGCCAGAGGAAACGGAAGAGAATCGCAGTGGATGTTACTCTTCTGAAAGAAACACTCTATATTTATCTTCTACAAGAGTCTTCTGTGGAAAAAAACCCTTCTAAAGACCAGACGTGACTAACATACTGATGAGTATTACAGAGTTTGCTTTGTGGCACCTCTGCCATGCTTGCTACCATGCAGAGCGTTCTCTGTGAAGGGCCATGGAGGCTCCAGAGGAGGTCCCCTTGCTCTGTGAGGGCCCTCAAAAGGTTTCCACAGAGCTAGCTCACAGAGGGGCAGAAAGATGGGCTTTTGTTCTTTCCACAGTGCAAAACCATAAAGCACTGGGAGAAAACTGTGTCAATCAGAGGATACAGATGTGCATGGATGACAGTCAGATATGTCTTAGCATAGCTGAGGAGCAGTCATGACTGTTGCAAGGAGAGCAAACAGCCCTCAGATACTTGGCATTTTCCCCTGCAAGCCAGGCCAAGTTCTGCGCTTCAGACCAAACAGAGATTTTTCTTCTGTTTGAACTTGCAGATTGTCTTCACAAAGAGCTTTCAACTCTGGTGAAAAATATTTGAGATTCAAGCAGAGCACAATGGATGCACATTGGCCAAGCAGAATCCAGCTGCTAGGAAGGGTGATCCCCAGCTGGTGCCCAGCATCCCAAGCCTGTTTGAAGGGCTGAAGGGGGCTGCACTTGAGAGTTGCCCTGGAGCCTTGGCCAAACATGGACAGGAGCACCATGGGGCTGGGCAGCACTGCCCAGCAGAGAGCACCTGCATGGCAGACTCACCAAGTCTTGCTGCTGCTGCATTCCACACACACAGGAAAGAACCACTGCGGAGACTGACCTGTGCTTCTGGCTGGGTCTCAAAGGACTGTGGGAGGGTTCTCTGCCCTGGGTTCCAGTCCAGGGCCCTACCTTTGCATTACAGTTCCTGTGCTCTCCCTGCTGGTGTCTGCCTACTCAGAAAGCTGCACTGTCACCTCAGGCTTGTGCTGCAGGATGCATTAGCTGTTTGTTCCTCTTCTCCAAGGGGTTTGGTGCTGGGGCTGTGGCCAAGCACAGCTCCAGTTCCAGGTTAAAAGCACCAGCGGGGCTGGCTTGGCATGGTTGCTTCTCCTATGAGGTAAGAGGGGCTGGGTTAAACCAGCTGTTTATCTGACAGACCTTAGACACACACACACACAGGCATCCTCTGCATGCCACAGAGAGGATGCAATTAAACACACTGCTGATTGCCATTGCTCTCTTCTTCCTGCCTGCTCAGAGAGCAGAAAGCCTTCCTGAGTGCCATGCTCCAGTGTAGCATTACCCATCTGACTGAGCTGGTTTCAGCAAATCCAGCCAGCTCTGCCCTGAGGGAGACCAGGGAGCGTGTGTACACCGGGATATCATTGCGGGCTAGTGGCTAGCAGCTGAAGGAGCAATGCTTTTGGTCAGCTCCTGGCAGTGCCTCATGCAGCCAAACCTCCTCCTCCTCTCAGTCATGCACCTGTACTCCAATTTCAGGGTGATTCAAAAGGCTGCCCAGCTGATGCAATTTTCATGTAAAAACAGTTTACAGGAGTTTAGGCTACACCTGTTCCAATTTTGTTTAAGAGCATTTCAATAAGTTTGCATCTGCTTAGATAAAACAGCTTAAGATCACAGACTTGGATAAAGCTGAGTGTCCTCCTCTTGAAGGATGGCAGCTCTCTCCTCTGTCTGAAAAGCTTGAGTGAAGTCTTTGCACTTACAGTGCAAAGTGGTGAGCTCAGGGTTTCAGGAATGCCTGTTGTACAGGAGGGAGCAGAGGGGACACACTCCCCATGTTTCAGCTGTCTTGGAAAATAAACTGTGACAGAGCTGGTTTCTGGCTTACCCTCTGCCAGAGGGTTTTGGGGTCTTTGGTGGTTAAAGGAAGGCAGCAGCATCCGGCTTCCTCGCTCCTTTTCTGGTCTGTACCTTTTCCTAAACAGACTTTTTTAAAGCTTTCCACACCTTCCCTTCTTGATTCACAACTAAATGCACACATGAGCAAACAGACTAAAGAAACAGTATACTGTTTTTTTACTGTGTTTGTACATGTATTTTTTCCTTTTTGAGACTTGGAGCTATTTTCTCCTACAGGCCTCTTTTTGGGTGCTTTTTTCTCTTACTGAGGCCAGTGGGGTGGAAGCCAGAGAGGCAGGATGGAGCAGGACAGCCCTCCCCTGTTGGAGCTGCTTGTCCCAGCACTTAACCCTCTGCTACTGCTGAATCTTTGGGAATATCTTGTGTTTCAGTGGTGAGGAGAAGCAATTGCCAAATTGAGTATGCAGTACATAAAAGCCAACTAGGGTTCTTTCTGGATGAAAGAGGCAATAAAAACGCTGGTATTTATGGAAAAAATATTTATTGCTTCATGTGATATCAGGGCTTCCTGTGGTTTGAGGCTGTGCCTTGCATAGCTCATTGCTTAATGCCTTGGGATGACTCTTTCCTTTTTTTCTTTCAGCAGCAGCTTGTTTGCTCTCAAATCAATGATCAGATTTACAAACAGTGAGTCTGTGTCCCTTAAAGGGCTGTCCTCCGGTGCTGTTCTCCCCTTCTGTGGGCACAGGTCAGGCTGGTGGTGTCTGTGGGGGTGTGTGTGTGCATTCCACCTTGGGGAAAGTCTGGGGAATAACAACTGCTTCAGAGGAAATAGCAGCTCTTCTACCTGCCTGATGGCACTGGAAAACAGCAATATTTAATAAAATTAAAGGGCAGACACTTCAAAACAAATGCAAATTAAACCCTATTACATGCAGTGAAATTACCCTGGAGGACCTTTTGCCAAGGGAAGATGTTTCTGAAGCCAAAAAAAAAAAATCAGAAATGTAAAAGAAGGATGGGTAACTGTGTAAATATTGAAAATAGCAGTGTCAGAATGAATCCTAACATTGGTGTATCCAGAGTTCACAGTTTACAGCTCATAAAAGTCCGAGAAAACAAAAAAAAAAACCCATGAAATCTAATACAAATCTTGGATCATCACCAATCCTTCAGCCCCCCCTTATTGCTGGACCCCTTCCCAGTGGCCTGTCTGCAAGGGATGCTGTCTTCCAAAAAGCACCATCACACCGGGCTGCTCTGGAGGATGCCGTAGCAAGCACATGGGAGAGGCTGTGCCTGCCCCAAAGGGGACACATCCAGCACACCAGAACTTTGTTCCTGCCAGCTTGCTGCTCCTCCTCGTGCCCTGGATGGCAGCCCTGCCTCCTTCCTGCACTCTGGTCTGTCCCCTTAGCTTGGGAATGTCCTTGGGCTTGCCAGGGGCATGCTCTGACCGTCTCCAGGTCTCTCATAAAGACTGAGCAGCACCAGCCTGTGAGTAGCATTTCCCTTCAGGGTCTCCATCACCTGAGCTCCGCAGAGGTAGCTGCCCTGGGGTGATTCCAGTGGCGTCTCCCAGGCCACTCTGTGAGACTTCCCTTCAGACGGCAGATAAATCTTCTCCTCCTTCCCCTCCACCCTCTCCGTAGTGTGCCTGGATTTAGAGAAGGCTGGACAGAGCGACTGCCAGCAGGAGAGGAGCACACTGCAGGAAAGGTGAAAGAGCCTCCAGCACCAGGGGCTGTTTGTTCCCTTCACTCTGGAAGGACCTGTACATGGCAGAGATCCCTGGGACTGATCCTGGGTCCCTATCTGAAACCAGCTATCAGCACTTCACACACCAGTTGATGCAATCTGAGTGCATGAGATAATAAGACAATTATGAGGAAGAGAAATGCTGCTGCCTTGCTGAGTGAGCTGAACTTACTGACTCAGTCACAGTAGCTTAGTTAAAGTCACTGGAAGGAAGCTGTGCTCATCCTTCTTTTGAACAGAGATATCATTTATTGCTTACCATTTTTCTCCCCATTTCCAGATTTAAGAGAAGATGGAGGAGTACTTTATTTAGGAAGCGTCATTGGCATCCTAAACTGTGAGTGAAACCTCCCCAGATTGACAGAAGACCAAGAGAGAGTTCATTGGGATGTTTCCCCTTGCCCAGCAGTAGCCCTCACTTATCTGCCTATGAATGTGCTACATGACAGAATTTGTCACCAGTTCTCAGCAACAAAGTGTGCTGCGAAGATTGGCTCTCATTTCCAGAAGAGGCAGTAACAGCATGCAAACAGGCCAGCTGCTGCTTGGACTCAGTTCCAGCACTGTTCCAGTCCTGAATTTATCAGGCGATGAATCTCAGAGCACACAGGTTGGTCCTGGAGACCTCTAGTGAGGCATCAGCATAACGCAAACCAGGACAGCCTCCCAAAAACATCCCTGTGGGGAGAGAGAGCTCCTATAGGAGAACTGTTGTACAGTGCTGGTGAAGAGTACACTGCTTCTGGTCTCTGAGTCCTTCAGCATGCTGGACACAGCAAATACCAGGGTCTCACAGCCAGTGTTTGGCACATCATGGAGGAAAGAATAAAAGAAAAAAAGAAAGAAAGAAAAAGAAAGAAAAAGAAAGAGGGAAAAGGAAAAAAGAAAAAGAAGGTTCGAGGAGAGGGAGGGAAGGAAGGAAGGAGGGAAGGAAGGAAGGAGGGAAGGAGGGAGGGAGGGAGGGAGGGAAGGAGGGAAGGAGGGAAGGAGGGAAGGAGGGAAGGAGGGAAGGAGGGAAGGAGGGAAGGAGGGAAGGAGGGAAGGAGGGAAGGAGGGAAGGAGGGAGGGAAGGAGGGAAGGAAGGAGGGAAGGAAGGAGGGAAGGAAGGAGGGAAGGAAGGAGGGAAGGAGGGAAGGAGGGAAGGAGGGAAGGAGGGAAGGAGGGAAGGAGGGAAGGAGGGAAGGAAGGAAGGAAGGAAGGAAGGAAGGAAGGAAGGAAGGAAGGAAGGAAGGAAGGAAGGAAGGAAGGAAGGAAGGAAGGAAGGAAGGAAGGAAGGAAGGAAGGAAGGAAGGAAGGAAGGAAGGAAGGAAGGAAGGAAGGAAGGAAGGAAGGAAGGAAGGAAGGAAGGAAGGAAGGAAGGAAGGAAGGAAGGAAGGAAGGAAGGAAGGAAGGAAGGAAGGAAGGAAGGAAGGAAGGAAGGAAGGAAGGAAGGAAGGAAGGAAGGAAGGATGGACAAGCTCCTTGCTGTCTCTTCAATGACACCTAATTTTGCCAAAATATTGCCCAGGTTCTGACACACAATGTGCTTCAGATTTCAGCAGGTGACAGTTTGGAGCAACATTTTGTCACTTTCTGAAATGGTGTGGCCTGACCTACATAAAACAGCTACAGTAACCCCACGCTCTGACACACATTACTGTTCAGTTTAACTAGATTGACACCAGTTTTCAGGCATAAATGTTTCCGTAATTTAGCCAAATTTATTTCAAATCTTTATCATAAAATTAAATTATATTTCTGAAGTCTCTCAGAAATTAATATCGAAGTGCTAAAGTCTTCCTCTGTTTCCAAGAGTGCCTGTTACCAGCACATTTTCACCACGCAGCACAAGCCTCTGGCACTTTTAGCCTCAGGGAAGAGAGCAGCAGCCCTGTGAGGATCTGATAATCCCAGGCTGGCTCCCAGCCAGCCCAATTCCTGACACATTACACAGCCAGACACATTATCACAGCCAGCAGGAAACAGCCCAAACAAGGTCCACTGCTAGCCAGCGAAGTGCACAAGCCCTGGGCTTATTCCTCAAATCCCGTTTCATGTAACACCTCTCACAAGCTGGGCTGTTCTGTGAGAGCAGCTGTGGCACTGAACTGCCCAAGGCTGCCCCTTGCTAGGAAAATCCAGACAAGAGGACATGGCCTACCTAACGTTCTGCTAGGGAGGGTTTAAGGTGGATATTAGGAAAAACTTCTTTATGGAAAGGGCTGTCCAGCCCTGGCACAAGTTGCCCCCAGCAGTGTCAGAGTCCCCATCTCTGGAGGAATTTAAAAGGGATGTGGCAGCTGGGGACATGGGTTAGTGATGGCCTTGGCAGTGGCTGGGAGAATGGTTGGACTTGATGGTCTTAGGGGGCTTTTCCTACCTAAGTGATTCTGTGTAAAGAAGCTGTGCTGGAAAAGCAGCACAGTCAATCCCTGCTTCAAAGGGAAAGAAATGGGTTAATTTGTGGTGGACTGAATTCCTAACTAAGCATCCAGGATCCCACTTGCTTGCACTACTAAACAAAACTTCTGCTTACCTGAAGGACAAGACTTTCACCATCTCCTGCATAAGCAACCCCACCAAGAAGAAAGGCAGCCACATCACTCACCTGTGCTCTCATTCGTTTCAGTGACAAATTAGCCCCAGTTCTTCTGGGTGACCTGGAACAGCCTGCCATGCAAACACCACGTACAAGAAGCTGACACTCATCAGGACACTGTATTTTGTAAAAGACAGATAAAGAAATATTTTGAAGGCAGATGGGACCATGAAATCACCTGAAACCTTTACCCAGCTGCTACACTGCATGCTGCCTCAGGGACAGCAAAGACACTCTCTGGACTTGCTTCAAATTCTTGTCCTATGTAGTGTATTTTTCCCCAAATAGACATGTGCTGTATTTCTGTTGGCTGTTTAGAAAGGAGAGAAATAAAGCCTCATCCAGACCATGACTTCATGCTCCCAAATACTTGTTTTGTATTTAATTTCACACTTTGGAACCCAGCACTGTGATTTGTGTATGTGGATTTAATTCTGCTGGTGGCACACCACTCCACCTGAGTGAAGCAGGGTGGGTTGGAAAGTAGTGCAAGGTCTTACCTAGACAGACATGCTCAGGAAAAATATTCTAAATTAAGTCACTGCTTGACTTTAAGTGGATTAGTTAAAATGCATTCAATCCCTCAATGGAAGTTCTTATTCAGAAGCAAAATGACCTAAATTTTATTTACTTCCAGTCATTTCCAAACTTAAATAATATTATCACAGCTTTCAATCAGAGAGGACTGACCCCGTGTATGTTAAATTAGGTTTAAGCAATCCACTTACATCAACAAGAAAAACAAAATAAAAACAAAACAAGAAAATATTCCCGAGCTCCAGGCATTAAACTACTAATTGTTGGGCCTGCTTTTCCATGAGTTCAGTAGTTAATGGTGGCTGCTGAACAGCCTAATAGATGTATGGCTGGTATCAGGTGGGGGTCTGGGTGAGAAGAAGGCATTGGAACCCAGATCATTCCTTTGTCTAGGACAGATATGACGAAGCAATTATCATATTTGGACCTGCCTACATGCATGTTGCTGTATTTTCTCAAATAAATGATGAATGTTGCAGAAATCTAAATGTTACTTTTTATAGTCACTTCTCCAGGCACACAGCTATTAAATGCTGAGCTGCCAGCCCGAGCTATGCAGAAATATGAGTCAAGCCCCACAGATCGTGGGGCTGCCTTGAGGCCTGTGAGATTCACAAAGCAGGGCTCATTCCTCATGTTCCACAAGATTTAGATGGAGGAAAGGGATGGGGATAAGCACTCAAAAGCAACAGAATGGATCCAGAAAAGGAGCACTTGATCCCTGCTCACTTACAGGCTGGACCCAGGAATTATGCTGATAAAATTTCCTAAGTTTCTCTTTTCCTCTTAATCTTTTCTGCTGAAGCAAAATAACCCTCTGCCCAGAAAGGCCAGAGTCATTACACACCTTAGAGCTTTTTCCTTGTGGCAAAACCTGTTTGGCACCACAGAAGAAACAGCAAATTTTTCTAAGAAGCAAAAGTACCTTGACCCAAAATCTCCGCTGCCTGCAATAACCAACATGCCTGAAGCCTTGTCAAGGATGCCCTGGTTTGCCCTGCAGCTCCATGATCCCCCTTCCCTATCCTGTTTCCCAAGACTAAATGCACCTGTATGTAAAGGAAAAACAGATCAACTTATGCTGATGTGTTGTTTTTCCACAGCCAGTAGGCATGGCTGGAAAAGCCCACGGATCAAAGCAACAGGGTCAGGAAGAAGAGGATGAATGTTTATACCCTGCCACAAGGAACAAATGACATTTCCACTTCTTGGGAGCATGGGGAGCTGCCCAAATAAGTGAAGGGATCCATGTGCTAGCTCTGGTCCAGGCCAGCCAGCCTCATACCGGGACTTCTGCACAGTTGCCATATTTGTGTGTGGTGGCCCCTCATTTTACCCCTAATGATCTCTCCAGCCAATGTCTGAGGGCTTGACATGACTTGAATGCATTTCCTCTTTTCCTGCCACTTGTTACCCAGGAGAAGAGGCTGAGCCCCACCTGGGCTCACAGTCTCCTTTCAAGTAGATGTAGAGATGAAGAAGGTCTCCTAATGTTTGGAAAAAATTACAGCATTTGCTCTTAAATCTGTCCCAAGCCTTATTCCAGCCCCTCACTGTATTTTGTTTATAAGCCTTCTCCTTGTACTTAACAAATGGGCTCAGGCAAGATCCCAATCCATCCCATTCTTTCCCTACCCACAATAAAAACTCATAGAAAACAGCAGTGTTTCATTTTGGAGCTATTTTGAAAAGGAATGTAATCTCCAAGGAACAGAGTAG
The DNA here is from genome assembly GCF_021018805.1 of Prinia subflava. Classification (NCBI taxonomy): domain Eukaryota; kingdom Metazoa; phylum Chordata; class Aves; order Passeriformes; family Cisticolidae; genus Prinia; species Prinia subflava. The sequence continues at coordinate 102,222,456 of NC_086248.1, forward strand.
TGTCAGAAAGTGACCAAACAACATGATAAATCACACTTGGAGCTCCAGAACTGTCCAAGCTGAGCACCAGCCTCCAACATGTCCCTGTGTAAGAAATAGAGGTTATGAAGGCCCCACCTTGATGTTGGTTCTCCCATGTTGTCTCGTTCTGTGTTACCAACTGTTATTCTTACTGCTGTGTGATAGTTGTAATTACTGTATCTTACTTCCATCCCAGTCGTGGTATTCATTTATGTACCCCCTGCCCTCCTATGTGTCACCGTTCATTGTATTCATTGAATTAATCTGTGTAGTCCCTGTTCACTTACATGTTGCAGTCCAGTGTATTCATTGCATTCGTTTGTGCTCCCCTCGCTTTCTTAGGTGTTTCTGTTTAATGTACTCACCCTGTGTACCCTCTCATTCTCCTGTGTGTTGTTGATCCTCCCCAAAGCCCCCTCTTCTTGTTTTTCCATCGGGAAACCGCCCACTGCTCCCACCATCTCTGCTTTGCTCTCCCTGTGATCTAAGCGTGGCACTGCCAGCTACCCGTACTTCACAAAATGGCTGCTCCACTACAGACTATGCAAATGAGCTGGCACGTGGCCAAGTTAAGTGAAACAATATTTTAAATCAGCAAACCTAGAAAGAGTTCGCACAAAAGAAACACGTTACCTAATAAAGAGAGAAAGTAGCTTTCAGCAGAGAGCGTTCACAAGTGTCTCCCTGCCTCAAGGACCCCTGGACGGTGAGCCATTAAGAGAGGTCTGAGGACGAGACCCCCGGGCCTGGTGTCTACACACCAGGGACGATGCGCTCCTCCTCTTCGGCATCGACCCGGGAGCAGCGGAGGCGGCGGCGCGCACCCCTTGAGCCCCCACCCCAAGGCTGAAATCTTTTAATAAAGGCTTTTAAAAGGAGAAGAAGCTCTTCTGGCCCTAATTTATAACACCTGTGAACAGAGGCACAGGAAAACTGCCATTTCCAAAGCTGTGGCTAACACTCCAAGAGCAAATTTTAGCACTCCAAGTGCAGATTTTCAGGCAGTGGGCTCCTGGGCAGGAGGAGCAGTGCAACAGGAGGAAATGGGGCTGCCTGAATTCAGCAGGCATTTCCCTGCCTGCCTCCAAAGCTGCTCCACAGAATCTGTGGGAGAGTTTTAGGAAATTGAGCAATTTACCCATAGCCTCTCTGGCGCTAGGAAGGAGTCTGCCTTGCGATCACTGGACACTCTGTGTTTTTATCAGTACAAGCACGGTTTAAACCTCCACTTTAAACCTCCGTTTGGCCATGGAGGTGGCCACATGGCTAGGCAGCAGTATGAGCTCCTAGAGCTCAAAATCTTGGACCATGTGTCCCAGGAACTTCCCTGCTAGGAGAGCAGCAGGATCTCCAAGCTGCCCACACTGAGAGGCATGAGCTGTGCTGGAAACCCCTCAGGAACAAGCCCGTGAGAGAGGCTGGGACTGCAAGGAACATCCCTCTGCTGGTCCGGGTTTGTTCGTGGCCCTGCCCCAAGGATGTTACTGAAACTGCAGCAAAAACAAAAACTCTCCAACAACAATTTTTAGTATTACAGAATTAAGACATTACTTTATTCTGACCAAGATGTTGTTCTGGCCAAGATGTGCAACAGGAATCATTTCATCTGCACATTGCTTGGGTTGTGCAGAGAAAATCATTCCATCACATAGAATTTTTGCTAGATCCTTCCCATACTTACACAGTCAAAACCCAGAGAAATTAATTGGTTCAATATTCACTGGTCCCAAGCTACACGGTTCTTGGTATTTGATTTCCTATTGGTTATTGATCCCTTCACCTTAAATGTTAATTAGGTTCTTGTTCTTCTAGGACAGAGGCCCCAGGGTAACAGCTAGCTTGGAGCAGCTAGGATGGATGCAGTGGGATGACCAAGGCCTGTGTGCTTCCTGAAAACCCCTGGCCTGGAGATAAGAGTGATTTCCATAGGGACACAAACTTTCCCTTAAGCCCTTTTCTATGGAAGAGTGACTCACTTGCAATATCCATTGGAAACGTTCTCCTGAGGTATTTTTAGACAAGAGTAGTGGTGGTCCAGTGAGTCACAGCTTCAGCACTGCCCATTAATGTGGAAATCTCTGGAAGCCAGGGTAATGGATTGCTTTCCAGGGCTACTTCCATGGAGCTGTGCTTTGCCAGCACACCAGCCCTTGCTCCCACCACTGTGTTTGAATGGTGGGGTTTGTTCCCTCCTCACAAAGAGAACAAAAGCCCTTCAACTCCAAATCACTGTAATCCAACTTGATTTCACTGTAAACCAACTTGATTTCACTACATGTACTAGCCATTATTCCGAGTGCAGGAAAATACAAGATACAAGTGATGGGGAAGGAGGGAGGAAGGGAAAGGAGGCAGCCTGGAATTTGGCAGGGGAATGAGCTGGGTCACTCCGGAGTCTAGCAAGAGGAAAAACTGAGGCATCAGGATTGCCTGTTCCTTGTGCTAACAAGGGAACAAGGCATGGGACACTTTAAAGAGCTTCTGTGGTTTACCTACAATAAATCTCACATTTCAGAGAGCTGGAGAAGCTTGTGGGGAAAGAAAAGCAAGTGAGAGGAGAGGCTGCCCTGCTACCTCCTGGCACAGGGTAAATGCAGCAGAGTTTTCCGTTTGTTCACCTCAGGAGTACCCACTGAGAGTTCTGTCAGAGCTCAGCCTCAATGAGTCTGTGGTTCTGCTACAAGGACCTAGGCAGAAAGGATCCCACAGTTCTGTGACATGGGCCTGAGCAGAGACACCCCCTGCACAAATGAGACATGCCAGCAAAGTTGTTTTGAACTGCTCCATCTCTGCATTTTAACACCAAGAAGGCAAAGTACAAGGGGTCAGGATGAGCACAAGGCCTGTGCAGGCAAGCAGAGAGGGTCTGAATCAGATTCAGAATGACAGCAAACTGCCTCAAGGGGCAAACCAGAGGTAATGCCCTGTGTCTTCCCTAATACCAGCAAAAGGCAAAGGAATGAAGGAAAATTTTCCTTGGTAGCTATTCCCTGGTAAATCCCCAGCCAGCATTCCTTGCTGAGGCACAGAGGGCATTTCTCACACTATCAGAGGTCTCCTACTCCCCAGCCAAAGCTATGCCAGGCTGCTTAGAAAGATGCTGTAGCCCAAAACTGCTTTTAAAGCTAGTCTGATCAACCAAAAAGGTTCCACTGACAGCATTGAGTTCAAACGACTGTTTGATAAAAGAGCAAAGCAGAAGGGAAAAAAAGAAAACCAAAACCTCAATCAGAACAAAAAAAAAAAGCCCTGAGCAGCACCTGGAGAATTAAGCCTTGTTGTCATAGCATCTTAAACCACTTTAATTGTTAATTTTACTGAAAGAACATGTGAGGGAGGTTTTCATCCACTTATAAGCAGAGAGGCTCAAGCTGCTCTGCTCTGTGGCAAATAGCATTTCTCATGTGGTGAGATAGAAATTACTTCTTTGAGTGTGTCTGTGTGTGTGTGTGTAGTGTTTATCCCCTGCAGCTCAGGCTGCACTGGTTTGGGGCATTTCTGTGCTCCTGGCTGGACACCACCACCCACTGAATGCTCCCCAGGGGTGATAGACCCCAGTCCCACAAACACCACAGCCCTATCCACCAGAGGATCCTGCAGCACCAGTGCAGAGGGGCGCTCAGTCACCTACCTGAATGAACCTGGGGCTCTGACAGCAGAGGCCAAAAGCACAGAGAGATGGACTGGCGGTATTTAGGGCTGAGCTAACAGCCTGTCAACACCTGTGGAGAGTTCTGCTCCCCCATGCTGGGTTCTCCTCTTTATGGCTGTTTCATGGAGAACAAAGACCAAACACTCACGCCTAACAACCAACTCTGTCCTTCCCCAAAATTCACCCAAGTTTTGGGCAAGGAACAGGACAGTTGTCCTGACAGGGTGTTTTGGAACCAGCAGTTACCACAGAATGTGTGTGTTTGATATTCGTTACTTACCAAAGCACAGCAGTCTGGAAGCAGCCTGTAAAGCAAGCAGAAAGTAATCTGTTGTCAGGATGGGAAGTGGTTCTGCAAGTGTAAAGAAGCACTTTTGTGTAACTTCCAGCTGAGACAAGATTTCTGACAGCCAAATGATCCCAAGTAACAACTCCGAGCAGCTGAACCTTTGTCAGGGGATGTCACTACTGAGTATGGATGGCATGGAGTATAGACATTGACTCTCGGCATAGAGCAAAAATGAGAGCAATCTTTATTTTCCAAATTCTCCTTCTATATAGTACTTCGGTAGAATGAATATGATTGGTCATTCAGAGAAAATTACAGCACAGAGTAGTTGCAATGGCATTTTCCTTTCCCCTGATTAGCTATTCTGTTAACTAGTCTTAGTTATGTATTATATAAGGGTCTTGGGTTATGTAACCAAAAAATGTGTATTCTATTTCATCTGTTGAAACCAGCTGGGGAGATGGTTTTTTTCCCATATCTCTTGTAACTCCAAGGGGAAGGGGAGTGAATGCCTTCTGTTAATGGGCCAGCTGTTAAAACCAGGGGAGCAATGTTCCTTATCTCTTTCACGACCCATTCTCCCTCCAGGGGGACATCTGCTGTTAATGAGCCATTAAGGCTCACCACATGACAAAATTAAATTGTTCTGTTGTGAGATGCTCCACCCAGTGGGAGGAGCCAAGCATTTCTACCTATCTGAGATTCAGAACAGCAGAGCACCCTCTTTTCCACTGCATTCTCAGAGGAATACTGGACTTATCTCACTGTCACTTCAGGATCATCTCTACTCCAACAGAACCACATCTGTCACTCCAGGAGGACTTATTTGGACTGCTTTCAACACCCTGGCTGACAGGGTGTCAGGTCGTATGCCTGACTTCATCAGGGTTTTCTAGGACTTCTGTTTGTTTGCTTGCTTGTTCTTTTGTATTACTGCATTTGCATTTTTAATATTCCTAATAAAGAACTGTTATTCCTATTCCCATATTTTTGCCTCGAAGCTCTGAATTGCAAAATTGTAATAATTTGGAGGGAGGGGGGTTTACATTCTCCATTCCAAGGGAAACTCCAGTTTTCCCTGACAGATACCTGTTTTTCCAAACCAAGACACCAATACCAGTTATGATATAAAATTAATAATAATACTTGTGTTATCTGTGAAAATGCAACAAGGGTTGCTTATTTGTTTTTGTTTTTCTATTCATTTTTCTTCTATTATGAACAGGCATTTAAAACTCCAATTCTATTCACTAGAGATGCCTTAAGAAGAAAATTTTTGAGGGAGGGTGAGAGGGAAAAAAACTGAGACAAAAAATCAAATCATCCCTCTGAAAAGAAATTCTTCTGCCCGCCTGGGAGGCAGTGGATGCTGCTCGGTCTCTGCTGTCTCTACAGCAGGGGCTTCAGGGCCCCAGGGCCCCCCACATGGCCACAGCTCCACGACGGGAGGGGTGGGAAGAAGCAGCAAGGCCGCTCCCAGCCACTCATTTGGCACCGAGGGGAGAAGAAAGGGGGAGAAGCAGCAAAGCTGCTCCCAGATGCTCCTTTGGCGGCACCACGCGCACCCATGTAGAGAGGGGGGGAATGGTGGAAGGGGGAAATCTGAGGGCTGCATTCCTGTCTCACCCCACCCCCACTCCCACGGAGGGAAAAGACAAAGTTAACACAGTAAAACACAGAAAAACGAGCCCTAAAACTCACACAGGCAATCCTAAAAACAAACATAGGTAACGTTAAAGGCATAAAACACTCATAGGGTACACTTTTCACCCCAAAATCCACAGGGATACCGAGGGGAGGGTGGAGCAGGACCATGGGGAGAAACTTCTGTTACAGGATATTTGTCTGACTTCCTCCCAACTTCAGGACCACAGTGCTCCGTGCAGAGCTGTTTTGAGTGGTCCACACTGCCTTCGTGCTCTCCCAAGGGAAATCTGAAGCACAGCAGACATATTCCTTATCTTCAGAAGTCCAGATGGGCTCTGAAACACTGAGGCAGAAGGAGGCAGCACTGGCAGACGCTACAGGTGGCGATGAGTCCGACTGGCTGCACTCTGAGTGCCATCCCCACCGGCAGAGGAAGGTGGCTTGCAGATGCTCGCTTTGATCTCCTGGATGGAAACAGAAAAAGTCGGGGTGGGGGGGGTGGGGAGGGCAAATGAAGTTGTCGGCAGCTGAGAATTCAGCTGCCCTGTCACAGAAGGCACAAGCTGTCCTCTCTAGAGAGAGGTACAGTTCCCCAGTTTGTGGAACTCTTGCCTGGTCACCTGCAATACTGGTGCCTAGTGGTCGCAGTGGTCTGTTCTAGGAATCAGACTGGCTTCACCGGGTGCTGTCCAACCTGCTATTTGGCAGGGTCAATCTTCCCCGTGGTCGACAGGACCAGCCTTCTTCAGGAAAGCGCAGGGGATGTTTCACTTAAGTCTCAGAGGAATCACGTGGCTATTTTGCAATCTATGCTGCAATGATCAGTCTTGGCTGCGTAGACTTCGTCAATTCGTTGGGGGTTCCACCAGATGTCGCTACTGAGTATGGATGGCATGGAGTATAGACATTGACTCTCGGCATAGAGCAAAAATGAGAGCAATCTTTATTTTCCAAATTCCCCTTCTATATAGGACTTCGGTAGAATGAATATGATTGGTCATTCAGAGCCTACACCTCTTTGTAAACATCCTTGCCAATAAACACATTGGAAAAACACCACCTGCTGATGGTTTTCACCTCCCAAAGATTGTTATGGATTCCTCCTTAAGATTTTCCCAGGCCAGAATGAGAAAGTTACTCACTTATCTTTCACACAGACCCTAGCAGTGCCTGAAGCCTACAATTCAGACCATTATCAGTATCCACAGGGGGAAGGAGCTAATCACGGAATCCCAAATGGGTTTTGCTTGAAAGACAACTCAGAGCTTATCCAGTTCTACCCCTTCCACTGTTCCAGGTTGCTCTAAGCCCTGTCCAGCCTGGCTTTGGACACTTCCAGGGATCCAGGAGGAGCCACTGCTTCTCTGGAAACCTATGCCAGGGCCTCAGCACCCTCACAGAGAAGAATTTCTCCTCAGTATCACATCTAACCCTGCCCTCTGGTAGTGGGAAGCCATTCTCCTGTGTCCTGGCACTCCAGGCTCTTGACCAAATATCCTCTCCAGCTCCCTACAGCCCCTTTGGGTACTGCTGCCACCAGATCTATATTCTCAGCAGGGAAGATGTTAAAAAGCCCGAACAACCTCTCTGGATAATCAGGAGACCAGGAGGAGGTTCTAAAGGAAGGAGTAGAAGAAAGGAGCTCATGGAGACCTGAGAGGAGGTGGTGGTGCCCAACCTGCCCTGGGACACTGGCTCCTCTTCCTCATTCCCATTCTAGTTGAGTGTCCTAAAGCAGCCAGAGTTCTCTCTGCACTGCTATTCACCCTGGGAACACTTCATTGCAGCACTCTTTCAGACAGACTAACAGATGCCCTGGTTTATGGGAAAAGTCCTGGAGATGGATTTTAGGGCAGCGTCACAAATGAAGGTGAGACCGGAACCTGTTCGTCACGCAGCCACTGGTGTGGGATGGAGAGGGGCAGTTGGTGCTCCCAACGGGGACCCAGTATGAGCCACACCCTCTGTAAATCAGACCATGTTTAAATTCTTTGCTCACACTGCCTTCAGGATTAGGACCTGCAAACTCATTCATTCCACTTTAATTGAGGCACTTGGAGTTTTGTCTTTTTGACTGTAAGCCAGAAGTTATTTCCCTTTTAATCCATCAGCGTTTACACGTCAAATTAAACCCCTCCAATCCTTTTTACCAGTACCTTTGGCCTGTCAGAGCAGCATCATTTCTTCATGCTGTTCCACCCTTAAAGTCCTGTTTTTGTAGCAAAATGGCCCTTCAGTTCAGCACCTGGACCGAATCATTTGCAAGATACCAACTGATGAGGAATTTTTACCGGTAACATTGTTTTCTCTTCCAATGGGTCCATGAGTCCGTGAAAAACCAGCAGCACAATTTTATAGGAACCCTAACATAATCTCTGGTTACCAGGGATATTTCCTTGGGGGAATTTCTATTGGGAAAATAAAACCAGTTTTTAAAGAAACCTACAGTAAATTGCTCCATCATGTGTGGGGAGTGGGGAGGGAGGGGTGGTAGGGAATGCAAATGTGAATTTCAATAGCAGTAATTGGCAGCCACTTGGTTGTTTGCCAGCATTTAACAGAAGTCCTAAAAAAGGTTTGTATTCAGATTGGCATTGTGTTGGTGACTGCTGAGCATTTCCATCAGGAAAACTGCCCGCCTGGCACAGTGAGCACCACGGGGGCTCACCAAGAGGGCCTGGCTGAAGTTTTACATTCTCTATTCCAAGGGAAACTCCAGCTTTCCCTGACAGATACCTGTCTTTCCAAACCAAGACAAATGTAAACCCCCTCCCTCTGAATTACTATAATTTTGAAATTAAAGGGCTCTCAGGCAAAGATATGGGAATAGAAATAACAGTTCTTTACTAGAAAAATTAAAATAAGAATGCAGTAATACAGAAAAAAAACGCAAGCAAACAAACAAAAGTCTTATAAAACCCTCACAAAGTCAGGAATATGACCTGACACCCTGTCGGCCAGGGTGTTGGAAGCACTCCAAATAAGTCCTCCTGGAGTGAGAGATGTGGTTCTGTTGAAGTAGAGATGATCCTGTAGACAGGTTCAGTGGTGGTGAGATGAGTCCGGTATTCCTCTGGGAATCCAGTGGAAAAGAGGACTTCTGGAGTCCCTGTGTCCCTATTTTTATCTGGGTAGGGAATGGTTGGCTCCTCCCCACTGTGTGGTGCATCTCACAATGGGATCACGTAATGTGTCATGTCATTGGTGAGCTTTAATGGCCCACTAACAGAAGATATCCCCTGGAGGGTGGACAAAGTTGATGGAAGAGATAAGAAACACTGCCCTACCTGGTTTTAATAGATGGTCTATTGTCAGAAGGCATCCATCCTCCTCCCCCCTGGAGTTACAGGAGATAAAGAAAAAGAGACCATCTACCAACTGCTTTCTACAGATGAAATAGAATACACATTTTTTGGTTACATAACCCAAGACAAGATTCTCCATTCCAAAGGAGGCTGCTGCCTTCCTTAGCAGACACCTGTCTTTCCAAACCAAGACACTGGCTTTCCTACATTGCCAGACTGATTTGCATATGTTCTCCTGGGGCTCCTCTGCTCTAAGACCCCAGGAGCCAACACTGCCCACACCTGCCCAGCAGCACCATCCTGACTCCAGCATACAGGGATACCGAGGAATTCTGGTGTGGATACCAAGGAATTCTGCAGTGGTTCTGTGCCTGCAGGAGGCAGCACGGCCAGGAGAGAGACACCGTGACACACACCTTTGTGTGGGAACCACTGCATCTGAGAAAGGCAAAGATCCGGCTACTTCTGCAATTCGTCTTTCCCATCCCTGCAGCTTCCCCGAATTTCCTGGATCCCTGATCAGAGCCTTGATGCTCCTCACTGACCATGCTGTCACATGCCAAGGATCAATCAGTGATGCACAGCAGCCCTCGCAGGCATCCACTGTTGAATAAACTCTGCTCTGGCCCTTAAAAATGTTGACAAAATGAGTGTTTTCCACATGACAGATGACTGGAAGCTGATCTTTTCCATCAATAACTTAATTTCTCTGGAAAGAGTAGAGTGCCCTATGAGGTGTGATGGAGGCCCAGTGATAACCCTCTGCATCCAGAGATGGCCATGGGGACAGGCAGGACACAGACTGCAGAGTGGGGCTCCGCATAGAATGTGCTTATTAGCGCTCAGAATTGAAGTTTAAGGAAAAACTGAGATTTACATCTGAGGCACAGCATGTGCAGGAGGAGCCCTTCTCCCAGCAGCAGCTGCCTGCAGACATCTTCCTGCTGCTCTGAGCCATGAGCCCAGCATCTGCCTTGGGACATTCTGGCACCCTGAGAGAGAGTGGCCTTCTCAGATCCTGCTACTCTTCCTCAATTTCCACTCTCTTCCAAAGTACCAGAGGAATGGCCCTGAGAGGAGCAGTGTCCAGGCCTCCTGTCAACATTTTAAGGATCCTTTGGAGATTTTGCACAAGGAAGAGCTGCACAGAAACAAACAAAAACAGTGAAAATGGGATTCTTTCAGCTGAAAAAAGCATCTTATTGTCACAGCATGGAAAGTAGAGCTGAACTTTTACTTAACATTCCTAAAGCATCCAGCTTCCATGTTTTTAAATGCTGCTGAGAAGAAGAGACTGATGGCAGTGCTCTTTTCCCAGCAGCGAGGGAAGCCCCAGCAGCTCCTGAGCAGCGGTGCCTTTTCCCTCTGTTTTCTGAGGTTACCTTCTCTTTCCCAGCGCAGCCCTGACTCACACAGGGGCATGGATGAGCTGCAGAATGCAAAGCCCACAGGAACAAGAGCCCAACTGATGCAGCTGCTGCACTACACAACTGCAGTGTCACAGCAAGTCCAGGAAATGAACAGCCCTTCCTGTGTGCCCAAGGCTGCTCCCTGAGCCCAGGGAAAGTGGGAGCAGTGGCTTGGAAGTTGTCCTGATTCCTTCTGAAGCTCCATCCTGAACAAGTTCTTGCCTTCTCAGAAGTTACTCAATACATTGTGTAAATTCATTCAAATTGATGCCACATAGAGGAGATGACCCTGTGTAAAAACAGGAATCTCCCTCCATCTCTGACCACTAGGGAGGATTTTAAAAGGAATAAAGAATAAAATTCTCAGCAGCTTTGTGAGCAGTGTTTGATGTTGGGTTGTGTAAATCACAACCCATGCGGAGCTGCACATATGGGAATACAGAGAGGTTTGATGAACAGCTCAGTGGAGCTCAGATCCAACCGTACAGCCAGTTGAGAGGTTAATGACCCAGATGAGAGAAACACTGATCCCTCAGTACCTGGCACCATTTCCATGCATGTTTGACAGTCTGAAACTAGGGCTTTAGCAGAGGGTGGGGGGCTGGAAGAGAGCGGGGGCCATCCACAGAGAGGCACTGGGAGCAGTGCAGAAAGCAGTGCCTCTGCAGCCTGCACAGTGGTTTCCATTTGGTTCCTCAGGAAGGACAGACAGCTGGACAAGGTACCTGCCCAGACATAAGTGCTGAAAGCACAGGGGGTTGGAACTAGGTGGACTGTGGGGCCCCTTTCAACCCAAACTATGCCACGATCCCACGGACAGCTTCATTAACGAGGAACAGTTCAAGTCCAAAGGATGCCAGATTCAGGGGGCAGGAATTGCTTTAAAAAGGAAAGGGGTATCATCATTAATTTCCAAATGTCACATGTAGACACTTGAGGAACAAAAATACAGGAAACCCAAGGATTTTCAAGGATTTTGAAAGCAACACTACTTGAACATCCCCAGGGCTGGAACATGAAAAATCCAAAACATATTCCCAGAAGAGGCTCCCAAATTGCTCTGATGAACAGTAGGCTGTTTACTGCAGGCTTTGTGAGCTTTTGACACGAGTCATCTGTCAAAATTTTGAAGCCAAATGAGAAAACCAATAAGTGAAAATACACAGGCACTGTTAGCAAAAAACAAGGAAAAAGGAAGATGGTCTTCTTTCACACACTTTGGCAAGCTGACAGACTTTTTAAAGCCATTGAAATACACAGCTCCCCTTTACTGCCTGAGGTCATGGCACCTGCTTCCACCCGCTTCCAGCCCACCCCGAGGCTTGCTCTGGAGTCAGCAGAGGAAAGGCCCACTCAGGCATCTCCACTGGTTTTATAGAGCAAGTGGGAACAAGTTTAATATATAAAATTAGATGGGAGCATGGATGCTCTTCAAATTTGAAGTTTAAATTACATTTTGAGTGCCCAGGTTTAGATGTTCTGATTTGAGAGAAAGCCTCATATCCACACAATTCATTATTTATGACCCTGAGAAGATAGCCTGACACATGCTGAATGCACAGGTGCTTTTCAGCTCCCTTTCCAGGATGTGGACTCCCGAGCTCCCTGTCCAGACCCCTGTAAGGAAAGTTTTGAGTCAGGAGGAAAAAGGAGAAAAACCCTCAAACCCCACTAAGCATCTTATGGACAGCCCATGTGGTGCCTTAAACTCTATCTGCTGCAGAGGGTGTCAGAGTGAGGGGACAAGCCCTAGCCCTGCTGCCAGCCCAGAATTAACAGTATTGTCATAATTCACCCTTTGGCACATCCCAGGCAATTCTCCACAGTCTTCAGGTGCTGCTTCAGTGTGGAGAGGGAGACACATTCCTGGGGCTTTGTGCAAGTGTCCTCCCCGAGTGACATCTGCTCTTGCTGGCTAAGGTCACCCTTTCCACAGGATGTGTCTCGTTCCCTTTGTTCCTGGTCTTCTCTCCTCTCTGCTGCTTCTCTCTTCCCTGTTTCTGAGGATTCATTAGTTATGCACAAAGAATAGAGAAGGAGAAAACATTGAAGGTAATAAAAATATCTTCGCAGGAGATTTAAGGAATGATAAATTCTAGCATTTGTATAAAAATGGCAGCTCAAGTTCCCAGTGCATACAGCAGTAAAACCATGAGATGCTTCCTGTTATTGCCCCCGGTTTTGGCTGGGGTATAGTTTTCCTTTTATTAGGTGTGGAGTGCTGTGCTTTGGATGTAGGGTGGGGATAATGCTAGGTGGCCAGCATTTCACTCTCCCGCATTCCTCTCTCCGCCATTTCTCAGAGGAGCAGGGTGCAGCAAAATCGGGGACACCACAGATCAACAGCTCCTTAAGTGACCTTGGATGCTTTGCTGGGATGCTTCATCAGGCCAGTCTTTGTGATCTACTGCATCTCTCAGCTGTTTTCACCACAGCTACCCCAAATCCAGCACAGCCATAAATCGTCTCAGGGCCAGCAGACATCTTCAGGGGAAGGTCCCCATGAATCACGGTTTTTAAAGAGTTAAGATTTTAGCTAAGAGTTAGAAGCAATTAATATTGATCAAGATCTAAGTCAGATAGGTAGGTTAATGATTATTAGATGCTTAAGTCAGAGTTAATTTTTATATTGCTTGCTATTATGAGCTTGTTTATAGAAGAAAGTGGAGTAAGTGAACCGTTATAGGAACAGATTGAAAGCAGTGAGAACAATGGCCAGCATCTGGACTCAGATCAATCTGATACCAATCAATCAAGAAGCAGGGGGCCTTGGATCATGCCAGAGGGTCACAGAGACGTGATGAAGACTTTCCTGACTTCATCCTTTGTGACCTCTGACCCAATACGAGACCACCGACCCAATTCAAGAGAAGAATTGTGTGCACCTGAAGGACTAATAGCCTCATTTTAATACTCAGTGGGGATGGGAGGTGCTGGGGTTATGCACATGTATTTTATGTAAGATCTTGGGGAATAAGTAGAGGGAAAAGAACCTTGTTCGAGAGTCACGCCTTTCAGAGATAACCCCCGTGCTGCCCACCGGTGAATAAACATACCACTTTCTAACTTTAATTAGTTAGAAGGTCTTTGTCCATGATCATATTGGTTTTTAATGATTCATCCATGGAATCAAATTGGCTTCTGCAGAGCTAATGAAGGTTGTGGATTTTTAGAATTTCAGAGCTACAGAAGGGATCTGCAGGTGGGTAAGGCCTTCGATACAGAGCCTTAATTTTGCCTCAGCTTAGCCAACCCCAGGGTCTCTGCATTTGGTTCTGTCTTGGGTCGCAATATATAACCAAAAGCATGTATTCTATTCCCAATCTGTTGAAACCAGAAGAGGTATATTTCTTTATCTCATGACTCTGAGGGGGAGGGGATGGGTGTCTTTCTGTTAATGGGCCAGCTGTTAAAACCAGGTGGAGCAACGTTCCTTATCTCTTCCATGACCCATCCTCCTTCCGGGGGGATATCTGCTGTTAATGGGCCATTAAGGCTCACCACATGACTGATAAAATTACATCATCCCATTGTGAGATGCCCCACCCAGTGGGAGGAGCCAAGCAGTCCTACCTGAATAAAACCTGCAATTCAGAACACCAAGGCAGCCTGTTTTCCACTGGATTCCCAGAGGTAGACCAGACCAATCTCACCACCACTGGACCCTTCTACAGGATCATCTCTTCTCCAACAGAACCACATCTGTTACTCCAGGAGGATTTATTTGGACTGTTTCCAACACCCTGACCAACAGGGTGTCAGGTCGTATTCTGACTCTGTCAGTGTTTCCAGAATTTTTGTTTGTTTCTTTGTTTGCTTGGATTTTTGTACTACTACATTTGTATTTGTAATATTCCTAGTAAAGAACTGTTATTTCTATTCCCATATCTTTGCCTGAAAGTCCCTAATAGCAAAACTATAATAATTTGGACAGAAAGGGTTTACATTCCCCATTCTAAGGGTAGCTCCAGCCTTCCCAGGCAGATAGTTGTCTTTCCAAATCCAGACAGGTTCTCATTTAAATAAACTCCTGTGGCATGGGTGTGGATGGGGTGGGCAGCACAGAGCTGAGCTGTGTCTGCACTGGACCTTAAATCAGAATCACGGCATGGTTAGGGTGGGAAGGGACCCCCAGCTCAGACCATTCTCACCTCCCTGCTGTGGGCAGGGACACCAAGCCCCATCAACCCTGTTTGTGTCACAGGAGCAGACATCCCACGAGACCCACAAGGTGCTGCCTGGGAGCCAAGTCACATATGTGCATGTCAGACCCAGCACCCCTCAGAGAAGCTCAGCTGGAGGAGGCTATGCCTTGAAACTCACTGGGAAAATACCTTCAGATAAACATAAAGCAGCAAACGCTGATCCTTGTCCCCTCGAGCTGCAGTGGCCTGGAATAACACCCCATTCTGAGCCGAAAGCCATGGATGTTTTGGCTGTGCAACCACTCACTGTCTGGCTAGTGGCCAGACCTGTCAGGACTAGAGCAAGACAAGGGATGCCCTTGGCTCCTCCGGCAGTGGAACACTGATCTCATTGCAAGGAGAGGCTGGTCTCAGTGCATGGAAGGGTCTTCCCCTTCTCCCACAGCCATTCCACCAGGCTGAGAAGCTGCTGCTGAGCAGAGCCATCAGCACCAGTGGAGCCACACACCATCAGGACATCCCCAGCAGGTCAGCAGTGACACAGAGCAGCAGCCACCTTGGGAAAGGTCAGGATTGACACTGGGCTTGCAGCTTCTCTGCCAAATTTCAGTCTGACAAAATTCAACAGCACACAACAGACACAAAGCCCTGGGAACTGGATGCTGCCAGTGGGAAGCCTGGCAGCACTTGGAGAGGGGTCTTTGTAGAGACAAAGATGTCACATCACCTCCACCGCCAGTTTGTCTTTTGCAAAAACTCTGAATTAAAACAAAAAGCAACCCTACCCAACAAGAATTCTCTGGGAATTGGATGCAGTTTCTTCCCCCTGTCGGAGACTCTCATGTGCCAACCTCTTTGCAGGGGCTTGGTTCCCCGAACACAAAAATTGTACAGACAGAAATCACCAATACCTGGATGTGCATCAGCAACACATTAACAACTTAAATTGAGGTGGTAGATGTGGAAAGGTAATATCTGGCCTTGTCTGCACAGAAACACTCTCATTTCACCCTTAAAACAGTCAAAAGCACATTAAAGAGACACAAGATGGAGGACTAAGTGTTTTCCAGTAGTGTTCCTCTACTGTGTTTGCGTAGATTGATGGATTAACAAGGGAACTGGATTTCATTACATGCATGAGAAAATTAATACAAAATTAAATTAATGATACTATTTGTATTACTGAAACAGCAAAATGCAGAAGGAGCAGCATTTTTAAGTGGTAAAACGGCAAGGTGTTCCTTCTTCAAATACAGATAATTAAAGAGTTAGGGAACCATTTAAATTGGAATAGACATCTAAGACCATAGAGTCTAATTATTAACCAGCAATGAAGTTAAAACCAAATAATTTAATTTCCTTTTAAATGAAATTCACATCAACCCTGAGAAGGAACAAGCAAATTTATTTCCTGCCCACAGCCTGTGGCAACTTAGGCATCTGAGTTTGTAGATTGTCCAGGGACTCTGAAACATTATGTAAACCAGGAAATAAGCTAGTTGGATTCTGCACAGCCATAAACTAACCCCACAAGCACCCCTCAGCTTTATATGACAGCATTTGGATGAGGCATATCCCTAATGAAGGAGGGAAAAGTCTAATGGGATGATGTGGCATTGCAGCGTTGTTCCCGGCAGTGATGTGGAGATGTACAGCAGCTGTCAGATAATATCTGTGATTAATGTTCAAGAGGCCTTGCATTCAGCTCTGTTGCTCTTACAAGACTCAACAGCCACAAACCAAAATGGCAGGACCCCTCCAGAGCACAAGAGATGCAGCTCTGTCCTCTTCCCATCCCTTCTGGGGACAAAAGACACACGGGTTTTGCTGTGGTTTAACCTCCAACTTGCATGGTTACTTTGAAAAGAGAAACGTATAAAGCTATGGACATTTATTTACAAAATCTATTTAGTATACGTTTGCTTTGACTTCCAAAAGATTAAGCAAACTATATGTTGGACTTTGGGCCCCAGAGGTGTGCAAATCCAACTGAGGATGTTAAACTAAATCAGCTGGTGGCCGAAGCTCAGCTTCTGGTGGAAGTGTCTCCTCATCATCTCCTTGTCCAACATAATGCCCCAGAACGAAGCCCAAAGCTCACAGGGAGCCCAGGGCCAGCTCCAGGAGTAGCCCAGCTGGCCCTCAGCCGTGTCCCTCAGTGACAGCCGGGTTCTGGTATATGTGGCATGGATGTCCCGACCCAGCTGCATCCTATGGGCTTGGCCGAGTGTGTGGGAGCTGCACATGAGCAGTGACTCGGGATGCATGGAGGGAGCTCACTGCATGTGTCAGAGAGACCTGGTGAGAATCAGGAGTGGCTTTGTGGGTATGGCTGTAACATGGGCAGAAAAGCCCTCTGGGGCTCCGGGAGCTTTGCTACAGCAACCTCAGCACTCAGTGCTTCAGCCTTCATTTTTCCCTCAGTGTTCTCTTTTCAGCATGTAATGCATTAATTTATGGCAAAATTAAATTGGTTTCAGTTAAAAATCGATTTTTATGTGAAAGAGTTTTCGAGTTGGAAGTAGTTTTTGGGAGAGCAGTGGCCAGCAGTGGCTAGCAGTGCCCAGCCTAACAACATCTGCTTTAATAAGATGTTTCATCAATAGCACACACAGAGGACTGAAGGACAGATATATGGATTGAACTATTCAATAATTTCCATAAAGAAAAAACACAGTCAACTCACACTGGAGCAATAATCAGGCACTCATTGAAAGCCCCCCTAAATTGTTCTGTTACTCAGGAACATTTTAATGTTTTCCCTCTTTTTAATTTTGTAGTTGCCCTTGTTTTCTGCCATTTATTATTGGTTTTCACTTTCTGATTCCCTGAGCCTTCCACAGAAAGAATGCTTGATCACTTCTTCTAAAAACCACCAATAAGAAAATTAAATCCCTTTGGCATCACTGCCCAGGGTAGTTGCATAACAAATTGAGTATATATAGAAATTGTTTTCCAAGTGTTTACATAAGAGCTTGGAATAACACAGATGTAAAACAAACAAACAAAAAAATCCAACTCAATTTACAAACCGGCCTGCAGTGCTTTTGTGTCTGATAACATGGGGCAAGCGAATCAGCTTACCAGTGGTACACAGGGAATATTAGTGTGGTGCTATTTAAATAACTGGGAAATAAAGATTAAAATGGGGCAGACAAGTGTGTATAAAAGGGTGATTTGCTTATCTTGGAGAGATCCTCTCTCTGGCCAGAGAGACTGCCACAGAAGCTGATGCTTTAAAATACTCAAAGATGTCCAAAATATCCTCTGGTCTCTGTGCAAGTTGGTGCCCATTCTGAGATCAAAACTCCACAGACACCTCTGCAAACTCTTCTCAACAATCTCAGTCACAACACCCAACAAGAAAACCCAGGTTTGTTCAACCAACCTCTCTAAAGACTGAGCAGGACAATAATTTATCTCCAAAATGTTCCCATAATTCAAGTTCTGGGACTTGGAGCATGCTGGGGACAAAGCACATCAGTCTAACCAAATGTAAAATCCTCTTATTAATAAAATGGCTCCTCTCGAGAACCTTTAGACTTTGAGCTCAGCCTAAGGGTCCTGTGCTCACTCCCAAAGGAGAGCAGCACTCACCGGTATTTAACTAAGCTGCACCTTGGGCACGTTGTTTTGATGTCACCCAAACCTCAACCGTCTAAACCCCAGCTTTCCTTCTTCTGATCTCTCCTTCTGCAGCATCTGGATCCAAATAGAATAGAATTTAGAATTTATTAGAGTTTGATTTATTTCCTTCTGGACAGTAATAGAACAAATGGGCCTGTGGAGATCAGTTCAGCCTTCTATTACTGTACATGCATTAAACATTAGAACTGCCATACTCCTCCTAGGGACATGGGACCTAGGGACATGAAAAATGCACAGAACATTCCCAAGTTGAATTCACAAAATAAAAGCCACCCAGAAAAACTCACCAAAATATACACAAGAAAACAATCTTACCACCTCTGAAAATATGGATAATTATCCATAATGCTCTCAAAGGCTTCTATTCTTTTCAGGTGTCATCATGTCCCTTTCCTGGGAAACCTCATAAACCTCTCCCTCTTCCCTCTCTTACTGGCTGCTTTTCACTAGGTACAAATTCCTCACAAAACAGACAGATCCCACCACTCCCAGCCTCTCCCAATTGGGAAGAATCAAAAATCATTCCAGGCAGAGCCAAACTTAGCTGAGCACTACATGGACATTCATGGAGAGAGCAGAGACATTTGCTGCCGTCTTTGGCTCCAGATCCCATCACACAGCGGCTGCCCCGGGTCCTTACTTTCTCCATGAAAATCAGTATTTTCCAGTGTCATCCAAACACATACACCTAACTCCCAAAAGGCATTCTCTGAACCCACTTCATAGAGTAATGCTGGGAACTGCAATGCTGCTGCAGACCATTAATACAGATGTCACATTTTCTGTATCACAACCAGGAGCAAAAAGAAATCCCTGATCTACCCCTCTCTGGAAGATGACTTCTTGGGAGTTCTCCCCCAGCCACGACAAGGGCACTACTCCAACCCATGCTATCCTGAATTTGTCTCTTCAAATGTTACATGTTCAGCCAATTTACTCAGATTCCCATGAAACACCTCAGATTTTCCCCCATTTCCAGTCTAGAGAAGATCACAGCTGATATGACTCCTGTGGACTCACTGCTGAGCCCTTGCTCTTTCCCTGGACAGGAATCCTTATATCCACCAGGGATTTGCCCATCCTTGTCCCTGTGGCACAGGTAGGAGGCAACAGCTCAAATTGCCCTTTGGTCACCAACCAGGGCTCCAGCGAGAGAGAAGCCCTTGCCTCCCACCCTCACAGGGCTCAGCTCCTATGAGGAAGGATATTTTCCATTTTCCTGAGATTTATCTTCTGAGCTCTTGTAGCAGCAGATAAACCACCCACTAATAGGGCACAACTTCTAAGCACAGACAAGTATTTATCTTCTTTGAAGTGAAGCATTTTATTGACTGATGGTATCTACAGAAGTGGAACAAACACAAACACTTTTAATCTTTCATGAAGAAGGATTTTTTTTGTAAAAACAGGTGAAAAGGCAGCTTAACAAAAGATACTGTGCAGAACAGAGTCAAGAAATA
Organism: Prinia subflava; assembly: GCF_021018805.1. Taxonomy (NCBI): domain Eukaryota; kingdom Metazoa; phylum Chordata; class Aves; order Passeriformes; family Cisticolidae; genus Prinia; species Prinia subflava. Next base: position 102,242,032 of record NC_086248.1, read on the forward strand.
AAAGTATTCTCCCTAAAAACCCAAGGGCAACCTGCAGCCTGTGAACTCACTAATTTCCAGACCCCAAAACAGCAACAGTTATTGCTCAATTGGTGGGAGACAGGGACAGTTTAAGTTGTGCCACATAAGCTCCAGAGCATAAAATCTTTTTACTCCTTACTTAATGATGGAGTCAGCCCTCTCTTAAACAAGCAATTTCATGAACAAATCTGGTTTGAAATAGCTGTCCCAGAATAAATGCATCCTAAATCCCAGCATCTTTTCCACTGCACATCCTGTGGACCCTCCTCTGCCCGGTAGCAGTCGAGCTGCTCACCTTTCCACTGTGCAAATCCATACCCCATGTTCCCTCTTCCACATGAAAACCTGATTTTTGCAAGAACCTAAAAGCATGCCGTACTCCCAAAGCCCCTCATGTATCAGGCTGCCCCAGGGTTAAACCTTGATAAGCCATTTCTCCAAAGGGCTATGAAATGGGGCATCCCCCTTCTCCTCTGTGCTGACAGAAGCCTTTCCAGGAGTGTTTCTCTTCCACCCAGCCTGGTGATAAATGCAGCCAGGCTAGGCATGAACCTGGAGGGCATTGGGGTTTCATAACTTAAACATGAGAACCTGCAGCTCTGCAGGATTGAGGCAAACCGACGTAAATCAAATGGGCAAAAATATCTCAGCACCTATTCCAGAGCATGAGTTCAGAGAGGACAGAGGCTACTGGGAGTCAGACAGCAGGGCACAAAGCACAAAGCACTGAGAGAACCCCAGAATGGTTTGGGTGGGAAGGGACCTTAAAACTCATCCAGTGCCACCCCCTGCCATGGGCAGAGACACCTTCTGCTATCGCAGGGTGCTCCAAGCCCCATCCAACCTGGCCTTGGACACTTTCAGGGATCCAGGGGCAGCCACGGCTTCTATGGGCACCCCACCCTCACAGAGTGCCAGGGCATCCTCACAGGGAAGAATTCCTTCCTTTTTCAGTCCAGCAACATAAAGTCTGAGTGAGGGAAATCTATTGCTGTAGATCCCTGGAAGACTGAGCCCCACTCTTGAGCTTGGTGTCCCCATTTTGGAAGTATGCAAAAGATTAATGCTGAAATTGTTCAAAAAACAGTTCAGGTTTGTGCTCTGTGTAACAGAGGCATGAGTCTGGGCAAGTGCTCCTGGAGAGCATGGCATCTCTGGCACAAAGCTTTTGCTTCACAGGTGCCTCACACATTCCAAGGGAAAAGAAGGCAGAAATCTGTGTCCATTATCACTCCTGAAGTAATGTTTCAACCATGGAACCATTCACTGCCCAAAAGTCACATTAGCAGATATGTTTTGCTTGTGCTATAGAATAAAAACCTCCTGCTTGCCCTTTTCAAGATGGGCTCGTACAGGGAGGGTGGAGGGAGAGAAATGCGGTGGGAACAGGGCTGTGGAAGGAGAAATCCATTAAACTTTTATGTCTCACTAGTGCTCCAAAGGGGGAATAGTTTTACTCCTGGAAGTGCTGCGTTCAGGGTGTCAGTCCAGATCCCTCCTCACAGGAGTTTCAGGGTTTGAAAAGGCAAAACAATCCAAATTCTGTCCTTACAAACAACCACCCCACAATAATCAATCCGGCTTGAAATTCCACAAGTCTGGTTTTTTAACTTGGAGTAACAATGGTTCTTCCCCTGCAAGACTCTGTCGCTTGTGGCCCTGCTGCTTTCTAGAGAACTGCTAAAGCTCTCTGTGCAGACACAGACAAGATGCTTACCTGAGCCCCCACTGACAACCTCACTATTGGCCTTATTAAGAGAGATAATACCAGCAACTGACGTAGTATGCAGCAAAGCTGGCAAAAAAAAAAAAAAAAAAAAAAAAAAAAAAAAAAAAAAAAAAAAAAAAAAAAAAGGCAAGGTTCCATCTTCAAATCAGGAAGGAATTCCTGGGAAAATGCAATGCTCAGAGAATGAACTAACACAAAAAAAAAAGCGACAAACAAACCTTTCTCCACACACACAAAATAAAAGCCACCCAGAAAACTCACCAAAATATACACAAGAAAACAATCTTACCACCTCTGAAAATTTGTGACTCCGTAACAAATTCAATTAAATGAAATGAAATGAAAAAGCAGAGATAGGGAGTAGGACAGAGGGAAACATCAAAAGAAAGTGTGAAAAGCAAAGGGGCACAGAGCAGTAGGAGGGATTGGAAAAGGGAAAATAGAAATGAGATTTACAATATAATGGGGTGTGGGTCAGCAGAAACATCCAGAGATGAGAGGGCAGGGGAGGACAGGCACATGTTATCAGAGGCTCAGGTGGGGCAGGAAATGGCTGCTCTGGCCACAGCTGGACATACCAGATCTGGACAGATCAGAGTGGTGCCCATCCCAGAGCAGTGACACAGCTCTGCTGGTGTCTGCCAGGACATGGAAGTGTTCACAGACTGACTGTGTGGTACTGATGTCTACAGCTTTATACTTTGGGGCCTACTTTCAGTGTATTTAACTTCTAATATTGTCTCCCCTTCTGGTTTTCTGGGATAAAAGCATCCTTGGATAGGAAGATGACTGGGTTGTGGTCAACAGGGTTTTTCGTTTTCAACTATTCTCATGATACTCTTATATTTAACAGATTTACTGAAAAATTCATCAGGGATGATGGTTGGAGACCTCTCTCTAACTGAAGATAGTAGGTCTGCTGCCCTGGCACATTAATGTTCTTGAGCAGTGCTGGAATAGGCTGTGGGAGCCTTGGACAGGTCCTTGTGCTAAAAGTGAAGTCACTGCACAGTGACTCCCAGTTCTCCTGTCACTGCTACAGGCCCTTGCACTGCTCCCAGAACGCTCCTTTAACTGATGGACACCCACAGGACTGTTAAAGGGAATTATCTCGGTTTAAAAGACAGGTATGGGAATAGGAATAACAGTTCTTTACTAGTATGTATGACAAGGCAAACAAACAACAACTACAGCATTAGTAGTAAAATGAACCCCAAACACAGTAAGAGCTGCCCTGAGCGCAGGCACTTTACCGCTTTGGTGCAGTTCCGGCCACAGCCGGCAGGGGCGCTGGCAGGCTCCCGGCGGGCAGGGCAGGTGCTATGATCTTCACGCGGCTGCAGGGGGCGCTGTGGCACGGGCTCGGGGACGACGCGTGAGGGCTGCTCGGCCGAGACGGGAAGAGGTGGATCAGCCTCTGGAGCTGAGGCTGAAGACGCCGGAGGTCTCTGGAGGCAGGGGGTGCGGGCTACAGAATACCGAGAAACTCGGAGCAGTGCGGAAGAAGCAGCAGTGGGGCGGGACAACAGCGACCCCGTTCCCAGCACGGCGACAGCCCCCTCCTGCAGCGAAGCAGGAGATAAGGTCCCAGTTCAGTGGCTGCTCCCAGGAGCAGAGGCTCACCCCACAACAGAAGAAACAGGAGCAAGCTGACTTCTGTAGCAAAGTGAGTTCTTTTCCCCAAGCCAGCAGCTACACCGCCCTCCTTCGAAGGCTCCAATCGAGTGAGCGTTTCCCCTCCCCTCCCCGTCTGAACCACGCAGCCATCAGTGCTTCTTATCAAGACAATGGGGAAAAAAATCCACTGGTAACAAGTAAAGAAAAAAGGAAAGAAAAAGACCTCAACCCCCAACAGGAATCAACTTGAAGATGGTGCTTGTCTTCCACACAAAATCCATCTCAAGTCAGTAATACTAAAACTTTCCAAATACATTTATTTATCAGCAATGAAAATACTGTACAATGGCCCAGGAAAGGGGTGGGAAAAGGCAAGGTATTAAGTCTGGCTCTCATCAATGTCCTTATCAGGATCCATGGCTGCAGCTTCATTCTCCTGCTGCTGCTTCTTCCAGAGCTTTGCCATAGCCAGGAGTTTGAGGTTGGGCTGATTGGCAGTATCTTCTGGGAAAATATAATCATAGTACTCCTCCCATCCAGCATCAGACTAGAGAGAAAAATACCACAAAATGAGTTTAATTTGCACGTTAATGTTGGCTATTAGGAGGTGCTTCTAATAAGAAAGAGAAATTAGAGGAAAAATAGAAAATTGAAGCCAGTGTTTGCTATCCCCTGCCCAGCAGCTGAGTCCATAAAGCACAAAGCCACCGAGGGCTCACAGCCACTACTGCAAGCATTTTTCCTTACCCCATCTTCAGCCTGCAGCTTTCTCCTCTTCTTTATTTTCTCAGGCATCAGTTTATCTATCCTCTCTTTAGTGGCATCGGTGCCGAACTCGTCCTCAAAACTCCTCCAGGACTCGAGCAGCATGACCCTCTCCTCCTTCTCCTCGCAGCTGCGCATGGCCTTGTTGGCCTCCTCGTAGACCTGCCGGCAGCGTGGCAGCCGCTCCTCCTGCCCTGCTGACAGTTCAAACTGCGCCAGGCTGATCCACACCTGCGGACACAGCACATAAACCACAGCTCCAGCCCTTGCTCTGTGCCACCACAGCCAGGGCAAAGGTTAAAAACAACAAAGCAGCAAAAAATAAAAGCTAACATCAATGCCAGCAGGTGCCCAGAAAATCCATTTTACACAAGTGAGATTCACCCAATTTCAGCAGGGCACAACATCCACATAAGGCACATGGATCAGTTTCTTGTGGCTGTTTCAAGTCATGAGAAATCTGTGAATTTAGTCAATGACAGCACCAAGCGACACTGGAAAATCAGTTTTCCTTGCAATGTTTTAGCAACTAAGATCCCAAAGCTGCTCAGCAAAGAGGGCTGCTTGGAAAAGCTTCTTTCATCTGAGATACGTTGCATGGAATTCAGGAACTTCCCTCCCCCCTTCAGAGCACAGACATGGACCTGAAGCTGGGCTGATCTGAGCCAAGGCAGCTCAGGCTTTCCCTGGCAGTGGGCCAGGTTCAGGGCCACCTGTGTACTGGGTGCCCACACATACCTTGACATGCTGTGTGCGCTGCAGCAACCGCCGGTAAAGGCTCCTGGTTTTCTCATACTCCTCTTGCTCAATCTCAAAGTCAATGTAGGATTTCCAAAGCACCTGCAACAGAGAAGCCTCTCATCATGTTCATCCTGAGCACACTGGGAGGGGAAGAGAATTGATAAAGGTGAAATTTCCCTGAGAAAGGAGGTCAAGCTGTTCACTGGCAGCACAGGCTGGGATTAGGACTGAGCAGCACCAAAGCTGGTACCCATCAACCATTCAGTTTTCACCTCATGTTTTATCTGGTGGATTATTTACATGTTCATCAGCCACACTGTGCAATAAATACCTTAAAATCAGTCCCCTCCCTGCTCACCTCTGGCATGTCCAGCCGGGGCTGGCTGATAGCCAGCTCATAGATGGCCCGGGCGCGATCAATGTCCCCAAGGATGGTCTCCAGCTCAGCAAACTTAATCCAGGATGTACAGTTTTCTGGTGCAAACTCCAAGAATTTTTCATACAGTTTTCGGCAACGGTCAAATTCACGCAGTTGTAACTCTAGCTCAATGTAACCTTTAAACAGTTTGTTTTTCGGACATTTACCTATGGATGTCCCCTGTTATGCAAAAAAACAAACAAACAAAAAAACCAACCAAACAAACCTGTAGTGATCTTGCAGGAAAATAAAGCCCCTACTCAATTTTCTAAGTGTTTGAACTACAACTCATTTTTTTGCAGTTTATTCAGCTTGTTCAGGGCCAGCAGCAAATTCAACCAGTGTTTGCAGAACAAATGTGCATCAATAAACACCAAGAGCCAGGGAAGCAGAAAACATTCATCACTTGTCGTTCTTTCACATAATGTGGGCTCCCCATGGAGTATGAGTGGAACCTACCCTGGTTCATCAGCTGAGCACCTGAAGCACAGTGCCAGTCTGTAACAGCCTGCCAGGTAAGCACTTCTGAAGCACCTCATAAAACAAGTAATAGCAAACAAACTGTGGCCACACACTATTCCTCCTGGCACAGAGAATGGCTGCCCACCCCTGCCTGCTAGCTAGCAGCAATAGACAGGTAGAGAATAATGTCTTTATGAAGTATTTTCTTTCTGATATTCCTCAGTCTCTGAAGAAAACTGTCCGTCCTGAGCCAAGCTGTGAGAGGCAATTCTGGATTCTTAGTTTGGGAATCTCTTAAAACAAGAGTTGAGTAAGAATGGGCATATCTGATATAGGCTTTAGTGAGCTTGGCCTTGGAATCACTTCTACAGATAAGTATTGTTTACTAACCAATGTGAATTCTGCTCTCTCAAGCCAGTGTAAGGTAATTTGAGATGGAATTCCCTTACCACAGTTTTCCTGCACAATGTTCCTAGATGTTCAGAACCTTGGAATTTATTAAAAATGAAGGAAATCACCACTTGGAATTATCAGTTTGGTCACCATTAGAGCCCTACAGATGCCACTGGTATTCCAGAATATGCTCAATTCTTCACATGCCTTCCGTCACCGTTTGGGTGGAAACCCCATCAGTTTGCTCTTTAAAATCAAACCACCTCAACTGCTACCAACATTGGCTGTCTCTCAAAATGCCTGAGCTACCTAAGAATATCTGAACTGAAAGGAAAAGAATTTTTCATTTCAAAAGATGTAATTTCTTGCTGCCCCATCACACTGCCCCTGCTGTCCCTTGACATGCTAACATTCACGGAGTGAACCTGCTTGCAGCTCCTGAGCCTGCCTGAAGATCCTGTGATTGCTTTTACCAGCAGTTGGGACCGGCATGCAGTTTGGCAGGTCCTAATTTTCTGGAGTCAAACCTCCCATTCATCTACAATGCTTTTAAAAACACTATTGTTAGAGCAAGTATCACCATAAGCCAGCAGCAGCAGCTAAGAACTTGTAAGAGCACTGATCTGATGTGGGTGCTCTACATTCAGAGGAGTGCTTTCTGCCCGGGGGCTAATTCATCAGAACAAGCTACATTTCTTTTCAAATCATACATGACAGCAAATGCTAGCCTCTGCAGACTTCTCAGATGCTTTATTTTAACTGGATTAAATCAGCAATTTAAAAACGACAATTTAAGATCTTTTAATGCCATTCCTGTGTTAGTGAAGTCAATTATGCCTCTGATGAAAGCTTACCAAAGCCCTTCTGGCAAGGGGGAGATTTTTCTGGCGAATTTCAAACTGTGCATACAGCAGCCACATTTTGGCAAATGTAAACTGGAAGAAAAAGAACAAAGTTCTATTTAGATAATACTGTACACGCTGCTTAAAAAAATAAGCATTCTGTCTATACAAGATACTTGTATTGCTACTTCAGGTAATTTCATTTGATCTCAGTGTTTTCCTGCTGAAAGGTTTAGAGTTCATTATCTAAAACAACCTCTATGACAGGATATATATTGGGGTAAAAGGAAAAATGGCCATGACACAGGTCTTTTAGAGCAGAGAAAATAGTTTTTTAACCAATCATCAACTGGCAAAACATCAGCTATTGCTGTATCAATTAATAGCTAATCAGCTCTTAATAACTAGAGATTAATCTAACACTCAGATGACACAATAAATGACAAACTAGAAAAAGAACATGAACAAGGATTTTCTGACATTCCAAGGCAATGCAGTTCTAAGGGTTTGACCACATGGATATTTTAAAGTTCACAAGCAAAAAAAAAAAACAACCCACAAAACCCCAATCAAGCAGCCTTGAAGACCAATTGTAATGGGGAAGACAGATCTGACAGCTGTTTTGTCAAACGCAGCTGCCTCAGGGGTGACCATGGGGCCACTGGATGCTATAAAAGGTGTTAACCTGGTTAAGAAGAGCCTCAAGTGTCATGCAAACTTGCAAGAGACTGGGGAACGATCCTGCTTGAGGAGGAATGCAAGCAAGCAAAAACTAAGTGGTCTTCCCTATTTTCCGACTATGACTTTTAGAGTCTACTTAGTAATTTGAAAATACTGGAAAAACCCTCGTGTCTCATATGTATGAGGGAATCCTGACTCCAGTGCTTCCCCTGCCGTTTCCCTCTGTGATGCAAATGACAGACATCTTGCACTTTAGCTTGAAAACCTCCCCATCCATTTTGGAAGGTGGACGTTTTGAGAAACTGGAAGGGATACATGAAGTTTTAAGCAAAGCCTTCAAGAACCCACTAGCAGCAGTTTGGCGCTGCTTACACCCCTGAATGTTGGGGAGGGGAAGAAAACTAAAGGATCTTATTGAGGGCATTTTAACCCAAAACTCAAGCCAAACTTCTGGAGGAGCCATACCTTCTTGTGGGGCAGGAGCTCAAGGCATGCCTGATACACCTGTCTGGTTCGCTCTGCATCCTGTAAGGACAGGCAGCATTAAACACTTTGTTTACTGCTGAGATTATGCTGAATTTGAACCCTGCAATGACTGCAAAACTGCAGGACAGTATCTAAAGTCAAGCTGGTTAGAATCAGGAATGCTGATCTACTTAGTGTGCACAATTTAAAGTTGGTAGCTTCTGAATCAGCAAGACTTACCTTTTCAAAGCAAGGTTCAGTGCTAGGAAACCAACAATAAAACAAGGAGTGTCCTGGTTGTGAGAGGAAAAATATGTCTTTTCCCTTAACAGACAATGAACAGGTGTTCTGTACTCAGAGCAGCTCTAATGTTCCTCGACTGGAAACAAAATAAATACTTGCACAGCCTCAAAGACCACTATAAGCAGCAACAACGTGGCTGCTTCACAAACAATTTTTGTTAACTATAAAACTATTTCACAAGTCCAGGTAACAGTCTGCCATGGGCAGTTCAGCCAGAGCCACCAGAAATACCCACTCCTGCTTTTGTTATCAGTGTGTTTCTGAATGAATTGGGGTGAAACAAATTTGGTTCTTTCCCTCCCTTACGCACAGGAGGGAAAACCAGAAGAAAAAAACCAAATTCTATATTTAAATAGTAAATCTTGTAGCATGTTACACAAAACTAGTAACGTAGGGAATACTTAGTTCTTGGTTTTCCTATTGAAATATCAGCAGCTATTTACTATATGGAAAAGGAAATCCCCGAATTGTCACTACTTGCCTTTGCCTCCAGCTCCTCATAGAGTGCATAGTTAATCCAGAGGTAGATGTACCTCTTCCAGTGGCGTTTCTCCTGGATGGGGGGCACGTTGGCGATGGCTCTCTCGTATACCTCCCGCACAGTCTCGGCGTCTGTGTCGCTCTCCACCAGCCGCAGGTAGTCGAACCACGCGTCGTAGTTGTGGGGGTTTGCCTTCAAGAGACAGGGGAGTGGGGCAACAGCAAACAAAATTAAGCCACTGAAACCAACCAAGCGCCATCCTTTACTTAATCAGAATTTCCCCTTTAAAATAGATCACTGAAATATTAACAAAAAACTGTCAGTCTTGGGGATGCTTATGGTAGACCTTTCACGTTATAAGTGACTTTGTTTTAAGTTTTATTTTGCCCTCAGCATTGTATCAATGAAGGCAATCCAAGTATGAGAAGGGATAAGGAATGATGAAATGTGCAGTGTGGACTGAATAGCAGACAGGTGTAGTGCAGCTGTTTTCTCACAAAAAGGTATTTATACACAGGTGAGGTGTCCTGTAAAGGCTACTGCCTAAGTAGTAACTACAAGCTGAACTGCATTATCCCTAAGGGTACCAAGCCTTGAGTTCAATCCAAACCCCTGGCCTGCACAATCTAGATTAGAAAAGAGAAACAAAAAAGGCATTGAATGCAGATTTCATTCTCTTCCCCAGGGAAGGAATTCTGGCTCCAAAATGATCATTCCCTTGGTGGCTTTTTGGACTGACTTTTAATGTGAAACTCATCAGCCTCAATTATGACAAAATACTTGTGTCCCTTGAGTGTCAGCTGGCTGTACAGTGAGACTAGAGGGTACCTGTCCCACATACCTTCACCTCCTCCTCGTACTGGAATCTCCTCTTGCTGACAATGATGTCCTCGATTCCCCTCCTGTCTCCAAACTTCTTCTCAAAGATGGTGTAATTCTTGAAGAGATTCTGGGCATCCTGCTTTGGTATTCTATCCAAGGCATACTTGTAGATAACCCTCACTCTTTCAAACTGAAAATATTAAATATAATTTGAAAAATATTTACAAAGCAGGTTTTGTCCTTCCCCAGTTTTTCAATAAGCTTTTGGATATATTTAATAGAATACAAAACTGTGGAACATCCCAACATATGTGATTGCTTTAGAACAGGACTAACACAGATCTTCTATAAGAGTAAATTTTGAGAAGGAAAAAATAACCCCCAAAATGCCAGCCCCATCATCCCTTATTCATTTACAGGTTTAGAATATTTAAACCAATTTAAGAGGTTGTGGTTTGGGGTTCACAAAACATCTTCAATTTCTTAACAGCCTGGAAACTATGGGTACTGAAAATGGTCTAAATTTAGGCTTCAGGCACTGCTAGGGTCTGTGTGAAAGGCAAGCAGCTTTCTCATTCTGGCCTGGGAAAATCTCAAAGAAGAACAAAACAATCCTTGGGAAGTGAAAACCATCAGCAGGTAGTGTTTTTTCAATGTGTTTCCTGGCAAAAGATGTTTATAAAGGAGTGTAAGCTCTAAGGACCAATCATATGAATTGTATCAAATTACTGTATAAAAAGAGAATGTAGAAGAATAAAGATTGCTCTCATTTCTGCATCACAACAAGAGACGTCGTTATTTCCATACTGTCTGAAAACCATAATGACAGCGAACTTAGAGACTGTGAAAAACATCTGGACCAATCCAGTTTTCTATCATGCAGGCCTATAACCTCTCAGAACCTCTCCAGTCTGAGGATATAGGTTTGAGCCAATGCTGCTGGTCTTGGGCTGGGCAGATCTCCCTTAGAGCACATTTTATTGACGTCACCAAAAGGCAACTAGAGGTGAGCAAAACACTGTCTCCCTAATTCAGACTACAAGGTGCTGGGAACTACAAATATTACAGTGAACGATAAATGTCTTAAGTTTTGATATTCAAGAAGAAACACTGGCATGACTCAGATGTGCTATCAAGAAGTTCTTACTTCTTTCTGGTTCTCTTCAAACTTGGCAAAAGCCACATACAAGTGCTCATCCATGTGCTCCTCCCCAAAGAACTCCACCGCCCTCTCGTACACCTTCCTGGCGTGGGCAAAGTAGCTGTGCTTTTCCTCGAAGCGCGCGTACTTGATCCAGTTCTTCACATCGGGGTGAACAAGGACAAGTACAGCTCTTGTTAAAGAAACAGCGCTGGCTGAGTGGCACATCTCCAGCTGTGCACTTCCCAGGGACTACCAGCTCAAGGACTACATCAAACAGCTCCCAGGATGGTGCATGCGGGGAACAATACATGCAGCTGGGAAGAAGATATTGACAAGTCTAAGCATGCAAAGGCTTTGTGCCTTACTGAGAACTTAAAAAGGGATAAGGGCCAGTGTCGGAGTCTAGAACATCCCTCTGGCTACCCTGGAGGGTTTGGAGACCGGACAGGGGGGTCTGGGATCTGTACAAGGGGGTCAACCAGCCTCACACAGAGCCCAGGAGGACACTGCATCTGATCCCTGTCCATGGGAGTGAATGCCCACATTGTATGAAGAATCACAAGCTGAAAGAATTCAAAATAAGTAGTAGTTAGTTTATCACAGAGTGTAAATGTAGAATCTAGGATTTGCAGTATATGGGTTTGAAGAGGCAAGATGGAGGAATTGGGGAGTGGTCCTGTCGTCCTTGTTCTTGTTCTTTTCCCCCATTTTCTGCTGAGTTGTATTACAAGGATTGGTTTAGAGTAGAAATGACATGTTAACATAGGTAGTAAGTATTGGTAAAATTCTGTAAATAAAAAGTACATTGTGGATGGTGGTTGGGTCAGAGAAATGGTACAAAAAGTCTGGGACTCTCTGATCTGCCCCAGTTTGCCGCATGTCCTGCTCTGCTGGAGACACCTGGCAGAGCTGAGAAAGAACTGAGAGAGAATGAAGAATAAACAACCTTGGAAATATGCACTAGCGGACTCAGCTTGTCTGCTCTGGCTCCAGCGTGAGACCTTTTGGGGAAGAGAAGCTCAAAAGCCTTATTACCTCGGGGAACAGCAACTCTGAGAGAAAACCCTTTTACCTCGGGGAACAGCAATCCCGAGGAAAGTCCCAGGGAACAGCAACCCTGAGAAGGAGAGAGAGTCCTGAAAACCTTATTACCTCGGGGAACAACAACCCCGAGGAGAATCTCAGGGAACAGCAACCCTGAGAGGTCAGGGAAAATCTGAGGAGAAACCTGAAACAAACAATGGCTACCATAGAGCTGGGTGCATGAGTGCAGTTAAACAGATACCGTTGTGGCAGGACCTGCAGCCGTTGCACTGAATCTGGAGGCTTTCCCTAAACATGCTTTTAACAGCTACTGCTGGCTCCCATAGTGGTGGCTCATTCCCAGCATACCACAGCAGAAAGGAGCACAGGGACATTGCTGGACATGGAATACTTGGGAAGGAAATAAAGAACAGAGACCTTAACCCGTCACAAAGTCACAATGCTCTGAAAAGGATATATCTCTCGTAAATGCTTCGTGCTCTGTCCACCTCCTTGTATCTCAGCTCAAAGTTGATGTAGGAATGCCAGGCTTGCTCCTCTGGCTGCCACTCCATCCACCGTTCAAACACTTGGCGTGATCCAGCAACATTCCCCAGCATCTCTTCCATGTACGTGTACTTGTACCTAGGGAAAGGAGACAGAGTTTCTGCAATTACATGGTGAATATGTCCACTCAGGGATTTCTGGAGAAATCTCTTCTAAGAGCATCTCTGAGCTTCCCTTACCTATTTCCTCCCACCCCAGAAATGCCTGTAGGCACAGCAGTGACAGGCAGCATCCAGGCACAAAAACATCCTTCTCTCCCAAGGCTCTTGCCACTTAAAAAGTATAAAACCTTTCCAAAACTTCAGCCTTCCTCCTTTTTTGTTCAGACTAGCCTGAAGACTTGGAGAAACAGGATAATCTGCATAACCCTAGAAAAACCAAATGCTGTGTGGCCCTTGGGGCTAGCAGGGGTGCTCCTTGCTCTGCCACCATACCAGAACTGGTTCACCCTGGGCAGGGTGGTGATGGCCCGGTCCCAGATGTTCCGGGCATGATTGACCTGGCGGTTCTTCATCTCCATCTCGGCATATTTCAGCCAGAGGGTGACGTTCCTGTAGTCCACATCCAGGGCACGCTCGTAAATGGAACGGGCTCTGGAAAACATGAGTACAGGGCAGGTAAAACGTGCGTCCGAGACTTTGGTGTGTGTCTAAAAATGCTTGTAAGAGACGCCTACTGCTGCATCATCGTTACCTCTGGATTTCCTTCAGGCTTTCCTCCCATTGTGCGTACTTTATCCAGTTACTGATAACAGTCCTGTTCTTTCTTATGTTATCTTCAAAAGTCTGAGGAGAAAATTACATCTGTAAGTCAAAATCCTTCTGCAGACCATTCACATCAAAAATGGCTTATGAGGTATTTTTATTACGATTAGGAATATTGTTGCTTTGCTTAGGCATTTTCAAAGCAAAAAGCCAAGCAAAACCATGGGTAAATCTGCACAAGCAAAGGAATTACTTTAAAAGATTTATAACTCAGCGTTATTGTAATGCTATTTATTTTTTTGTTCATGTTCTTTTATAGTGGCTGGCCAGATACTGGTGGTAATCAAGAAAACACCTATTGTGTAAGTAATTACCCTTTCAGTGTTCTGAACATGGGCACGGGGGAGATGTTACTTGCTACCAGATTTTGTCAAGCAACACATCCACAAATTACAGATTTTGCTAAAGGGTAGCATGAAATAGGGTTTAAAAAAATTGATGTCCACGTGGAAAGTCCACAAGGAACAAGGAATATGTCTTGTTTAAGTTAAAAACAGTGAAATTTCAGTGCTTTATGCGAGTGTCGAGATTAAACCTGGGGTGGGGGGTTGTGGGTTTTTGGTGGTTTTTGTTGTTGTTGTTTTTTTTTTTTTGTTTTTTTTTTGGTTTTTTTTTGGTTTTTTTTTGGTTTTTTTTGGTGTTTTTTTTGGTGTTTTTTTTTACTATACCTTCCTCTTCCGGAGTTTATAGTCGTTTAGTTCTTCAACATCTGTGATCTTCTGCTGCGGAGGCGGTGGGAGAAGCTCGAGCTCCCTCTCCTTTGCCTCTCTCAGAAGCTGCTCCGCTGTGATCTGAACTTCGGCGGGTGCCTTGTTTTTCACCTGCAAGGCAATTGCAAGGGGGTTAGGCTCACATTTCGCGACGCAGTACCGAGACGGTCAATTTCCTCCGGCGCCTCGCTAAGCGCGGTGCCCGCCACAGGCGGCATCGAAGCCCGCCGGGATCCGCCAGCCCGCGGCAAGTGGGGATCAAGGGGTCCCGGGGAGGTTCCTGTAGGGTCACCGCCGCCGTCCCCGCCACTCACCTTCGCCACTTTGGGGATGCGCTGCTTCCCGGCCGCCGTAGACGCCATGTTGCCGCCGCTGTGCGCGCCAGCCCCGCCCCGGCACTCCTGACCTCACGCAGCACCGCCCCAGCGTCGTTGCCGCGGTAACGGCGACGCGTCCCCGCGCGGCGGTGGGCGGGCGTTGGTAGTGTCCGTTCTGTCCGTGGGAGCGTCTGTTCAGTCTGTCTCGTCCTTCAGCTCATCTGTTCCATCTGTCCCGTCTGTCTCGTCCTTGGGACGGTCTGTGGCCGCTCCGCTCCGCGCTGGGGACAGGTGAGGGCAGGTGAGTGCGCATCTGTGTGCCCGCGCCCCGCGGGCCGCCCTCTGGCTGCGAGGCGGCGAGGGTCTGTCCGCGTACGTGGGCGTGGCCCGCGTGCCTGAGGGGGTCGCTGGCGCCCAGGGGCCGTGAAGGCTCGGGGTAGTCCATGGACAGCGCGGGGGTCCAGCCACGGTGTCCGGCCCCCCTGTCCAGCCTTCGGCCCCGCCCCCGGCACTGTCCGGCCCCTCTTCGCCCCGCGCCACCGGGCTTGCTCGTCAAGAGCCGCCCGCAGTAGCCTTCCGCAGCTCCTTACAGCCCTCTCGAGGTACGTACGCTTTCGATGTGTTTTGGGCTACAAACACCAAAAAACTGCGTGGAATCATACTTGTGCCTCAAGAGAGCGTTTGTGTGAGGAGGCGGGAGGGAACTGCTTCAACGCCTTCCTCTGCTTGTTCTGGGTGTCTCTGGGGCGCGCATTTCCTCACGAAAATGGTACATTTTTACTGTGTAAATGCTTCTTTCGCTCCCTGCGGGCTGCAAGAGTGTTTAGGGGAGATGGTGGAGATGGGGGTACGGGGATTTTTTTTGTTTGTTTGTTCGGGGTTTTGTTTGTTTGTTTAAATTGTGGGGGTTTTTGGGTTTTTTTTGCTTTAAGTTAAACAATTGACAATGAAAGTGTGGCAAACGGTTTTCCTCAGTTGAAGTTATCTTAGTGGTAAACTTTAGTGGATGAATGGCCCTTTAAAGTTCGCGTTAGTTTTCATTTTTTGAAATTGAGGCATGTTTGCAGAGGTTGTGTTGCTTCAGGTTAATTTCAGGACTCGCGCTGGAATGTCGTGTTTGTCTGTGAAAGATGTAAGAGTGCATGTGACTATCTGTATTTAAAAGGTGCGAAAATCTGAATTTTTTTTTGTTTTGTTTTGTTTTTTCATTTTACTTGAGAAATGCAGTGCGTAAATAGCTGAGCATTGCATTTGGGTTTGGAGTCACTGTTAGAAGTGGCTGTTGTGTTTGGCAGAGTGAGGGAAATTGCTCTGCTGATCTAGGTGTGTTGATTTAGACTTTTTTTTTTTTTTCGTTTGTACTGCTATATTTTGCACGTATACTTAAGAAATTGTGGGAAGCCATTGTTTGGTTGCTTTATTTCACGTGCCTGATTGTTGGCTAGGTCACAGCAGTCTGCAGTACTGAACAGACACACAGCTGAAAGGTGTTAGAGCCGAGGGCATGGTCACAGATGATTTGAGGATCTGCTGCCCCGTGTGCTCTGAAGTTGCTGGGTGGATCAACAAATCGGTTGTGCTTGGCACATCTTGTCAATGCGGAACCACAAAACTCTACCCCCGCCATTCTTTTTCTGCCTAGGAAAGCAGTAGAACTTTTAACAACCACAGAACTTTGAATTCCTTCTGAAATTTAAGCCCTGCTATTGACCTTAAAAGAAATTCGAGGAGCAGTTCTGGACAAAATACAGTTAACTCACCTGAGTTCACATTCACCTGAAGCTGCTGTTTAATCGGGATGTTGTTGCCCTGGTTGTTTGCAGCTGAGCCTCCAGCCTGCTTCCCCTGACTGCCCACAGCTGAGCCTCTCGCTGAAGGCTTTGACTTTGAAGATCTTGGTTAGCCTGCAAATGAATAAATAGGAAAGCAGCTGTAGCCTATTAAAACTATTAATTTCATCTGTAGGATTCACACAATAGGAGTGTTTGCCTGCTGCATTTCAAGTGTGCACTGACTGTACAGGCATGCATGCAGGAATCAGGCCCCAGAATCTGTAGGAGCTGCCCCAATTTAGAGTTATGAAAACCCTCCTGAAGTGACTGTGTTGGGCAGGGGATGGCAGCGGGATGGCTGGAGCTGCAATGTTTTCCTTGGTTCTCAGTGCAGCCTGTGGGATGGCCACAGTAACTTCCTGGAGGGGAAATACAGAGGTAGTCACTGCCAGAAGGACAGAGTCACACGATGTCCCAGGCATTATCAGCCTCCTCAGCCCTGTCACAGAAGACCTCTACGGAAGGATTGATGTCACTTACCTTCTGTAAGTAATAGTGTTTTAGGTTATCAGGCAATTACACTTAAAATGAGAGAAAACTTTCTGAACCTTGATTTGGTGTGACTTAATGACTTTTTGTGCTATTTCTGAAAAAGGAAAGAAAATCCACTTTTATGTATGTCTCATGCACGACTGTGCAAACCTGGGTCCCTGCTGTGGTGGACAAGGTTTAATTCTATACTAGCTTCCATTTGCAAAAGCTCAGAAGAAATGCTGTTGAGTAGCACGTGATAAAACTATCAGCAGACAGATATGGGTGGGTCACTTACGTTTTTACCCCTTCATAGCAAAAATCTTGTTTAACAGCTGTTTGGGAAAAAAAGAGATGCATGGAGAAACATACAAACAGAAGGGAATGTCTAAGTGTTGCATCTCAAATTTACAAATATGATTGACGATTTGAAAGTCCACCTGAATTTTTATAATGTTAGAACACAAGTATGTGGAACTGAAGCAACAATACCAAGTTAGCATATGGATAATGAAGTTTTATTGAGGCCTGATCCTGGGAACTCTCTTGAACATGGCTAATTTTGCTGTTCCAGCAGGCTGAATTCACAGTCAGTCACTTTTCTATGTGAAGTTTCTTCAACTTGTGCAAAATTAAACTGTTTTCATAGAGAACTATCAAATCTTGCTTTGACACTCTGCAATGAGAAGAATGAGGTTATAGCCCATGCTGCCTTTCTGGACTATCCCAATTGGAATATCACTGATCAGGCTGAATGGGAACCATTCCTGCATGAAAACTATGCTAACAACAAGTGCACTGTAAGTAAATTGTGTGATTTTAGTTGAGTTTTCATTTAAGGTTCAGGTATGAAAAGTACTTGTGGGCATTTACAATCTTTTTCTGGTAGAGTTGAGGCATTCAGGATGCAGAAGGTGGTAGATTCCTTTTGAAACCCTTGTGCTGACATGGGCATCTCAATTCTGCAGTGAGCTTGCTTGATGCTGGTGGGGAGACTGCTACTCTTTGCTTTGCGTGCTGGTGAGTTTTGCATGGGCTCCTTGGGTGAGCTTGTGAATTTCTGGTAGGACCTATGGACTAGAAACAGGCCCTTGCAAGTTTAGCACTCAAATGCTTCCCCCATCACCGAGTGCAGCTGGGAACTAGATAGTGGGATTGCTGAGAAAATACAGAAAATGTTAAACCCCAACCACTTATAAGGTGGACAGCACATGCCATTATAAGGTGTTGGCAGTGCTGCAGTTATCTCTGGGTGTTTTGTTCATCAGTTCTCCAGGGTCTTCTGCGATGGTAAGCAATGACTTGGGGGTAAACTGTCAAGAACAGTGTTTGAAAATGTGCGCTCTTAAAAGAAACCATCAGTACAGCCAAAGGGAGTGTACAAGAAGGACCTGTGATTTCCTTGTAATGGATTTTGTTTGCCCCTTGAGAGCCACTCTGTGGGCAGGCATAGCCACTCCATTCAGGATGCAGCTGCTTTGGGGGTTCTGCTGTGCTGTGATCTCCCTTGGGCTGTGTGATGGCTCTGGAGGATCTGGTGCAGGGACCTACAGAGAAAAGACAAGAAAAATAAATTACTACTCAGAACCAGTAGTGAAAAATACCTTGAAACAGACAGGCAGCAGAGGTCTTATTTGTCTACAATGGAGTTTATTTGCCAAAGTAGGTGTAGAAGATTCAATGTTTTATGCTTCTGCATTGGCAGAAACTCTGAACATTTTCTGGGTTATAACTTGATGAGATGTCATATGTCATTGGTAAACTGCAGATTAAATCCATGCAGGTGTGCTTTTCAAATCTGAGATCATCTGAACATAGGATTTCTGTGGAGTTTAGTTGACCTGTCTTTTTCCTAGAGCACAGAAGTTAATTTCAAGGTCTTAAGTGGTGGTTGACTTATGCAGAAAGGAGTAAGTGAAGATGCTTTACTGGATTGTCTGGTTACCAGCACTATTAGGAAGCAGTTACAGTCCAAGTCTGGTTTACTTGGTGTCCTCTTGGACCTCAACATTACTATTTTTTTTTTAAATTTCTTCCATTTGGTTCTAACAAACAAACAAACAGCCTGATTTTTAGGGATGTCTTTGGATGTTTGCCACAATAGTTTGTTGTCCTGATGCTGGTCCGTGTACTGCAGCCTCTATTGAAATCATTCTTGCTCTTAAATTTCTGAAGTTTATTGATGACTCTAGCTATGGTGTTTTAATTGAATATCATACTATTCAGAAGATCCCAAGTTTTCTATTTAAAGTATTTTTATCTACAGGCAGACCTTCACTGACCCAGCACTTGTAATTAATATGCCAGAGAATAGCTTATTTAATAGCCCTTGCCATTCCAGCACTGGGGTTTTCCTTGTTCACTGGAGGTGCACAAGATAAAGGTGTCTGTTAGTCTGCCCTGTTTCTACCTGGTATTTGTGTTTCTAATGATGTAATCTTAAAATTTATATTTTTTCTTACTACCTTTAAAAAAAAACACTCTAGGATTATGAGACATGTGTGAGCTTTTGGTTTGGGTTTTTTTAAACCTAAAAAGAATGTTTTTGTCAGATACATGTTGAATGCTTAATGTGATTGAATGTTGTTAGTTGAGAATTAATAGTTCAATATGAAATATACAGTGTATATTGCAGTCAAACAGTAGTAAACTGAGTAGAATATTTCGTTTAGAAACAGCTGCTGCTGTTGCAGAAGCACAAAATGTAAAATGTTATAAAGCACTTTAATCATATAACTTTACCTACACATGCTTTGAATTCACTTATGTATATTTTACTGTTCCTTGAGTGCAGATCATGTATATTGGAAACGTATATGCATACTAATATTTAGGCTGGTGGAATAAACATGAGCTGTAGACTTTCAATCCTCATTTCGTAGCCTTTGAATACGCTCTTCGTGCATCTCTTTGTGGCAAAGGAAGAATATGCAGCTGGATGTTCCCAAGAAATTGTTAGGTGAGTTCCTGTGTAGCCTTGAGTAGTGAAGCATGTGCCCACTCCTGTTGTCCAGTCACGTTTGTCAAAGTCAAACCATCTCATCCAGATGCTGCATCAGAGATCTGCCAGCAAAGGCCTGGTATGTTAAATATCTCACCACTGGGAAACTGCTATTAAAAAAGAGGATGTTTGAAATTTAAAGACTGGGAACTTTGAAAGAAATAAGGTAGGAAAACCAGTCAAAATTACCCATATAAATTTCGAATGATACTGTTTTACAGAAATATCTTAATTGTTGAGCCACATGGACTTAGGAGGGAAGGTTACAAGCACTGGAGGAAAAAAAAGTATATATTAAAAAACTAGCTGCTGTCTGTCATTGATGAGTGTAATAATGAAAGACTGAATGTTTGTTATTTATCCAGGAGAGCTTTCATCTTACTACCAGAACTGCAGTTTATACTTCTCTTTATACCACCTGAGGAGAGGTTAGGTAAGAGTTTAATACTGTTTTATTCTTGAAGTGAGAGCAATGACAAACCTAATTTAATATGCACTGGGAGCTTGTTGTGGTGTTATTTTTCTAATACTCAGAACAGTTATCAGTTTATAGACATGTAGAAAATGTAATCTAAAAGTATCTTCTTGTGAAGATTCCATGTGCAAGAGGTACCTGTGATTCTATGCTCACTTCAGCAGCCATTCAGCAGTCTGTCCATTCCCTGCAATTTTTAAATTTGCCAGAAACAGTACATCAAAAAAGGAGTAAAGACCTCAAAAATCAATCCCTACAAGTTTTGTGAAGATTTCTGGTTGAATAGAGCCAAGAGATTTGAAATTGGTTGCTTTCTCTTAGTTAGCCAAGCCAGTATAGATTGGAAGAGGACACTTTGCTGAGGCTCAGAGAGGCTGCTGAATATACAGAGGGAAACTCAGATTATTTCTTTTAAAATGGAGGTACAAAGGTAGAGAATACATGTGTTATTCAGAGAACAGCACCAGACTTGATATTTTGGTCCTGAATTCACACTAATAAACCACCATTCACTTCACTGAGCTGAGAAGGGAGCTGGAACTTTTCTAATATGCCAGCTTCTACAGACGTGTTAGTTCCAAGTCACACTGTGGTGGTGTGTTACCTACAGAAAGCGGGGCTTGAATGAGGGATTTTGTTAAATCCACCCTGGCAACCAACCTCAGCTTTCCTTCAGCGCTGTGAGTCCTGACAGGGATTCTCCAGAGGCATAGAGAATTGGCAGTATTATTTTTATAGGGATTGGATTCTGCCAGTTTCTGATTGCTATGGAGCTTATGCAGGTTTGGAATGCTGGATTAAGTAGAGGACTTTGGTGATGATCCTCACATGTTTATACTGCTGTCATTTCAGCCTCATTGCCTAACCTAAAAGACATGGAACATTTTACTATCTGTGGTTTAAGTTTGAAACTCCATTTTCCTCAGACAGTCTTGCAGCGAATTTAAAGCTTGGATAATGAAGTTTCTCTGTTGCCCTGACAGGTTTTAGTCATTCAGAGCTGGACATGGGGAATGTCTTTGAAAGGATGATGGCTGTTCCAGGCTCACCCATGGAGAGAGGTTTCACGTTGTTGGCGTGCCCCAGGCATCGGTGTCATCCACAGCTGTACGTGCGCCAAGCAAGGTAACGCAGCTCCTCGCTTGTGCTTCCCTGAGCTCATCTGGCTGGAAGAAACTGAAGCATTTTCCTTCTTTGGTTTGCAGCATCAGTAGGATTAGCTTGACTGCTCTGGCTTTCTGTGATAACCAAACTAGGTAGTTCTAGGATTATGCTGGTTTTGTTCTACTACATCACATGAATTTTTTTTTTTTTTTTTTTTTTAACACTAGTTATCTATGTAGGAAGACTGGTTTTTGTCAGTGGTATTTATTCTGTGATCTGCTGGCTGAATTAGACCACTGTCACAATAGGACATGAAAGAACTACACAGAGACCCGGAGATGTCCAAGCGGGAAAGAAGGGCAGAACTTTACTTTCATTTGTATTTATACATTTTGTCGCACCAGCTGTGGATTGGAGGATGGAATCACCACCCCCCCCAACTGCACTGGTCAGATAGACAGTCAATCAACTCCTCTCCTCCTCCAGAAAGGAATGTAAACAAAAAACCACCACAGAGCTATATATTGTGAGAAACTGACTCTGAGAAGGTAAACAATTCAGAAGGCTAGGAAAATTTCAAAAGAACAGGGTGACAGACCACTACGTATTTTAGGGAGTGCATGTGGTTTCCAGTTTTCTTGAAACCTCTTCCAACTTGTTTTTAATTTTCTCATTATTTCATGCTGAACAGTCAAGAAAAGCTTGAATAGGTAGGCCTGTTACCTAAAAGAAGTAAATAAGACCAGAGAATCGCTACTTCCAGTAGTCTTTCAGACATGAAAAGTAATTCTCTTCTGTACAGTTTTTCCTGTGGAAGTGCTCCTTGCCTTGGCTTTGGCTGTGTTTCAGGGGAGCAGTCTCCTTGACCTTGCTGAGGGAGCTGAAGAAAATCATAGGTTAATACAATTCTCTTTCCATTGTGTTACTACCCTTTTTGATGGCCTCAGTTTGGAGCAAAGATTTGATATCCCAACACAGTGTGCCTTTAGCAGAGCTTTGCTCTTGCTGTGGGATCCCAGCCATAAATGTCATTAAAAATGTGAAACTGAATTATTTTCTCCTTTCTGCTCAGCACAGCTGCCTGCAGTGCATGAGGCAGATGTGTGCATTTCTCTGCAGCTTGTCTGTTCTCTCTATCTGTGCAATGACTGTTGCCACTCTTGGTTTTTCCTGCCATATGTATTCTGCCTGTGCCAGTGTTGCATCCAGGACATGAGAAATGCTGAGTTTCTGACCATGGGGCCTGGTGATTTTCCTGATGTGTGGTTGAAATAGAACATGTATCCATCAAATTTTGGATCACTTGTTATCCTCTCCACAGTGAGAAGACTGCTGGTAGGGTAATGTTTTATGAAGCAGTAGTTTGATTTAACTCTGATTTACTTTGAAGTTGTTTTTGCATGTAGTAAATGTAAGTGTTGCTTTGCAGCTAGGTAGCAGAGTGGTCATTAAGTTAGCATTTCTGATGCCTGCAGTGGAGATTGAAGTTTAGGGAGAAACATATTCCTTGGACACTCTGCCACATGGTGTAGGGAAGTTTGTACTGACCAGTGCTCGCAGATGGCAGTGCCACATGTGTCTGTTTGATAAAGCCATGCTGTTTGTTTGTGGGCTGATTCACGCTGCCAGCTTGGGCTGTATTCTGGCTGAAGCCTATCTCTGAGAAGTGTTTTATTGCATATATTAAATTTTACCACATGGATCTGAAGCAAATCTGCAGCTTGTGCTCCTCCTGTTGCTCAGCTTTTGAGCATTTTAAGAAAAACGCCTGAGGCCTGACCTTTGCCACTTCACATCCTCCTGCTGTAGCTCTGGATATTTCAATATGTTAAAAAACTCTTTCATACTAACTTGATGTACAATTGTTAGGCTTTTTGAGTGTTTCTTTTGAGTTGTCTACCACCTATCACTAAGTGAATGGACTTATATACAAAGAAGGTATCAGTAGGTGAGTGAATGCCTGAAGATTTAAAGTCTTGCAATATGTCTTGGTTCTGACTGTCATATTTGTCTTTTGTTTTCAGTTTAAACCTTTTTTTTAATGGCCGTTGGGTATTGTCAATAGAAATGTTCTTTTGCATGACTGGAAATGTCATTTAGGCCATAGGAATATTCCTGATAAGAGCTACCATTTTGTCTGGGATTTTGGTAGTTTGTTATAAAAAGTAAAATTTGCTTTAGCTTTGGTATTATTAGCAAATTACCTGGGAAACTGATTTTCCTCTGAAATTATACAGTGGTGATAAAAAATTCATACTTCAGTGTTTTCCATCAGTAGATAATGGGTAAGGCTAATTTCTGTTTGCAGAAGGAGCTCTGCCTTTACCTTCCCTCTGCATTCACCTCTGTACTTCACTGGCATCCATAGTAACAGTCAGTGGAGGCCTTAGAGACTCCTCTGTGGATTTTGTCTGCAGCCATCTGCCTAGCAACATGTTCTGGGGCAGTGAGAGATTAGAGTGATCTCTGTCCCCTTTTCCACTGCTTACAGAGGGGGGAAAAGCTGCTGTAAATTGATACTTTGTTCAACCATGGATTTTGAAGTTACTCTCTGTCTGGCCTCTGTAGTGTGAGATGTCAGCAGTGTGCCAGAGTGCAGCCCACTAAGCTTTGGTGTTTAAAGTTCTTGCTGGTGTCTTTTCTAGATCCTGCCATTCTTGGATTTGTGCTCTTCAGGCAAGAGTTAAATTTGCAGTTCTGTGCTTGTGCTCACAGTAGAGGAATTTTGTGGCATTTTTATATTGGAAAGCTTACTGGGGTTTGGAGGATTACTTTACTTTTTAAAATACTATGATACCGGTGGAAGATACTAAAAGCAGAATAAAAGGTTAAAATAGTTGTGTTCCTACAGTGTGTTGTGTGCAGTCCCATTGACTGTCACAGGGTCAGTCTCCAGGAATTGCCATCTGCACCTTTGGATATGGCCTTGCCCTGTGTGCCACAGAGCAGAATGACATAGGGTACTCAAAGCACTTGGCACAACATTCCATTTGGAGGGCGGTGTGTGTCTGTTGTGGACACCTCAAAATAACAGGGTTAAATTAGGATACAGTCTCATTCTGTTACCCCTCTTCATTTGATTTGTTTGAGGTTTGATAGCTTATTAACAGATTTGCTGTACTAATTAATTGTGCTGAGGTGGTGATGTTCTGATAATAGAAAACCTCACTGTGGATTTTCCCTTGGGATACTTCCTGTGAAGGAGGATAGCCATTTTGGTTTGAGGGATAAAGAATGAGTTAGTGTAAGTTTTTATGGAGTTTTCATTGTTGCTGGAGCCTCGTTTTAGTTGAGGGGGAAAAGAAAACAGGAGCAAGGTCAGAATCCAAGGAGTCCGTAGCATTGGTTACAAAGGTGGCCTTACCCAGTGATTGCATCCATTCTGATATGCAGGAGCAGCAAAAGCATCCAGAGACGCCCTGACCTCTCCACTCTCCTCTGCTGGAGTCAGGCAGTGCTTGGGAGTTTGGACAGTGTTTGATACAATGAGAAACAGAACCTCTTTTGCCCAGCTGCCTTTTCTGTAAGACTCCTTCCGAATCCAGAAACACGTAGAGTGGCACTGAGAATCTGTTTATTGTTTCCGGGTTCCTGCCTGTGTGGAACAGTGATCTCCAACTTCCAGGTATCTCAGACAGGCACTTCTCTATCTGAGCAGTGGGACCATGGAACAAAACAGGAGTTTTCCCCAAAACCCAGGGAAGCGCTGAAGTTCCTGGTTCTCCCTGCAGAAGCAGATTTGTGCGTCCCTAATGATGGAGGGGAAGCCTGCATAGTTCTTCCTGGATACTGTCCTGCAGCAGCAGGTTTGTGCATTCCTGACAAGACAGCGAGCGCTGCGGGCCGGTCCCGGTTCCCGTGCCAGGAGGAGGAGGAGGAGGTTGGCGCATCCCAAGCGAAGGAGCCGCTGCTCGTGCCAGGCGGGGCCGCCGGGTGGCGGCAGAGACCGCGCGGGTCTCTGCCAGCTCCAGCATCGCCGCGGGGCCCGGAGCCCGCATGGGCCCGTCGGGATGGTCCAGCGCCAGCCTTCCCTGGGTGTTAGTGTGATAGCCGAGGGAGCCACCTGCTCCCGGCCCGGAGGAGGGAGGGTTTCCCGTGCAGTTTGTTGCAGTTGTTCCTTCTGGCAGCCTGACACAGCCCCACAGTTTCCTCTCTGCTGCTTTGGGTTGCACCACTCAATTGCAGCATTTTTCCAAGCGATAAGTACAAATGGCTTCACATTATTGATAGCAGTTGAGTGGTAGAGCTGGTTTGCCACCCACCTTCGTACTGTAGTCTCAGCATGGGGACTGATGAGTTCTACCACTGTTCTGGTAAAAGTGCTGGATTTTCTTATTCAGTTACATTGATCCTGGCTATAAATAGCAGTCTAGTGGGAAAGAGTCTCTGTTGCCTGTTTAATAAAAATCCGTGTAGGTTGGGACTTGTATGAGTGCTCCATCAGAGTTGTAGGAGAATGAGGCAGAATTCTGAACTGAGATTCCCATATATTTTCTCAAGGAAAGAGAAGCACCTCCACTGGGCAGTGCAGATTTTGGTGGGTTCTACTGGCTTTTGGGGTGTGGTTGTCTCTCTGGTGCTGAAATTCCCATTTTAGTTCGCACTGAGGATGTGTCCTAGGGTAAGTGGTTTGTAGGTGCAGGCTTTGGAACAAATATATGTAATATTTTTCATATGTTAATGGAGTAGAATAGAAGTATCAAGGCCTATTAATGGCAGACCTTTAGAACATTACCTGATCTCTCTTTTGTAGGATGGAAGATTATGATGATCTCATGCTAATCTGGACACCTCAAAGTGAAACTCTGAAGGAAACCTATGGTGAATATTTCCTTGTTGATCTCATAGAACGTGAAGGTGAAGAAAATCAGGCAGCTGTTTGTGAGGTCAGTGTGCCATGAGCTCTGGTTTTGTCTGCTTAGCTTTAGTGATGTCCTGTGAGACAGCTCAATCTAGCTCAGGGAATAACACCAGCAGCCCACCTGTTGAAGGTGGAATTCATGCGCTCTACCCACACAGTGCCCTTCTCAGTGTAGTTTGTGTCTGTCTTTAGGAGTGATGTTTCCAGTTCAGAAATAAGGCAGCAATTCCCAGTTCTTGTGCAGATTATTTTCAAGTAATTTGGAGAGACCATCTTGATGAAGCCATGTTGTCGTTTCAGATATTTGCATTATAGGTGACCTGTTTTCATTCCCAGTGAAAGCTTATATTGCATATGAAAAAAAGTAGCCAGTAATCCTTTCACAGTTTGAAGTCATGTAGATAATTTTTCTTTCTCTTGGCTCAAATGAATTTTTGCTGAAATGAAAACAAAGCCAGGAATTCATTTAAATAATAAAGGAGTGGTAATAGTTATCCTGCTGAAAATTCCTGTTAAGATTTTCATGTGTTGGTAATTGTGCATGGTAGTACAAGCTGATAGGCAATATAACCTCCTTAATTCCTGAAGTCTGCTTTTTTGCCAACTGGTTTCATAAGATTGCAACACGTAATCACTGCCGTTAGAGGCCAAATGGGAAACAATGCACCATTAGTGTAATGGTGCATTGCAGAGGGCTGCTGCTACAAATAATACATTCCAGTGGCATGTTCAGAGCTTGATGTGAGACCACCAAAAGGTATTCCAGGCCCCCGGTTTATCTGAGCTGCTGCTGCCACAGCATGTTGGGAAGGCACCTCCATGCAAACCATGATGGATGCCAACTTTCCCTGCGGAGAAGGAAGCTGGCAGCCTCTTTTTGCACATATGGTAGATGGATTGGTTAATCAGCCTCTGCTGAGCCTTGGGCCTGAAATAACACAGCAGCCAGGCAACTGTGGCACCACGGCTTTGTTGGCTACGCAAAGAAGGCAAACAAACAATCACTTGTTGTTTGAGGGCAGAAAAATTACACATCACACTTTTTAAAGTCTTTATTGAAGAGCTGCTGGCCTGATAAAACAGCTGTACAAAACCAGCCTTTGAGTTTTCATTAGGTTTATAAAGGCTTTCATTTTGTGTATTGAGGAGGAAAGAAAATGTGTTTTGATGATGTGTGTCACCAGAAAGTTGCATACACTGCTAAAATTTTAAGAGCTTCCTTCTTCTAGACTTGTCTTAGATTAAAGCCAGAAGCTCTCCAGCATGCCAGTTCTCGCTAGTTCCAGTGTGTCTTGCTGAGGGCTGCAGCTTGCTGAGAACTCCAGCAGCATCAGGGATTCAGAGTAACGTGGGTGCCAGCATTGCAGGGATCACATCACTTTCATGTTTGCCAGGGCATTTGGGTTTTGAGACTAGCTCTTGGATTTTTTCAGAACACAGAAATATTTGGGGCTTATAAGTGCTGCAAATAATACATACTGCATTAGGTACTCCTTATATTATACATAATTGATTTCTTGAGTTGTTAATTTCCTAGGAGAATAAAATAGACTGTTCAGTTTGAGCCCAGTTTTGGGTCCAAATCAGTGTCCATTAATGAGTCAACTATTACAGCTACTGAATGGAAGTTCTACTTCAGCTGCACTATAACTTTAAACAAAATGATATGTTTTTGAAAGTATGTTGTGTATTTGCCATAACAAATGTTTTACTGAAACTCCAGGTCATTATTTGGCCCATATATATAAACTTAACCCTCTTCCAAGTCACAGCTAAAAAAAGAATTAGAACATCTACTGTAGAGGTCCTAATACATACCTTACAAGGAGAAATAAAAGAGGATCTTTAACTTTTGCTGAAATAGTTCCTTTATCGTTTTCCATTATGCACAGTCAAAGATAGAACATGAAAGTTGATGTTTCAGAAATTGTTTGCTCAGTTTTTTTGTCCTGACCTAGAATGACAAGTTTGTGTGACATGGCTTTTATCTTCCAGGTTGATGGCATTGCAGTAGGATTCATGAGCTTATGTTCTCACGTGGACGTTTCTTTGTTTCAAGAGTGTTTTGACTTAGGGCCTTTCCATGGACTCTGCAAACCACATCCTGAGGATATTCTCAAAATGCCACGGAAGCCAACCTTTCAAGGAGGTATCTGTATTCTAAAGTGCTAAATAAATTCAAGGTATGTTTGTGTCTGGCTTCTGAGTAGGTTCTGCAGGAGGTTGGAAAAGGGTATATAGGTTTACTAGCAAGAAAACACAAATTAACATACCTGTTTTTGAAGCAGGAGGCCTGGTGTTTTTTAACTGAGGAGGGAAATTTTGATAGCCCTGGTCTCTGACTCAGAAGTGATTGTTGTTTGTTGGGAGCTGGCCTGTACCAGCTGTGCAATAAATGGGGGCTTCAAGTTTCAGAAAGTTGTTGCATGGGGTATACTGTCTATCACATACAGTTGTGCTGTTAAAGGAAGATGTGATTGTAAAATCTGGTGGTGGGGTCTGTCAGTAGCTGAGCAGCTGGCTAACTGTGCCTGTTATGTTGTCCTGTTGACTCATGTCATCTTTTTTCCTTGTGGTTCAGCTTCTGCTCTTTGCTTATTGTTTGCAGTCTCCTGGGTTACAAGATTTTGGGAGATCAGGGACTGTCTCTTTATTCCGCTTTTTTGTTGGGCCAAGTACAGCAACACATGTGTAAGCTGCTTTCCTGCGAATGATAAAAAGCAGTAGCACAAATATGTCACCTGTTTGTAGAACAGAAGTGACATGTAAATGATTTACAGTTGTCTTTATTTTTCAGTGTCAAAGGGCTTTTTGTGCAGAAGGGCAATATTTTGCTATCCACTAATTACCAGTAGTGGAATAAAACCCCTCCACCATTAGGTTGTTACATATCTGCTTTTCTGAACACAAAGCAGCAGGCAAAAATGGGCAACCAGGGAGCTGCAGGGCTATCACCAGCTGGTACCTCAAAACCGGCAGTCACAGAACACAAAAGGGAGAGAAACGGGTGTTGTAGCTGCTCCTGTGGACTTTCCCTCCCCTGGAGGGACGCATCTTGCACTAAGCCTGTCTCCTGTTTGATCCTGTGCTCTGGCAGCTCCAGGACTATTAGTTCAGAAGAGGTGACAGGCATGGCTGGGGGGAAGAATGAGACTGAGGAGGGAGAGAGATCACTCAGGAGCCGGAGACCAGTCCTGGGCTGTCTGCTCTGGGTGACCCTGCCCGAGTAGGGGCTCGGACAGAGTGACCAACCACCAGGGCTCCATCCCAGGGCTGTTCCTGCTGCTGGTGTCCTCTCTCCTTCTCCAGAGACTGCAAGCTGTAGGTCTGTGTTTTGTGTTAAATTCTATACTGCTAAGCTTTTCAGTGAGTATGTGGTTACAAGGTTTGACAATACAGCTGTGTCTTTGTTTGGAAAGACAGGTATCTGCCAGGGAAAGTTGGAGCTCCCCTTAGATGGGGAATGTAAACCCCCTCCCTCTAAAATATTACAATTTTGCAATTAGAGGCTTTCAGGCAAAGATATGGGAATAGGAATAATAGTTCTTTATTAGGAACATTAAAAATACAAATGTAGTAGTACAAAAAAACCAAGCAAGCAAACAAACAAAAGCCTTAGAAAACCGTGACAGAGTCAGAGATACAACCTGATACCCTGTTGGTCAGGGTGTTAGAAGCAGTCCAAATAAATCTTCCTGGAGTAGCAGATGTGGTTCTGTTGAAGTAGAGATGATCCTGTAAAAAGGGTCCCAGTGATGGTGAGATGTGTCCAGTTTTCCTCTGGGAATCCAGTGGAAAGATTTTATTCAGGTAGAACTGCTTGGCTCCTCCCACTGGGTGGGGCATCTCACAATGGGATGATGTAATTTTATCAGTCATGTGGTGAGCCTTAATGGCCCATTAACAGCAGATATCCCCCAGAGGGTGGACAGTAGTGGAAGAGATAAAGAACACTGCCCCACATGGTTTTTATCAGCTGGCCCATTATCAGAAAGCAACAGCCCCCTTCCCCCTGGAGTTACAAGAGATAAAGAAAAAAACCTCACTAATTGATTTCAACAGATGGCTAATAGAATAACTTTTTTTTTTGGTTTGTTTTTTTTTTTTTTTTTTTTTTTTTTTTTTTTTTGTTGTTGTTTTTGTTTTTGTTACATAACCCAAGACAAGCTGTTACATGTTTTTTATCATTTAGGAAATCTACGGTACTTGTTCTAAATGTTAAAACTTAGAATGAGCAGCTGTTCTGTTTAGTTTCTTGAGAATCTGGTGTCTGAGTGCCTTTTAGAAATGTTTTAAGCAGCATGGTTAGCAGTTCTGTGAATCTATCTCCTTCTTTTCTCCCTTCATTTAAAAACTAATAAAGTTTTGATGGTAGTTGCAGTCCTGTGGATTGCCTTTAGGTAAGACTTAAACTAATAGTATCCCTTTATTTGGAATGACAAGGGCAGCTCTGGGGAAAAATAATTATTTGTAGACTTTCAGGTAGCTTGAGTGCAAATCATTAATGATCTTGGACACATGAGGAGAAACTTGAGTATCATCAGATGAGAGCTTGACTCTGGTGCTATTCCTAGAGAGAGCCACTAGAAACCTAATACCAAAGTTGTCTATTCACTGTTTAGGAACATTAATTGTGTTATCACGGAATAGTAATTAAAATTTTTGTCGTAGTTTTGCACATCTTAAAAGAGAAGAGTTGCATCCCAGTGGTCCATTGTTAAGCCTTTCCACCATAAGGACCAGCCTGTGTCCTTGAAATCTGTTCCCATATAGTTTCTATTTGTGGATATTGCAAAGTCACCCTGTTCCAAGAAGGCTGCTTTAGTGACTGCATTGAAAACTTGCTGCTGGACATTGCCCTGCTGTGAGGGCAGAGCAGGCTCTATTGAAACCAATAGAGGATCTGGACTTGGCTTTATGGAATCTGAACGCTGGCAATTTTAAAATGCAAGCTGCATTCCTTCATAATTTTATGTTCCTACATAAAAAAAAGGTTAGTCTTCAAGCTTTTTAGCTTTTAAGTAGAGACCACAGGTTGATTTTTTTTTTTTCCTTTCAGAATGTAATGCTGAATAATAATGAAAGTGTATACAACAGTCTGTACTGATATGCCACTTAGGCTTCAGGGTAATTACAGTAATTTGGTTGTTACTCTATATGGTGTCATGAATTAGTTGCTAGAAAATATGATACAGTAGGAATGATTCAAGAGCTTTTCATCAGGCCTCATGGTGAACTGGCTTCTTGATCCTGCTGACTGTACCTCAGCTAACAACTCAGCAATCACAGAATTATTTTAATTTGTGTTTGTGGTCTTTACTTGATTTAGTGACAGTATTGCAGTTCTTCACATCACTCGTGTGCTGTGTGTCCATAAACAGCAATGCAGCCACGTCTAACAGGAGTGGGTGGTGGAACCATTAAGGATTTGCATTTTAGTATAAAGTCAGAAACAACATATCAGTATTTACATGACAACAAGAGACTTGTATTAATTAACTTCTGACACCTGCAAGGCTGTTGGTAATGAGAAATGGAGCTGGCTAATCAAGACGACATTTGATCATTTCTGTGAAGGCTGACATCTGTGATACCCCCCAGAGAACCCCATGATTCCCACCGTCTGCATTTCTCCTTGCCCTGCATGTTGCATCTACACCTTTTTACTGATAGAGAAACAGATTTTGAGATAAGATTGTTTTCTAAATACTTCTGGCTAAATTATTTTAGACCTTTGAGGTGTGGATTTTTGTAAATGTCCATTACTGTGTGAAGAAATGCTTCTGTCTGTGAATGTAGCTTATGTGGGTGTTCCAAGGCAAAGTTCAGAGGGAGAAGGGATAAATTCTGTTCTTTTCTGAAGCTTATTTTGTATTCTTCTTGGAGCTCAGAAACCTTGACTTCCCTAATGTTACTGGATCTTCCAAATGCAAGGGTCTCCTTGCTTGATGTGTTTTTTTCAGCAGCAGCACATACATCACAAGAGTTTATTGCATAAAATTTATAAAGGAGTTACGATCCCTCTTTCTTGTCTCTTACTGTACCAGTAAGAGCTCTGGTTTGACTGGGATTTAACCTGGATTTCAGTTGTTCTAGGAGAACTAATCTGAGAATGAAGAGCCCTTGTTTGTCATTGTGATCACCAGAAAGCAAGTTAGCAGCACACAAGGTTTAAGATATTGGTCAATAACACTAACTCCTGTTTTTCAGTTCAGATAGGATAAAGATTTGACATAAGGATACACACAAGTTAGGAATTGCTTCCAAATTGTCTCATTCAGGTCTTATTTTACAATAAATTTCCTCGATTTTATTTTTTTTGCATTGAAATAAAATAGTCGAATGAAACTGTAGCCAAGTAACTCTAGGAGGGTCTGTTTTAACAGTGGTTGTTAAAATGAGACCTTTTGATAGAGGTAGCCAGACCCACTCCAGCTGTTGCTGTGGTTCTGAGGGTAAAGCTCACATTAGTAAACCTTGTGTACTTTCTCTTTCACTTTACTCAGATAAAAATGGAAGCAAGCAAACAAGTCAAAAGCCACAGCCTGTTTCTTGTCAAAACTTGGAACATGTTCCTGGTGCGGATGCTGCAGCTGTGCAGGTAATGCTGCTGTACCCAGCAGTGCTGATGGCGCTCAGAGCTGATATGGAGCAAGGCTAGCAGAGATGAGGACAAACAAATACTGCTGAAATCCCCTCCTGCCCTGTCCTGCGCTCTGGCCCACAAGTGGCTCTGCTGTGAGGCATGGGTCGGAAGCTGCTCTGGCTGGGGTCTGGAGGTTGGAGGTCAGAGTTATTGGTCAGGGTGAGTTTGCCCATCCAATTCCCCATGTGCAGCCATCAGAGTGGGAAGAAAGGGTCACACAGAGGAGAGAAAGGATGAGGCTTAACTAATGAAAACACTTTGTGAAGTGGTGTAAGTGAGCCCTTGTCTGTTATTGTTGCAGAAAGGTGGAGCCGTGACTGCTTCCCAGACTGAACTGCTGGTAGGTGACATCGGCAACACAGGCTCTAAAGGCTCAGCAGCACCTCCCCTGAAGACTGATGAGGAGGGGGATTTGTGTCCCATGTACAGAGGAGCTTCCAATGTTTTCCGTATCCGTCTGCTTTGTATTGATGAGAAGTATGAAACTAGGTACGTGTAGAGGAAGAGTTGCTGCTTTCTCATTAATAACCATTTTCAGGGTTATGTTTTTAGGACAAATCAGAAAGTGACAGCACCTGCAGTGGTTAGGTGGGATCATTTCTGACCTCTTTCTTCTCTCCTTCTTTTACCTTCAGTAATAACATTTCAACCTCCACTTGCAACTTCCTAGCTCTGATAGGTGTATGGGGGCAAAACATGAAGAATTCATTTTGATGAAAAAAAAAAATGTGAATTGAGGTTGTGGAAAAAGGCTGCTTCTTCCTTCTGTGGAGACATTCATTCTGAATCTGGCTTGGCTGCAAGAGGAGCTACGTGTTACAGTAGTTCTCATCTCATTGCGTGGGGCAATAAAGCTGTTGTTAGCTCTGCAGGTAAATATTCCTATTCTAAACACTGTCTCCAGCCACTGAAAGAAATGATTCTGTTTTCTAGAATCCTCTACAGCTGGGGGAGACAACGGGATTTTCTCTTAACACGATTACTGCTGCTGACCTTGCACTCTTAGATCCTGGTGGATTAGAATAAGGCTATAAATAGAGTTTAGAGGGTTTTTTTCCAAAATTTCTCTCCCCACTTGAAGAGCAAACCTATATTCAATGACATCAGCAGAAACTTTTCCAGGAATTTTCTTCCTTTTCAATGTGATGGTTGAAAGGAAGATGCAGAATAGATGAAGCAGCTGCGCACAACCAGGGTCTACCATCCTTTCAAATCCATGTCATGTCTGCAGATAGCAGGCATCAGGAGTAAGGACTTGAGAGATGAGTTGAACATGTGTAGTACAGTTTGAAAAAACATCTGTCTACTTGTAGTAGTAGTCTTTGGTGAACAGCAAAGACTGAGAAGAAAAATGAGAATTCCTTGAAAACTAGTTCTATTTATTGAGCTGTTTTGTGATTAAGAAGGGCACCTATCCAAGGGGATTGAACACTGAATCTGCTGCAAATGCAAATATCCAAAGTTTCCAAAACAAGGCAAAGACATTGCCTTTTGGGTACATGTTTCCCAAGTGATATACCCAGTAACATAGCTCAAGTTTGTTAAGAACTAGTTTAATTAGTGAAATTGTTGGGGGTTAGATTTGCCTCTTTTTCACTTACAGAATTTTTTCCCATAAGTTTCTAAGAAACCTTAATGACAGTAATTAGCCAGAACAAAGAGAGTAGTTGAAGGACACGCAACACAAGGCTATGCCTATTGTTTTTAAAGTCTCTGGGAGTGTCCCTCAGAGGGGAGAGATGATGCGAGCTTTGGGAAAGGTAAAAAGACAGAGCTGGGGGAGGGGGTCTCACTCTTGCTCTCGGCATCGAGGAGGAAGACA
This sequence comes from Prinia subflava, assembly GCF_021018805.1. Classification (NCBI taxonomy): domain Eukaryota; kingdom Metazoa; phylum Chordata; class Aves; order Passeriformes; family Cisticolidae; genus Prinia; species Prinia subflava. The sequence goes on from NC_086248.1 coordinate 102,276,509, forward strand.
GTCAAGCTGCCCCTCGCTGCAGAAAGAGTTCACGGCCATCACTCTGCCTCTGCCTCGTCCTGGGAATCCACCTTCATCTGCTTGTGTACCCAGGAATCCTGAGCTCGTTTTCTCCAGCCCTCCCCCCACCACCGCTGCTTCCTCAAAGCCAGGCTCTCCTGCTACTCTGTAGCCCAGCACTGCCCAGCCCTGCCGGGACACCCCCTGCCATTCCAGCTACCAGCACAGAGCTCCTCATCTCATCCACCAGCCCGGGACTTTCCACCCTTCCAGCTCAGCCTCTCGGAGTCCTGCAGGGGCACCGAGATCAAACTGCCCCGGACTTTTGGGAAAGAAAGCCCTCAAGGTTCTTGGTTCTGTTTATTACTAATGCTGTAGTTGTTGTTGTTTGTTTGTTTTGTCATATATACTAGTAAGGAACTGTTATTCCTATGCCCATACCTCTGCCTGAAAGCCCCTTTAATTTTCTAAATTAGAATAATTTGGAGGGAGGGGATTCGAATTCTCCATCTCTAGGGAGGTCCTGCCCCCTTCCTAGCAGATACCTGTCTTTCAAACCAAGACAGAAATGCAGGAAGTCAACACAGAAGATGTATTGTACTTAGAAACATTGACCAACTAATGTGTGATAAGAATAATTGCACTGCAGAAAGACTGTTCTAGAACAGTTAACTGAGAGACAGTCTAGTGTAAAAATTCATGTAAGATAACTATTGCAGAATAAGAAACCTTTATTTTAAAACATTAGTGAGATGAGAGGCTTGTTCTGGAATGACTCAATTACACTGAAACAGCAGTTCAGAGCTGTGATAGAGATTTGTAATGCAGTAGTCGCACTGTAGACTACTTGAGTTCTCTGCTCGTAGTTTCCTGCTTAGGATAGGGATCTGTCCCTTTTTTGCTCCCTTCTGAGCTCTATGCTTTGTTTGCTGTTTCTGTTCGGGACGTTTCTCACTGCATTTATCATTCAGTGCTGTGCTCCCAGTCTTTTTTATCTGGAGAAATCTGTGGAGCAGTGTGGATTCCAAGATGGGTATCTGGAGGAGATAGCATTCCTGTCTGAAGACTTTTCCTAAGGTTACCTTGTGCAGAGCTGAGGAATCTGTAGATCTTGGTAGTTTCACACATTTTGCTTGTATGCTTCTCTGGCTTGCCTTTGCTTGATCCAACAGCCTGTAAAAGAAATATTAGCAAAGCAAATATATGTAAAGGAGGGCAGGAGGTGATGCTGTCTGCAGCCTGGAATCTTGTCCCGGGAGAGTTCTGGCTGGCTTTGCACAGCATGGACACAGAAGTAGCAGCTGACTTGAAGTGTAGGTATGATTGCATCTTAGCCCTGAGGGAAGTTTGTTCCTTAGCAGTTGTTACCCACTGAAGCTGCTAAACGTTTCCGTCTCCTAAACCCAGAGCTGTGATGTGGCTTGTTAGTGCATTGACAGTGAAATGTGAAGGAACTGAACTGCTGGCTTATGTGCTGATATTTGATACTTTTCTAAGCCCTGTGAAAAGTCTCCCACCTCAATTCTTGTGGTCCTTGCTGCCAACAAGGTCCTGGATACCAGAGAGAAAATTACAGCACAGAGTAGTTGCAACAGCATTTTCCTTTCCCCTGATTAGCTATTCTGTTAACTAGTCTTAGTTATGTATTATATAAGGGTCTTGGGTTATGTAACCAAAAAATGTGTATTCTATTTCATCTGTTGAAACCAGTTGGGGAGATGGTTTTTTTCCCATATCTCTTGTAACTCCAAGGGGAAGGGGAGTGAATGCCTTCTGTTAATGGGCCAGCTGTTAAAACCAGGGGAGCAATGTTCCTTATCTCTTTCACGACCCATTCTCCCTCCAGGGGGACATCTGCTGTCAATGAGCCATTAAGGCTCACCACATGACTGACAAAATTAAATTGTTCTGTTGTGAGATGCTCCACCCAGTGGGAGGAGCCAAGCATTCCTACCTAGATAAAACCTGAGATTCAGAACAGCAGAGCATCTTCTTTTCCACTGCATTCTCAGAGGAATACTGGACTTATCTCACTGCCATTTCAGGATAATCTCTACTTCAACAGAACCCCATCTGTCATCATCTCTACTCCAACAGAACCACATCTGTCACTCCAGGAGGACTTATTTGGACTGCTTCTAGCACCCTGGCTGACAGGGTGTCAGGTCGTATGCCTGACTTCGTCAGGGTTTTCTAGGACTTCTGTTTGTTTGCTTGCTTGTTCTTTTGTATTACTGTATTTGCATTTCTAATATTCCCAGTAAAGAACTGTTATTCCTATTCCCATATTTTTGCCTGAAAGCTCTGAATTGCAAAATTGTAATAATTTGGAGGGAGGGGGGTTTACATTCTCCATTCCAAGGGAAACTCCAGTTTTCCCTGACAGATACCTGTCTTTCCAAACCAAGACAATAAAGGAATATATAAAGAATATATAATACCCCAATCCTATTCTGTACTTGCAGCTTTAAGTTTACATTCAAGCATAGATATTGCAATAAGAAATCAATTCTCTTTTAAGTAATATTATTCAAGAGGTAATTAAAGGGAGCCTAATTACAGTTCTGAAAGGAGGAGAGGATTTATCAGTATTTACAGGTAACATATCTGTATTAATTTCTTCAAAAGATACATATTCTATGGTGGAAAAGTGCTTTATGAAACTTCAACATAACTGGGTTTTGAGCTCTTTGATACCCTTATACATGGGAGAAATAGCAGGGCTTTGTGGGATTTCTCAAGTCTTCTTAAACTGAAATGTCACAATTTGCTGTCACCATGGAAAAGATACTGGGATAGCTCTAAGTCAGTAGGTGAGAAATGGAGAGAAGTGCTCAAAAACAATTCTAAGTATTGATGTTCCTGTTGGTCTGTCTGAGCACATCGGCACTTTCCTGAATGGAAAGTCACAGAGTGCTGGCTAAAAATATTGTGGAACATAGCAACAACTGTTTATAACCTGAAGTAATATTTGCTATGTACTAATGGTGCTGTGATAGTCCAGGAATGGCTTCTGAAGATCCTGAAGTCAAGAACATCAGAGCCAATGTTTTGTTTGCTCCTCCCCCTGCCCTTATAGTGAGGAGCCTCATTCTTGTGTCAAATATCCCAGTTATTCTTGCTAATAATGATGCTTTAAGCACTAGAAGTCAGAAATTTCTGTGCAGCATGCAACATCAGCAGTTGATTATTGATGGTCTCTTGGGATTGTTTGATCTGTTCTGAATAAATGTTCCTGCACTTGCAGGGATGTCAATATCACAGTGTGTCAGATCATTCTGATATCTGATTCACATATCATTCTGATATGTGTTTTATTTGCCAATATTTGCTCTTGGTTGCAGGTCACTGGATTTTTTGCATTATGCTTTCAACGTTTTCCCAGTGAGTATGACAAAAGCTGGAATAGTTTTGTGTGGTGGGACAGCAATGTAGCTAGCTAGGGGATGTGTGTCTGTGACTCCAGTGAGTCTGCCCCACACCAGTGTGCTGGGCCTGGTTACCCTGGGCTGAACTACTCCCCTCCTTGGCTGATTCTGGACTTCATGGAATACATACCTACATCCTCTGTTCATCCTAGAATCCTGGAACAGTTTGGTTTGGAAAGCAACTTAAAGATCATCCAGTTCCACCCTTGCAATAGGCAGGGCACCTTCCACTAGACTAGGTTCCTCCAAGCCTTGTCTAACGTGGCTTTGGACACTTCCAGTGATGGAACAGCCACATCTTCTCTGGGCAGCCTGTGCCAGGGCCTCCTCACCCTCACAGGGAAGAATTTTTTCTTGCCATGTAATCTAAACCTACTCTCTGTCAGTGTGAATGTATTTCCCTGGCACTATGTGCTCTTGTAAATAGTCTCTAGTTTATGTTCCATAGGGACTTCTCTGAGATGCAGATTTAGAAAAGAAATGCTACAATCTCCTTTAAAACCATGTATGGACCCAGACTGTACCTAAATTAAAAAAAAAAATCAACAAAATTTATTAAAGGAGATAGAATGAAAGCCTATAAAACAGTGGTATTAAGGAGATTCATAGTATTTGGTACTGTGAATTCACAGTGCATTAGCTATTTCCTATTCATGCCCTGTGTGATCACTCTGTCTGTGGTAATAAAGTCCACTTTCTGAGACTCTTAATGCACAGCAGAGTGTTGTAAAGTAATGTTACAAATAACTGCATGGCAGTGTGCCTTAGAGACAGGCCCTGGGTACCAGAGACGCAGACTTGGCCCAAAGAACCATCACAGTCAAAATTGCTGATTATCACCAAAGAAAGCTCCTAGAGAGCCAACACAGAAAGCATTTCAAATTTTTGTAGTTTATCCATCCAACAATGTCAGTCTTTGAAACAAAATGTCAAGATGGAATTGCTAGATGTAGTAAGGAAGGTTCATCCCACAGTTTCCTTAAAGTGGAGCCAATTTTGAGCTGTCAGCTCCTTGGTGCTTCCCAGGCAGAAGAGTACTTGGAGATGTGCAGTGTAAGCCCCACGTTCAGGGCTGTCTGTCCCCTCAGATGGCTTTGGGTAAAGCTTAGAGAACAGTTTCATTGCCTGCCAATGTCTTTCAGGACAGAGACTTGTGTGTCATCCTGGTGCCACATCATGTCCCGGAGTTCCCCCTGATCCGGAGCTTTGTTCGGGCTGTCCCTTCCTGCACTTCCAGGCTGGGTCGGGAGCTGTACGTGTTCCACCGGGCAGGATTGCTCACGTGAGTCTTGCTTCGGGACACTCCTACTGTGCTCTGGGCTGCTGAGGGACACACCTGCCAGTGTTTGTAGGGAGTGTCCTCTCAATAAAATCCAAGCGCAATGAGAGGGTTCATTTGGGATTTGTGCGTACAGTACTAAGGTAAGGAAGATGGACATGGGTACAGACCAGCAGCTCCAAGTTCCCTGGTTGTGGGCCAAGGGCAGCAGAGAAATGTGGTGCTGTGTTTGGCCTTAGGGATGTGAGTCAGGTTGTGCGACACTGGCACCTGATAGCCAGGTGTAGGTTTAATTCTTGGAAATATGTTGTAGCTTTCTTAAGAGAACTGCAGTCATGAGTTTCTGGGACATGCAGATCACAGCAGGAACATGTATCTGTTTTATATAATTTCTCTTTTACTTTTGGTGTTGAATCACCAAAATTATTTCATGTCTTCAGTTTCTGTGATGTTCTGAACACTTCTGTAGGCTGAGATACCAGTGAACTGGGACAGGAAACCTTTTTTGCTGTGACTTCTGTTATGTGGAATGAGTTTCCCAAAGCTTTGTTTATATATGATGCCTATTCTGGCCCAAACGTCATGTTTAAATTGTGGCATAGTTAGAGATATTTTTTTTTGGTTTTGGTCATAATGTCCCTAAATACTGTGTTTTAGCAAAATAATTCTAGGTTTAATTGCGTACCTAATCATCTTTGGTGGTACACAAGTACTTCATGAAGGAACTGGCCAGCTCCTCTTGGACCTAGGCAGAAGGTTTTTGCACTGGGGTGAAACTTCTGCTTCTGGGTCCTGAGTAGAAATCCAGCTGGCTGGAGAGAGAACTGGTGGAGTAACTTGTGGTAATCTCAGGCCCAGCTGCTCAGTAATCCTGCAGTAGGATTGGGTCTCATATGTCCTCTTGCAATTTTGGGTAAAATTCAAGTTGTTATCAAGGCTCTTTAAAAAATGTTACCATCCTGATTACATTGTGCATATTCCAAATGACACCAGACCTTTCATGGAAAACAAAATAGGGTCATCAGTAACATTTTCCAAATCCCCATGCAGCTTTGCAGGAAAGTAAGGAAAAGTAGCTGCTCATTGAGGTTCAGGATCAGAAAAGCTTTGGGTGAAACCAGAGTAAGCATTTGGAAAGTTTCTGCAGAACAAAACCCACAGGGTGCAACAGCAGATACTCTCTTGGAACTAACCAAAATCTGTGAAAGATCAACACATTGTACTCGCACCTACGGCTTTCAAAAGGATGTGAGTGAAAAAGAAGGCACAGAAAATGGACTAAAAGAAAAACAGGGTAAGAGGGGAATATGAAGATGTGAAAGGGCAAAGTCAGAAGAGGCACAGGCACAAAATGAGCTCCTGATTAGTACAGGTAGTAAAAGGAATAAGAAAAAGTGTTAAGTACACAAAAAGCAAGACTGCAGCAAATGGAACTGTGAGTCTGCTACTTAACAGTGAAGGAGAAAAAAAAAACAGATGACAAGGCATATGCTGAGGTTCTTAATGGATACTTTGCCTCAATTTTCACTAAAAAGCATAATAATGATAATAGTCTTCTTGTCTCTGAGCAGTCAAAGGACTTGAGCATCTGGAATGAGTTCATTCACTGCTGGGAGAGAAATGAGTACAGACCTTGGATAATCCTTCCTCATGTTCTATGCTCCCAGTGGAACTGGTGGTTCTACTAATTTTTTAAAAAAAGGCAGTTTCAACTTTTCACGTGTTTTGTTTTTGTTTATTGAGATGCAGTTCCCTGTAGGCATAGCTGCCTTCTCTGGGGCATGGGTATGGCAAAGCTGGTGGGCTGGGCTGAGTAGTGGTGGGAGGATGGCACACTTGGGCTCCAGAGTGAGCCACAGTCCTCAGCACTGGTGGGTCTTGCAATTGACAGTGGAAACATGTGAAAAGCTGCGGAAGCTCAGCTGACACTCACTTAGAAGGTCAGGATTAGTCTGTAATTTAGTAACCAAATGTGTGCTTTTGAGCACTCAAAAATCATCAGTGAATTCAGCTGTGAAATTTCTCATAACATACCAGAATCTTGGTAAATATGTGTTTTTTAAGGTACCAATGCTATTCATTAAACCTATATTCCACAAGATGCCTCCCAATTTGACTAAGGCTGAAGAATAGCACATCCACTTTTAAATTGAAAGCAAGAAGAACAGAAGTAAAAAAATTATACTATGTGAATTGCAACTTTTTGCTGTGGGTGAAAGAACTTATTTCTTGGAACTGAAGCTGTAGTTCCGCTTTTTGAACAACTTTCCACAAGTGTTGGTTGCACGAGCACCCAGGAAGGGATTGCTGCCTTTGACAGACACTGGGAGAGCTCCTCAGTTGCTGTAGACTGCCAGTGTGAAGTGAATTTTCTTCCTAACTAGTAGGTGGGAAGATGTTTTCTAAGAGTCTGTAGCTGAGCTAAGTGCCAGGTGACTGCTGTCTGTAGGTAAGGTGTTCATGTGTTGCACAGGCATTCTGGTACCACATCACTACCATGTCATTACTGACACTCTATGCTTAGCTGAGGCATTGCAGTCATGTAAGTTTATCCTCATGTGTTACTGCTTGAGGCACCAAGGCCTAACAGAAAAATTAGTAATTTTTCTGTTTGTGCTCGGAGAAATTGATGTTCCTGCTTTACTTTCTACCATGACAACTGGCTTAGTTTTATTTTTCTCTGTCCTTTTCTCATTTTTTCTTGCCTTTCCCTGTTTTTATTTTGCTCTTTTCTCCATGTTGTTCATGTTCAGTGTTCAGCGACTGTGTTCAGCTACAGATTCCACATTCATTTTATGGTTCTTTACCTCTCTTTATTGCTTTTACTCACCTGAAGACAGGTGTTATCTGGGGCTGAGTGCTTAGTAGCAGATAAAGCAGGATTCTGGATTTATCTCAAGTAGATGCTCTGATCTTTTCTATTCCCATGCAATAAGTTCATATCTGCCTTTGGAGCAAGTGTCATTTATCAATCAGTTACAGTTTCTGAACGGTGTGGTTGGTACTTATGAAGGGTGTGTTGTCTTAAGCTTGGCAGTTGTCCTTATTTTGTCACAGAGTCAACTTTAATTCTTTCTTTTATCCTTTTTTAGGTCATTTAATGTAAGAAAAGCAGCCACCAGTGACCTAGAGGGTGTCAAAATGCTTGTTGAAACTCTTAGCTTGAATGAAAGCATATGGAATGACACAAAGATATTCACTGAAGCTCGCAGGGATCCAGTGAGTATTTGTTGCTGATATGTCTTCAATTCTGTCTTAAGATCAAGACTTAACCCAGGACTGAGGCAGTGGCTGAACTTGTAGCACTCCTGCAGCAGCTGTACCCAAACTGAAGCGTCAGTGAGGAAGGGTCTCTGTGATTCAGAGTCCAGCCACGGACCTGGCTCAAAACAGGGCTTTCGAGGGGAGTAGGCTGGTTAAACTGGGATGGTGCCTGGGAGCTGCACTGGGAGGAAAGTGTTTTAACTGGGACTCTGTGGTGAAATAGACAGGTACCATTAGAAAGAGGTTCTACTGAAACTGGAAATGTGCATCTGTTGCCTTTACTTTGCAGGACGGGATGCCAGTACAGGCTTTTGTAGCAGAAGTTTTGGATCAAATCGTTGGTGTTTCTGTTACTAGGGATGAAATGGTAAATTCAATTTATGTTCCATGAGCTCTGTGGCACTTGGTCCTCACACTAAGGCTGAGTTTTGTGCTTGGTACCATATGTGTGCCTAACAAAGTGTCTGTAAAAATGTTGCTTGTAGAAGCTCCCTTGCTCTCTAGCCTATGCCCACTCTATTAATTCTCTGCTCACAGATAATGATTGACACACAGATGAAAAAATATTCCTGTTACTTTCAAAAAGCTACTGCTGTGTTCTGAAAGTTTTCCTTCTACACTTTTTTGTGCTTTAGCAGAAAGCCATTCTGTCTCTAAATAGGTGTTTTATCACCTCTTTTCCTTCTACTTTCCAAGTCAATAAGCAGCTTTGCCACAAGTCCTGCAAAGAGTAGTAATTCTTCTTCTAGATTTGCTTTCATAACTTTTTTCTCCAGCAGTCTAAGTGATTGTGAATCATGCACTTGAAAACAAAAGCCTATTCCCAGATGGGGTAAAAAGAGACATTGCACATTATTATTGAAAAGTAAACATTCTCCAAGTCTTCTGTGGCATTGTGCTTGGACTGAAAAGGTGGGATTTAGGTTGTTCAGCAGTTCGAATGCTTAGTTTTTACAATAGAACAGTCACTCTTGTTTCCAAGAGTAATTCTCTTGATTATATTGAGAACTAAGAGGATAGATTGAGTGAATAAATGTGCAAAAATATCAGCTTATCACTTCAACAGGGAAGACTTGTCAGAGGGCGTTTCTTTACACTGCTCTGCTCTGTGGAATTCCCTTTTTTCAGCTGGAGTTTGCTGAGAGGGACAGCCTGGGCTTCTGTGCCTTGAATGCAGAAAAACAGGTGGAAGGTTTTTTCCCACCCCCTTAGATGTCTGTTTACCTGTATCAGGCATTGTGGGGAAAGGGTCGGGTGTGCATTCCTTGTAAATAAGGGTAAGCTGCAAGGAAAGCTTTTGAGACAATAAAAAGATTATTGAGAAAAATCTGTTCAGTCAGTGCCCTTCAACTGAGGACAGCTCTGAAAGACACTTGATTTCAGTGTTCAAATATAGTTCCTTGATTGATAGAATGTGGCTCATTGGTTGGTATTTGCTAAAATCCTGTTGAGGTAGCTGCTGATCACTGCTGACTCATAAATTCCTAATTTTTCAGGATATTGAGTATATTCGATCACATTACAACATTGAGGACTTCATTCATTTTAATAATCACCAGCAAGAGGAATGTGGACATCTTTGCCATTTTGTCTTAAATCCTGTATTTCGTCACTATACAAAATACTTTCTAAAGGAGATTCTTCGCTTGGGTCACAAAACTTATCTTAATTACCCTATTTATCCAGAATATGTGGAGGACAAGGTAAGGAGAAAGTAATTAGTATTTCTTGTATTAAATATTGCCACATTTTCTCACTTCTTTTTCTTTGCTTCCATGAATGACTGCAAATAGGGATTTTCTTGTCAATCTGCAGCAAACTGTACTGTCTTTTCTTTCTGTCTGACTTATCCTGGACCCATGGACACAGCTCTTGCATAGCAGGGCTGATCCATGGTGTCCGTCGATGCCTTTGAGAAGTGTGGTGGGGAGCAGTGTGGAAATGTCCTTGGCCTTGGCTCCCTGCCCAGCACAAGTGTAATGTAGCCTGAGTAAATGCAAGGGGATCATCCTAAACACATCCAGGTGGCTTATAGAAACTCTCACAAAGGGATTCGAGTACTCTAGACTGTGTTTCACCAAAAGTCAATGGGACCTGGGCACCTCATTGGCTTTTGGAGGGAGACTTGTGTTACTGCAAGTGTCACGGGAGAACTGTAAGAACTGAACTTCCAATGGAGAAAATCCATTTCCGAGAAGAACGTAATTCAGAAACACTCATGTATGTGTTTTGTCATCAGTCTCATGTCAGAAAAGGAAACACAAGGTAAAATTTCCAGGCCTGTATTGCCATCTGAAGCTGCTGTCTGGCCTGGGCAATCACCTGGGCTCCTGGCACCACTGATGGAAACACACGGTGCATCCCGAGGGCAGTTCATCCATCGGTTGTACCTGCCTGTCTTGAGACAGATGGAATTTTCCCCTGGAGACTGACCTCCAGTTTGGGCTTCTGCCTGGCTGGCTGGACCTGGCACCTGGTATTTAGAAGGTGACTGAGATGAGTTCTGTCTGTGGTGACTTGGGTGTTTTTGAAATCACCACTGGCTTTAATTTGTGCACTCTTGGCAGGTTAGACTTGGATATGTTTGCAGAAGGATGTGTTTTCCTGTGCACTTTTGTGCAGTTCTAAGTGTTCCCATGAGGAACCAATGTTCCTACATAGCATTAGATTCTCAGATTCTGAAGAGGCACTCACAAAAATGCAGTGTAAGCGCCCTGGATGGAAGAGAAGCGAAATCTTATCAGTGATTCCAATCTTGACTGTTTCCAGGCTACCAGGCTACGGAGTTACTCTAAGTTACTTTAGCTTATCTAATATTATCTAATAAGTGGTAAGTGTGATATTTTCCTTAGTTCTCAACATAGTAACTTCAAGTTCTAATATTTGAGGATGGAATGGCACTTGAGTGTGATTTAGTTTGCATTAAAATTCATTCTGTATTTCCTGTAATTCTCTTTTCTTCTCTTTTGTGTTGTAAGTCATGCCAGAGCCAGTAATGGTAATAGACAGCTATGTCTCATGAACCAGGCTGCTCAGGTGAACATTAGGATTTTGTTCATTTCAAATTTCTGCCAGTTCATTAACATTTATCACTTGGATGATACCAGACATTTCAGTTGGTATAGAATTTCTATATAAATTCATCTCTGTTCCTTGCCAGGCGAGCAAAGGTTAGCAGTGAGCAGATAACACAGCTTAATGAGGTCAAATCAAGCTGATTCATGATCACTATGGAGAAAAATATCCTCCTGGGGAAAATACTTGTGCTGAAAAATCCCATAAACCAAAACACTTGTTTATCTGTCATTCCCACAGAGATAGTAATGTAATTACTCTCATAATTATCTTCATTAGTGTCAGGAATTATCTGCAATTCATTCCTCTGCTCTGAGTGTGCTTGTTTGTTTGCTGATTTTTGTCTCAGATTTAGCCAACACAGCTAAGAATTGTGTGTTTGCAAAGCCATGCAGCAGAGATCTGTGATGCACTGCTCTGACATTCTCTCTGCTGAAATATGGGTTGCTGTCTTTCAGTTCCATCATCCCTGTGCCCATTCCCTGACATCTGCCCTTCATTACATGGTTCCCGTGCGGCCGAGACGACAGATTGTCTATCCTCTGCAAGAGCTTGGCGTGAATGCTCCGTCAGAGCAGGTCTCCAAGGATCAGGTGGGTGACAGCAGCGGCAGCAGGCGGAAGGCATGGTGCCAGCTCATGCAGGGCCTGGCAGATGGGCTGGCATTACCCTTCTCAGGGCTCACAGGCTGCTCCTTAATTACAGTGGCCGTGCTGGCTGGCCGATCCCACTCAGCTGCTGTGCCTGGCTGGGCTGGGCCCACAGCCCAGCACACACGGTGGCCCACCGGAGCATAACCCTTCCAGCTCTGTGCCGACATGATGTCAGCACTTTGTCACGACCTCCCAGCGTCTTCTAAGTGCTGTGCCTGTTGCTGAGCACTTGCTCGTGCTAGCTTTATTTAGGTGTTGTGCTCCACAAGCAGAAAAAAGACAGTGCCGTGCTGTTGACTCTTTCTGTAGCGATTGCTTAAGTACATTTTATTTTTCAGTCCCAAAGTCAGGTTTCTTCCATGCACGAGATACACTTAAAACACCAAGTGACTTAACGGAAAGGAAAAGATTCTTTTCACTAGTAAATGGTTTTACTTGCAAAGAACTGGTGTGGCTTGGAGGTTCTAAATGAAAAGTCTCCTAAAGTTTCATTTTTAAAATAACTTACACCCAATTCTCTTACATTTTTTAAGTAACTAAAATTTGACATGAAGGTGATTCCTCAAAAACGTAACTAGTGAAGCTGAAATATTAGGAAAAACACAATTAGTCATGGATTCTCTCAGAAGGTAGTTGTAATTGCATAGAGAAACATAATTAGGGAGCTTTATGTCTGCCTACTAACTTCCAGTTGGCTGAGATGGGCTTCCATATAATATTTTTTGTGATGTCCTTCTCTCAGTTCATCAGTAGGTTTTGGCACCTAAAAGTCTTAATTAGGCAGCAGCTGGCAAAGCAAAATCCAGAACATGGCTAAGGCTATTGGTCTGGGTTTGGCTTTGTTCAACAGCCTTCCCTCCACTTGCACATCCCTGCCTTTCTTTTCTCTGCAGAATGAACTCTGATGCTTTTCTTTAAACTGCTTCTTAATCTTTAAAGTGATTGCTCTCTTCCTAAAAGAGGTCATCTTAGCATTTTTGTTGAAGCTGGAAAATCACAGTCTTTCCTGTATTTGAAAGATTTGCAAATCTTTTGTCTGCTCATGTTCTTCCTGAGATTTTCTGAGCTTCTCTGTAGGTAGTGAGTGGCATGATGGTTTGAAATCTCAGATTCAAATTTCTATTTAATAGAATGAGTGAAATTTTTGCTAAGAAGCTGTGCTGGCAAAACCCCAACTCAAGGCCATCCACTGTGTAAGTATCCATGCATCTGCCTCTGCATGAATTATAGATTTTTGACAGACTGTGCTCTATCAGAATGGACATCTGGGGCTAAATGCTGGGTGGTAACTTGAGGATAAAGCTAGTCTGCTGCTGCTGGCTTGTCTGAAATACCAAGAACTTGAAACCATGTAAAACTAAATTGACTCTTTTGTCAAGTGAATGAAGTGACCTTTGGCCACCATATGTTGGGCAGCTATGTAATATAAGGAGCAGCCTGCCACAGAGACCCGAGCATACTTGTGAGTAAGGAGGTGGTGCTGCTTTTAGACCTGGAGTTGCAGTGAGGCACAAGGCACTTGCTTCCTCAGCTCAAATGCTTCATAAAGGAAGGTTGATCCCCATCAATAATCTTGCCCTACCCTACCAAATCATGTAGTGAAGGTACAAATAAACTGAGGTGTATTTTATAAATGATTATAACTAAGGAGGCACAATATTATCTTTCTGCCTTTTTGTAGTGATTAAAAGGCTTCTCAGACCTATTGTAAACAGTAAGGTGCAATCTATGAGGCAGGGAACCTGTCCCACCAAGGATATAAATGTGCTAGCTCTGCAGAATGGAAAGGCTGAGAAGTGTCACCTTATGAAATCCAGTGAGACAAGGTGAAACACATTTTGGTTGTAGAACATGCTAATGGGCTGGGAAGGAAGGGGGAAAAGTACATGGGAGAACAATGTTGTGAGGAAAGTGTGGAGAAGAGAGGGAGAAAGATGAAAGGCAAAGAGTCTGGAGTAGGAATTAGTGGGAAGATGTTGGAGGCCAGGACCTGCAGAGGAGTAAGGAGAAAATGTCTCTTATCATCTTTGTTTTGCTGGTTTTAAACAAGATCAGGGCAGGATCTTGCAAGCTGTTTAGACTGGGCAGGCAGGGATTCCAAGCATTGGAGACCACTCCTCATTTCTTTATCCCATATCTCTATCCCAGTTCACCAAGCTGGTTTAAACCGAGGGGGCTTTGCACTCTCCTGTTTGTAAGCAGCTCCTGCAGAGGTGAATCTGTGCCCGCTTTGTTCCCATGAGCTGGAGAGCAGGTTATCACGGTAATTGCTGCTTTAAAGCGCTCTGCAGTAGTGGCAGGATTTGTCACATGAACTACAAGATGAGGATTGTAAATGCAAGTTGATTTTAGAAATGTAACATTTTCATTGATTGCCTGCTCTAATTGATTGCTTGAGTATCTGTTGCTTGTAATGGAGATAATTGTGGAGATATTCTTGCTTTGATACCCACAAGATGCCTCTTGATATCTAGTAATCAACATCTGCCTCTCATCTATTGCTTTTTCAGCTGCCTTCCTCTTGTTCCAGCCCTTCTTGAGCTCTTGCTCTCATTTTCTAGCTGCAGTGTCTTTTTCCCCACTAAAAGCTTGGGGCTGAGCAACTCATCCATCCTGTGTCGGGGCACAGCTCCTGAGTTGTGTGGGATGTCTGTGGGCTGTCAGGTGCTCCGTATCTCAGGAAGTGTGGGCTCTATCAGTCTATTGTCTCCTCAGTACATTCCAGCCTGCTTAGGGCATGAAGAGAATTAACTCAGAGATACAGATCCAGGACATAAATGGGTGCTTTCCTGCTTCCTTCTTCCAAAGCCAGAAGGGAAACCAGCAATCTAAACCACAGAAGCTCTGCTCTCAGCTAATTTGTGAGTGTTGCCAGTCCAGATGAATCTTGTCTGTGCTGGAGAGATGCTTTTTCTGAGGATCTGGATCAGTTGTTACAGACAGATGAGCACAATGTGTGGTAACTTGTTTCTGTTGTCCCTCTGTTAACTCTCTCTATTCTTCTGTGGAGTCTGGAAAAACCACCAAGGGGGAAGTGCCATGTATCACCCTCTCATGGATTCCTGGCCTGCTCCCTCCTATCTTGTGCAGGGAGCATGAGCCATGTCTTGTGGTTTTAAATGAAGCATAGATCCTTCCTCCTGTGGGCTCTGTGGCAGAGCTAGATGTCAGTTGGAGAAAGCTATTCTTAAATTCCAGGAACTTACCATATAACCCCACAGCCAACTGTTACCTGTGTGTCCATTTACCTATAGTTTTTGCCAGGCCCTTGTGGCATTTCCCCTGGTTGAGTCTTGTTTCTGGTTGGAGACAGGCTTTTGTTGTGTGTTGTGTCTTTTTGCTAAAATGACTATGACTCTAGAGAAATACAGAGCTTAGGAGCTCTCCCTGCTTCTCCACCTATTTGCCATCCTTTTCTTAAATGCTATGCTGTAAATTTTAAGGCTGTCACAGATTTTTTCACTTGTTCTCTTAAACCACAGCTCTGTGCTGCTTCATCTTTGCCTCAGAAACCCTGTCACTCCCCAGGCAGTGGCTCCATTTCCTGAAGAGCTAGAAATTCTTTGTTACTTTTTCTTTTGCTTTGAGTTTGGAAATACATTTTGCTGCTGATTTTGTGTGTCTGTTCCTACGAAACTCTGTGTCCCATTACTCTGCTGAAGAGATTCAGGTAAATTGGGTAGACTGGACTGGGAAGGTACTAAGCAGAAGATGTTAAACTTTTCTCCCATTAAGTCTACCACTGCAGTCCTCTGGAATAATACAGTTGCTGATTTGCATCCAGTCCTGCGGTATCTAGACTTTGGGATACCTGTTGAGCAGCAAGTGTGGCAGAGGTGCCACATTTTGGCTCAGAATTGCATTGGCTACACATCTGCCACACTGGGGTTCAGACCTGACAGAGCTCCTGCCTGCTCATTAGATAAAACAATTTGTACAGCTGTGCCAAAGCAAAAGAAAATCTCTCATTTCTGTATTCTGGATTGGCAACTGGTGCTGAAGTGCTAACTGGGAGGAGATCTAAAGATCCAAACTCTTAATTCCCTCGGCATTAAAACAGATTAGGTGATTATTCTGGTTTGCACATATGTCAGTCACTGCAGTCATGTTACATGAAAAACAGAAGGTTACAACAGAATCCTGAGTATCTTATAAAGTGCTGCTGGCCTTCATGGTGCATGTCATTGGTGGAGTAGAAAATTATAGACAATGAAATATTTTTAAATTATTTCTTCATAAATAAACAATTTATAAACTTGTATGCTTTCTCACCATCTGGGAGCATTCTGTTCTCCATCTGCTTCATGTAATTATCAATGTAAGGGAAGAATAGGTGATACAATTAACAAGAATAGCTGATCCACAATGAAGAACAAAAATGTCACACATCTGTTGCATTATTTCCTTGGTTTTACCCTTTTATTATTCATGCTATTGGATTTATTATATCTTTATTTCATGGCTGCATTCAAGCTATTAGGCTTTATTGCACAGTTTAGAATTGTTTTTTCTGCTCTAGCTCATAAAAAGACAGAACAGTTGCAGAAGCCTATGACATGTTGCATAAATTTAGGTAGTTCAGTGTGAGGTTCAGATAGAAAATGGAGGCCAAGGCACTGCAAACTCAACAGTTTCCAGTGCAGTGTGGAGGTATTTTTGTTTGTTTGTCTGATTCCACAGTGATACTTATGGTAAAGGCTATAAGTAAATGGCCTGAGAGCAGTTTAAAATAGTAATTAAAACAAGAACATGAGAGGAAAATACATCCTTGCTTTTCGAGTCATCTTAGAACTTGTTCCATTGCAGTGTATGTTCACAACTACATACTCAAATGACTTGTGAATGTAGGAGCCATCCTGGATGTTTCTCTATTCCGTGAGCTTTTTATGTCCTTTGTAAAATTGCAGGACTTTAAAAGAGTATTTATTTACCATATTTTGTAAAATGAAAAGGAGAAATTAGCTGTCAGGTAAAACCAGAAAAAAAATCTAAAACACTTTTGAACTTGACAAACTTTCTCTTGTGGGGAAGCTTGTTTAAAAAATGGAAAGGAAACTGATCTATATGAGTGTTTGTATAGAAAACTCATCTCTAGGTGCTGGTGTCCCCTCCAACGAACTCCTAGGGCTCTATTTTCTTTACTCACTCTCTGTGGCTTCTCTTTTCTGGTGTTTAGGCCAATTCATTACCAGCTGTCTGACTTTGCACTGGTGCCCAGACTGAGCACAAGACTTGGCCTTGACCTGTGCAGGCAGAGGAGCAGAAAGGACTCAGAACTGATAGACTGACTGTTAACAACACCTTGCTGTCCAGTCCCAACTAGTCCATAGTGTACAGCTTAAAAATTTTAGCTCAGTTGTAATTCAAAGGTAATAAAAACAAGGACTTTAAATCAAAATTTAAAACATTTAGGAGAGGCCGTTCACAGAGACTAACACAGAACAATCCATTCTGGGCAAACAAAGCTCTTTGCTTCTGACTGCAGCTAGGAGTGCAAACTGCATGGTTTGTCACCTTACCTGTCCACAGAGAAATGTCAAGAAGATGAAGAGGGAGAGGCACAAGTGCTGTGAAGCACCAGAGCCTCTGCTTTGGAGTGTGTGCCTATCCTGGACACTGGCCATTCCTCGCCCTGGTTTTCAGGCACCACCACAGGAACAGCCAGCTCTGCTCCGGGAGGTGTTTCTGGAACAGCAGTGCCTGGAGCAACTCAGGAAGTGGTCACTGCTGTATTACCATCTCACTATCTGCCTTGGAGCCAAGTGTGTGCTGGCTTGGTAGAATACTTATAGCAATTAAAGATTTATTCTGGCAGTTTCAGTTCTGTTTATATGCAGTTGAAACACTAGAATATACTGAATAAGGCTAAAATATGGAAGGTCTTTCAGGGTTTGGGTTTTTTTTCATCATTAGGCCTCTACTGAGATACTAAGAGCAAATGTAGCAGACAGCCTAGGGAGGATGGGCAAGAGAATTCCCTACATTTTCAATATCAAGGCTCCTGTTTCAAAGTTAAAACAGCAGAATTCCTTTGTGTTACAATTTGTATATGGACATTTGGACTACAAACAAAGGCTTGGTGTGAATAGTTTTCACTTAACCAGGGGATTAGTATTAATTTTTAAAGCAGTAACTGTTGCTTAAGATACTCGTGTGGTTGAGTAATGAATTTTTAATGCTTTTGTAGTATGTGCATGGATGAAAATCCATAATTTTTTGTTCTTCCCTTTGGCTGGTGAAGGTGATGGTTTTATTGCACCAGTAGGCACACAAACAACCGTTCTGAAGTGAGGCTGATAACAAATTTCCTCACTGCAAATATCAATGGGGTGATGCTGCCATTACATTTTGTTTGGGAGACTGAGTGTCACACCATTGTTGGAGGCACCAGATGGCATCATTACCAGGAATGTTTACCACTTATGTGCATGTGTGAAATTAAAAGTAAGATGACCTATCTTTGTTTTGAAAGCATCGTGTCAGTGCTGTACAGGTGTTAATGACATTTGCAGTAAACTGAAATAGGCACTTCTGCTTACAAACAGGTCAGACTTGGCTTAAACGTTTTTCAAAGCCATTTGTTAGATTGATAATTCCAGCTTATAAGGAAGAAACAGATATTTTTGCCACAGAAAGGTAATGTTTGCCATTATAAAATGGAGTTTTATGTCTGCTTTCACTAAAATGTGATTCTCTGACTCTACAAATCAGTATCCCTTCATATCCTGGATTATTTGTTACCTCGTGTTCATTAGTTTCAGTATGAAATATTACCATTTTTATTCTATTTTTTTCAAGCTCTTAATTTTATACCTCTCTTATGTTTTTCAATGAGTTCAGCATATTTGAGTTGCTTCCTCTGTTGCCCTGAGTCTGTACGTGACGTGCCTGTGCTTTTTCTCTTTCTGGCTTCGCTCTGTCGTTGGTGAGTGTGTGTATGGGCAGCTGCCTCTGCAGGCTGGCTTAGTGTGCCCAGAGACCAGTGCAAGCTGCCCCTTGGCTGCTGCTCCTGTGCTCAGGCCAGGGGTTCCCGTAGGACTCCTTTCCTCAGGGACTGCCAGGCATGCTCCTCTCTTGATTTGGAGCTTCTGGGATTAGTCCTTGGCTAATGCCCAAGTTTGTAAACCGTAGACAGATTACCTGGGAAACAATGACTGATGTCAAAGGACTAGAGCCAGACATGTGCTTTTTACCCCCTTTCCATCTTGAATGCTTTGTTCGTGTTCCTGTGCTTTCCTGTCCTTCTCTTTCTTCCCAGAAAATCGGGGGGAACTGAGCTCTCTGAAAGTGGCATCATTCTGAGTTCATGTCTTTGGCCTTTGAAGCAGGGCAGCAAGCAATCGTCAGGTCTTTACATGAGTGTGAACTGCCTGGCTCTCTCTGGGCTGGGGATCCAAATGTCAGTGCTCAAAGGGAAAAAGAGCAGCTTTTTACCATGGTAACAGTGGTTCTGCGAGGAAATTAAATAGATGTGTCTGTGCTCTGTTCTCTTCTGCTGCTGGTTGGAGTTAAGCAAAAAATCTAGTTTCGTACAGAGCCATGGGGACTGGCTTACGATTGGTTGTGAATATAGAGGTGGCTTTTTCCAGAAGCTGTAGATCAGCATTTACCCACACAGGCATAATAATGGTGTAATAATACTGACTTCGTTCATAAAGGCCTTGAGTTTCTGTGGATGAAAATATTCTACAAAGGCGAGGTGTTATCTGTCCAAGCCACAGTTCCAAAAGAAGGGTTCTTTTGGAAGAAAGACAAAACAATTAAGGCTGCAGTCTTCATCACTGTTTCTTTCTCTGTTTTCTTTTCCTTCTGTTTCTGGTGTTTGTATAAATCTGTGAATGCGTGGAAACAGGTTTTGAAAAAATGTTTACAGAGATTTTTAATGAGGCTTTTTGGAATGTAGCTAGTATTTAGAAAACAATTCCTAATGCAGCCTAAAAAAGCATGCATTTTCCAATCAATTTTGTTCGTATCACCTAGGTAAACACTGACGTTTCTTTTTTTAACTTGTGGTTCAAATGGAGCTTGAAATTCAAATTGCTCTGTTTACTGACCTTCTTGTTTGCCACTGTCGCTGAGCTCAGCACTACTCTTGTAACAGGTTTGTTAATTGCTTTCACTGCGTCTGATGGTTTTTGCAGTAACAGTTCAGATGGTGTGGATCCTCTAGAGCAGTAACTGTTGCTGGGGTTTCTCATTAACAAATGTTGAAGTAAAACAACAGCACTGCAGGCAGATGCAGAAGCCCACAAAGTAGCCTGGGAGGGTCCCTCCAAGTAGTAATGACGGATACTTGAAAGAGCCAAGAACATAACAAATGAGGCTGCCCTATGTTTGCCATGCAGTGCTCTGAGCAGCCCTTCTGAATGTGGACCACTGCAAGGTACTTGAACTGCAGCCAACGCTTGAGTGGGCTGGGCAAAGCCCAAGTCCTCCGGGTCTAATAAAGTCAAATCTAAGTTTAATGATCAGACTTGATGATCTTAGAGGTCTTTTCCAAACTAAAGAATTCTGTGATGCTGCAAATTCTGCAGCATTAGGGAGCTTTTGCATGAAGAGTCCCAGAGAGGCCTGCAGCAGCTCTGACACACCACTGAGTGTTCCTGAAATAGACTTTCCAGTGCCCAGTTCAGAACACAGTGCTGTTTTCTTCCTGTCAGGGCTGAAATACTTTGTCCAAATTTTCGTTTTTACATTTACAATTTCCATGGTTTTATTTATTAGAGTGAAGCTAATGTTTGCTATAGACCCTGACCTATTGTAGAATAATTATTGTAAATATATGTAAAAAACCTAGATCTAGCCCAGGGTCCAATGTTTAAAAACAGAACTAAAAGGAGCCTCAAAATATTCTATGTGTGAGTTTGTACCTCAACATATAATGTAAAGTCATGAATAAATGTGCCACGAATCCATTCCCAAGGCATGTGCAAAGCAAACAGGAAAGCTGGACATGAAGCTGTCTGTGGTTGGAAAGTGCACAGGAAATAATGTGTTTGCTGCAACCTAATCAGTATTTCATGATCCTTTTTCCATTGGTTGCTTGGGGTAGAAGAATGGGTGAATTCTGGATGCCATAGATTAATTCTGCTTTGGCCCATTTTACACTGTGAGATTGTGAGTGAAAGCCATGATTCCATGCAGGGTGTGTGTTGTCAGCATCAGGGGGGCGTATTAGCATTTTAATGAGCTCCAGTTTGAAGGCTCCAAGTGATGGCGCTGGATGTCCATGTGCAGGAATAGCCCCATGGGCTGATGCCAAAGGGCCACTACTGCCCGTGGCCACCCCTGCCAGCTCTGCTGTCCCTCTGCCCCCAGCTGGGAACAGCATGGGGGGCAGGGGTGCCAGTACCCCAAATAATCATTTAATAATCAAAGAAAATCTTCCTTTCTGGGCAACATATGCATTTTCTACCAATGGCAATTAATGCTTTTTACCTTGCATTAGTTAATGATTGCTGGTTTATTTAATAGATTTGATACAAAATAAACATATTAGTTTGCTATTGACCTATTAATTATGGTGTCTGATTACCCCTCTAGCAAACACAGGTAGCCATTTGTCCTGGCATTTTGTTAAAATAGGTAGTATTATGGGACCAATCCACCAAATTCATCACTCCCTGGGGCCGTTTGGTGTACTTAGCTGTAGAAAGGTGATTTCTGGAGCATGTCAGCTGCTGGTGCTGGGACCATTGTATGGGGAACAAAACTGGTTATATTCTGCTCATAGGCTGCCTTTGTGTCACTGATATAGAAGCCATTTCATAAATTAGATGCAACTCTTCCTAGGGAAATCGTATTCCCTTTTTCATTGCTGCAATGCATTAAAATAAACAACCAGCACAGCAGTAGAAGGAGATGTTTGAGCTTGGCATTGCTTTGAAGTCTGTTGCGTTTATACTGTTTGCTGTTGACATTCCTGCTTATTTTCATTGGTTAGATACATTACAAGTAGTTTCTTTTCATGGTTTATACCATTTTATTAATTTATTAATAAACTGCATTTCAACACAAATGTCACTTAATCATTTTGCCTCCAGAAGTAATTGCTTTTCTAGAAAGTTGCAAGTCTGTGTGTGCAGCAAAACCTAGCCTGTCAGAATTGCTTTCTGCCAATCCCAGGAATGTGAATATCGAGGTGAGGGCACATAGTCCTCCATGCCCAGTTGTGTGACTGGGAGAGCTCCATACCTGTCAGTGTTGGCAGAGGAGCAGCTCCTGTAGCTGGGGCATAACCATGTGTAGTGTGTTATAAGAAA
The DNA here is from genome assembly GCF_021018805.1 of Prinia subflava. Lineage (NCBI taxonomy): Eukaryota > Metazoa > Chordata > Aves > Passeriformes > Cisticolidae > Prinia > Prinia subflava. The sequence continues at coordinate 102,298,470 of NC_086248.1, forward strand.
CACAGTCAGAGTTTGATTTTAAGTTGTAGGGGATGTATGTAATACTTGGCACTGGTTATTCTTGTTTTCTAAAATCTCTTCTAAAGATGTACATTTTCAGGGAAATAAATACAAAGGGCTTTTTCAGTTTCTGAAATGTGGAAGTGTTACAGATTAGTCTGTATGATTTAATTTATGATGAAAAGTATTTTTGCTGGCAGATTCCTTGTGTAAGGAGTATTCAATCATTTCCAGAGCACTGGCTTTAAATGGGATTATGGAGGTTCTCTGTAGGGACTTGCTGATGTCCAACATAACTCTTGTTTGGAGCAGCAAGGTGGTTCTGTCCCTCGCCCAGGCATTCTTCACTTCGGGCTTCTGCTGGCTGCCACCCAACTGATCTCTGTTAAGCAGCCACCCTGGGCTTTTTTTTTTTTTTTTTTTTTTTTTTTTTTTTTTTTTTTTTGAGAAATCTAATGGAATTTTTCCCAGGGCAGTCCAGTCCCTAAGATGAATCTGGCTCACCACTGGATGGCATCATTGCACTGTGGTGAACTGCAGCTCAAAGAACATTTATCTGGCAGTAAAAAATAACGTTGCCTGATCAAAGGTGACATTTAATTTTGCCGCATTCTGAATGACTTGCTGTGCAGTCATGCCTTTGGACAGGGAATTGATACATAATGCTTCCTTAAGGGACAGGACAGCACTCTAGTGAGTTCCACAGTGTGGTGAGGCTCTGCTGAAATCTCAGCTGTGAAGCTCCACCAGTGCAAAGACATAGCATGAAAGATCTTTTGGGGATCTCAGTGTGCCGTGTATTTATTGAGAAGGCCCATGTAATTACCACAGCTTTCAAAGAAAGTACTTTTGTCTATTGAGTTACTCTGTCAGCTATAAAGAATATATATAAAGAATATATTTTTACTGTACTTCCATAGAAGGAATTTAGAGGACTTAATTTTATTAGTGCTGTCTCCTATCTGTAGTAGAGAAAACCTGTTAGAAGCCTTACCTTGCTTCCTTCCTAAGTGCCACAGCAGGATTTTTTAGGGGAGGTGTCTGACAAATACCAAAAGGGGCTCCATTTTGTATTGGCCTTCCCAGTGCATTTATGAACCTGCAGTTATCCATTCTGTGAAATGGGAATGTAGGCAACCCAGAGCAGTAGGAAGAATGCATAGTGTGTTGTACTATGAGATGGAAAGTATTTCCTTGTCTTTAATCAGAAATTTGAAAGATGAAAAAATCCCCTGTCAAATGGAATATCTCTTGTCTCTTAGATGCATATATTTGTTTTGAGAATTTCTGTTAGGTAGTGAGACCTAGAGGCACATGGAAAAAAAACCACATGGAGTTTATTCCCCTAGCCAGAATGTGCATGAAGTGGTGTGGAAGCTGAAATTAGTAACTGCCAACATGACAGTAATATTTGTGGCTGGAGTACTGCTCCCAGTGGCATTGAGGTACTTCTTTACTTGTGTGGCAACCTGGCTTTCCAGGTAGCTGCTCTGTATTTAAGAAAAGAAGGATAATTTTGGAAGGGGACTTTTCAATTAAACACATAAAACCACTTGAAATCGAAGGTCCTAATTAATTTACAAGTAAAGCCATTTCCATAAATAGGAGGTATAAAAATGGCCTTGGCAGTGTGTAAATATAAATTCTTGAGGTGTTTGATAAATGGCAATGAGTGATAGCAGAGGCAGTATTTTGTCCTCTCCTGCAAGGATTCCAGAGCATCTTGTTCAGGAGAAGCCAGACCATTCAGCTCTTGTAATTTTCTGTGACCTATTAAACATGCACATATTCCACATATTTTAGTACCACTTAACTGAGGCCGTGCGCAGAAAAATGGTATTAGTCATGTCAGTGAGCCATAAGAAGTTTTGTGTGAATGCAAAGTAATGCATCACTGAGAGTTTAATGATTCCTAGCAGGCTTTGACTACCTTTTTTATGCATTTCCATGTCTTACATGTTTTTTTACAGCTGAAATATTCTTTGAACCACACAAATCGAAAGCTGGTGCTGGAATCGAAAGTGTGTATAAACACTAGAATTGTGGTGGTTGGTGCATCTGATGTTGGAATCTCTTTTCTGGAAACGCTGGTTTTTAGGTACGTTTTAAATTTTTTTTCCTTTGCTGAAAAGGATGTGTTCCCTTTTGTATGAAGGGGGTTGTTTCTTGCATTCAAGCATTCCTTGAGTCTGTCTCAATATATTGGGTGTTAAATGTCTGAGCACCCGTGAATGGAGGGATGGGTGCTGGCATCCTGGATGCCTTGGGACTCACAGGATTCCAAGCAGCTCCCAGTTGCATGTGGATCCTTGAGGTGAAGGCATGCTGAAAATGAAAGCAACCTGAAGTTGCTTTGGCCATTGTTTTTTAACCACAGTCTTGTGATGGGAGGTGGAGTCAATGGCCTTTGGCATGTGCTCCCAAGCAGTATTGGCCTTTAAAGCCAGTCGTCCCCGGTGGGATCCCAAACCAAACTAAATCCCCCCTTCCATAAGTCTAAGGCAGGGAAACTTGTGGATGAGTTGTGCTGTTTAACAGCCTTACCAGCATGAGGACAGAGTGTTCTCTCTGATATCTCACTGTTGTACTCCCCAGGGGCTTACTGGGGAGTCAGACTGTGAGAATGCCGTTCCTTTGATGCAGCGTTTAATCACAAATGCTAGAAATGCCATGGAAGACTTGCAGAAATGAATATAAAATTCTAAATCTGATTCTTACAAGATGCAACAAGAACTGAGAGAGTCTGGTGCGTTTAAGGGGGGTAGAAAATGGAAAATTCTGCCTTTTTTTTTTTCTTTCTTCAGTTAAGCCAGGAGTTTGTATTTCTATAACAACCATTGAACATCACAAATGATATTTTCAATACATCAAGAGAGGAGTAAGTTGAAGTGCTTTATAGATGTTGTATTGCTGGAGCAGTGCAGAAGAAAATTTCTGCTTCTTGCCCTTTTCTTAGTTCTTGACTTCCTGTAAAGCATCTCATCTCAGGGTAAATAGTTTCCTCTCATCCTCCTGTTCTCAGGACCTTTTAGGCTTTCAGTTCACCCCAAATTCAGTTAAACCTGTCCTTTAAAGCTTCTAACCAATTTCTTGTTGCTCACCCAGTGCTGTTTGTTGCTGGTATTTCATTATAAAGCACTGTGGAGAAGCCAAAGTGTGTTTGCGCTCCAGGTGTGCCATCTGAATCTGTCTGTAGTGAACAGGCCTTTGCCCTCTGAGCTCCCTTGGCTGAGCCTTTGCAGCCTGGGCTTGAGTTTGAACCAAACTCCAGCAGACTTGCTGCAGGACATGTCCTCCTTGAGCTTGTCTTGGCATCCTGCCTCAGACATAGAGTGCTGCTTAGAGAACTACAGAGCCAGCAGGCAGCACTTAGTGCAGTGTCACAGAATTTATATTAATAGAGGTATAAATCTGGAAAAAAATCATTTTTAATTTTCACATCAGCAGCAAATAGCCTCCTGATTGATGTGAAGACCTTTTAAAACAATTTAGTTTAATTTACTCATAATTTTCTAATATTCCCTGCAAAGGTTATATGCACTAAAAATAGCTGGATTGAATCAATTTGTGAGCCCTAATCCTTAAAAAGAGGAAGTAGTTTTCTCATCGTTATTCCTCATACTTAATTATTTTACATTACCAGTCACCATGGAAACACACAAATGTAATTCACTTACCGATGTGGCAATTATTAGAACTCGATCTTGCAAGTGTTTTCAGCTTCTTTGAGACTGAAGAAATACATTCTTCATTAAGCAAAGAAATGACTCTGTGAATGAGCTCTGCTGCCCTGTGGCAGGATGCCTCCTGCTGTGCGGTAGGCAGCATATCCCAGGGTGCAGTGCTCCTGGAGCACCCACCCAAACCCCAAAGGAACTTTAGACTTTTCCATGCTGCTCAGACAGCATGTGCAGGTATATGTTTTCAGCTGCATTTCTTGAGGCTGCACAGAGATTTTTTGGCTTTTTACCAGAGGGCCAGGTGACTGGTGGAGGTAGCAGTGCTACAGTAGCAGGGGAGCCTGATGCCTGGTCAGCTGTTGGTATGACAGTGGCTCTGGGGGAGCAGATGTGACTGTGGGTGGGTTCTTATTTGCTTGGTTGGTTTTGGGATTTTTTCTTCATTCCTTTGCTAGTTTCAAAGCTGTGGGCAGGGTAGCAGGATTAGACCAGAAGTACACAGGATTACAAACCCCAGTGTTTCCACTTAATCCCAGGGCCTGATTCCTGGAGCATAATGCAAACACAGGCAGCAGGGATGGAGGTTTGGCTTAAGGATCGTGGAGCTTGCTCCCAGCAGTATCTTGTCACTGGTTCCAGTGTAGGGAACCCATTGGCTTTTATCCACCTCTTTGCATATAGCTATGGAAATCACTATTGTCTTCAATTATCAGGAAAACTGTTTATAATCCATGATTTTGAAAACCTCCTTAATCCAAACCCTGATGTAAACAATGACTTATTCTCTGAGGACGTTGGAATATACTTAACCTGCTACATGAGATAACCATAAGTGAATGGTGCCTAAAATCACAATATTTCACAGGAAATAGTTATGAAGTCTATTTCCTTCTCTCTGTGGTGCATTAAAATAATTATTGCATTTAAGACCCAGATGGATTAAAGAACATTTTTGTCAAAGGCCTGAATTTTTTTCTCAAAGTAGGGTTGGAATCCAGCACAGTAAGCCTGAGTTTTTCGCTGCAGCATGGTGTCTCCCACTGAGGAGCTCGGGGTACCCAGGATAAGCTCCGAGGTGTCAGTTTGAACAGGGTTCCTTTAGCTGGCAGTACGGGGGCACACAGTATCCTGCACATCTGCCCTATTTGGCTGTAGTTAGCATAATGCTTGCTGGTTAATTAGGCTTTTTATCTTTGCATTTGTCTGGGAACATCTGAAGCCTTCCATGTTGCCTGTCACAAATTAGTTGACTAATTAAATAGTTAGTGCTTACTTGCTGATCACAGAGCTAACATGCAATGAATGGGTTAGTTGATGCCCATTGTTTTGTCCTATCTATCTTTGCCACATGAGCTGACACACATGTGCTTCCCTCTGCTTTCCCTTCAGAGCAAGTCGAGCCCAGGCTATGTGCTCAGTGTCACCAGGCACACATCCCTCAGTCATTGTTGCTTTCCATTGCTTCTGGTGAGCGGAGCTCAGGCTGTGACAGAGGTAAATCAGATGGGTCAGAGCTGGCCTTGTCGTGCAGTTGGCATCACAATGAACACTGGCAGTGACTGATATGAGGTGTAAACAGGGGAGAGGATGTGGGTCAGGATCAGCCTTCCTAACAGCCTCTGCCAGAAAATAAGACTCAATTAGCATCAATATGGGCTTATTTTATAGTTACAGTCTTGCTTTTGAGACTGTCTGCAGTTTTAAATAAGATTATTTCAACTTGAAATACTTGCCCTTTGAACATATGCAAACACTTCTCTGAGCCCCAGCTGTTCTTTCACACTTGAAATTTGTAAGTATTTGTAGATTTTCTCTTGTTACTATTTATATTTGAATACTCCTAACTTCTTGGTGAGTCTTAAAGCTGATCTTGGAAATGGTAGTTTTCTCATTAAAATCCTGCTCAGAATTGGAATGAGTCACAAGGGTTTTTATAGAATGCTGGGCTGCATCTGTCATCCCCTCCTGGTGACTCAGCAGGACATCCACAGCTCTGAGCCTGGTAACCTGGTACCTCTGATCGATGGAGTTCAGAGAAAATATAGCACTGTTCCAAGTGCAAGCACTGCACTGAGGTTCTCCGGCTCTCTGCTAAAACCATGGAGGAGATATCGCTACTTTCTCTTCTGTTCATATTTGGCTTGGTTTGAAGTTTGTTCCCAGAGCTGTAGAGGAGGTGCCGTGCTAAGCCCTCCAGAGCAGTCTCCAGGCTGCCTGAGAGTTGGCTTGGAAGCACCGCAGACTGTGCAGGCTGCTGCATTTGAGAAAAAAGGACTTGTCTGACTAAGCTGTGATCCTTCCCACTAGTGGTTAGCATGGATTTGATTCCTGTTTGTGTGTGTATTCTGATGGCCAGAGTGAGGCTGCTGACACATGGAGGTCACTAATTGAAGGATGGATGTTTGGGATCAGGAGTTTTGTCCCAGTTGACTCCTCCACCAGCCGTGTCCCTGTCCTTCCTGGGCTGCCAGCCTTATGTCATGAGGACCTGGCACTGGGGTCGTGCCTCGGAATGTGCAACTTTGATGAGTTTTGTGTTCTCCTGCTGGCAGGAGGAGCACATGTGGTTAAACCTCAAGCCTTCAAGGTTTAAAGGCAGGCATCTGCCTGGTAGAATCTGGGGACATTTCAAGGGTGCCCACTATGAAGGCAGCATTGCCAGATTTGCACCAGGCTACATCATGGAGTCCGCATACTTATCTCCTCTGCAATAGTTTGGGAAACTGGAGTCCAGTGTGCAGCCATAAAAACCTTAGTTTTGAATATAGGTAATTGGCCAATAATATTTAAAATGTCCTATTATCAAACTGGAATCTGCACTGTGTGTTACTCACTGAAGCACTCACACAGCAACGGGAAAAGCAGTGAAGTTTCTGCCACACTTCAGTTTTACTGCCCAGTTTATGGTACCTTTATTTGTGGAAAATGGTGTTGATGTCTCTCAGCTGTAGTTTGGAATCTGCAAGGTGATTAAACAGCAAGAGACTGAAGTTACCAAAGCCATCATCAGAGATCCCTCATTTTCTGTCTATAAAAATAATTGTCATTTTTGAAGAAAATGAAATGTTGGAGCAATTGTGGAATGGAAATCGGAATTTTAGGAAGGAAGTGCTCTCACTGAAGCAGTGGTTGGATGGTGCTTGATTAGATCAGTTTCAAAGCTACCTGAGATTTGGATGGCACGGCTGCCCTTGGGAATGCTGTAGCTGTGGAAGGATGTGAATGCGTCTGATTTAGCTGTGTGTTTTGAGTGGGTAAGGAAAAGAGCTCTTCAGATTTCCCTGCCCTGTTACAGAACAATTCATATTGTAGGAAATTTGCCATTTCAGTAACCTAGATTATGAAAATACCACAGATCTTGAGTGGATGCTCTAGTTCTTGTAAGCAAAACCAGTTACTGGGAAGTGATAGGTGACTGGAAGAGACACAAGTAGTGAGAGCCACAGGAGGGAGCTGAGGTCTTTCAGACTAATGAGTTACAAGGTGGATGGGGAGTTCAAAAGAAGAAACTGGAAAAAGACATGTTTGGTAATGTTGAGTGAGAAATCAAGATTGTAGACTGGTGTAAAGCCACCTAAAAACTAGGAATTAGTAAAGGAATTGGAAGGCAACAGAGTCAGAGTTGCTGGTGTGTTTAGTTTTATTGTCTAGGAAAAGGATCAGAGGATGAGAGACAAGAAATGTAACTACAGTAAAATAACCACAAAGAAGGAAATCTAGGACTGATCACTTGATGGGGGAAGAGTGAGAGGAGTAGTTCATATACTACTACCTATATACTACATAACCTAGCAGAAAAATCCAAATTTACCTGGAGAGGAACGGCTTTTGAGGTAGGATTGCCCTGGGTTTGGCTGGGATAGAGTTAATTTTCTAGTAGCTGTGTTTGAATTGAGAATAATTACGAGAATAATGTTGATGACTTGCTGATGTAACTGTTACTAAGTAGTGAAACATCAAGTTCAAACTTTGGTGAGGGACCCAGCTACCAGTGAAGAAGCACTCCAGGATCCTTGAAGGGTATTAGTCAAAGGATGAAGGAAATGTTCTTTACCTCTTTAATGAATTCTTGCTAAAATGTCAAAAATGGTAACAGTGGTAGCTTTCAGGGCCTGGGCTTAGAGGTTGCTCTTCTTAGGATGACAGCATCTGATAAAATTACCAATGAACCTAGCAGGAAGTTTCTGGATAAAAAAAATACAAAGCACTGTTTCATCAAAATAGAAGTTTTTGAAGGGACCCTGTTGTTTTAATACCAGGAGGAAGCAACTGGGGCATGATGAAACATTTTGCTGAGAGAGGGAGAATTGTCATGGACCAGGTTGTGTTAAAAGCCCCTCCTTGACCCTTTCATTGACAAGTGTCCCAGTAAACACTCTGCTGTTATCCCTTCTTTGGTTGAGCAAATTCATTCACAATCTTAACGCTTTTTCTGAAGGTTGATCCAAGGGAGAACTGGCTAATCTTTGTTTTCTGGTAATTGAAGAGGGACAACTTGGAGACAGACATCTGTTGGTCAGCAGTAAATCTGGAATCCTGTGCTGGGGGCTGTGATTGATGCCCTCGGAGAGGGTTCTGGAGGAAAGATGCTTTCAGTAGGTGTTGATACAAACAACAAACTCTGCTGCTGCAGCCAAGTATGACTGTCCAGGGAGGCAGAAGCAGCAGAGGGAAAGGAAAACACTGAGCCAAGCAAAGGAATTCAGTGGAGAAACAAAATGGGAACACATTGCTTGGAAAGGGGCTCCAAGCAAGGCTGTAGTGCTGAGTAGCACATTTATCCTGAGTAGCACAATTATCCTGTGAGTAGCACAACTTAAGTGACCGGGGTTCTTTCCAGTTATTTGTATGAGCAGCCTTTGTTAAGCTGGGCATTTCTAGCTGGAGTTTGGTGTGGAGCTGGGAAATCTGTTAGGAGACCTTTTCCTTTTGGAGAAGTCTTTTCTCCAAGTCATGTCCTAATTGCTGTGTTCTTGAAATGTTTCCTTACAAAAAAAGTCCTGCTTTGGATAAATTGTTACATTTGTGGGGAAAAGGAGAACTTGTCTCCATCTGCTTTGTACAGTGAGAATGACACATGGACACGCTGAGTTCCTGTGCCTTGAACACAGGTTATGGCCTGTTGGTACTCTTATCATCATCTCTGCTTCTGGGTTCCTTCCTCCCCACAAAAATCTTAGTGTTCATTTTTTGTTTTAGGACAGATTTTTCCAATTTCTAAGTTTTGTTAATGCAAGACTTTATCACATCTTACTTTTCAGTGTTTAATGCTGAAATCAGATTTTTTTTTTTTACTATTTTCAGAATCATCTCAAGCTGTCATTTTTATAAGGGCTTTGCTGCAGTGAAGCTGAGGATCCAGTGTCATTAAGACATTACTTTTGGATAGGTTGTAATTTCAGATATTATTGTTTAAAAATTACGTATATACAAGAACAGTTCACATAGTTACCAGTTTTAGGAGGCAGATAAAGCATTATCTTGTCACTCCTTTATTTTAGTTTTTATTGATGACTGGGAAAATAATCTTTAAAAATGAAATATTTCAAATAAATTGAAGTGCTTCGGTTCATGGAGACTACTTTGCTGCATGTTATTTTTGGTAACAAAAGTGATTTGACTTGTTGTGATAATGAGGGGTTTGATAAAAGCAATTAATTGTTTGTTCAGGCAGTTTCCACCATCTAAGCCTCCATCATTATGCTACACACAGACGGAAAAAAAATGAGGTAGTAAGACATCAGCAAAATGAGCAAGGAATATTCTAACAGATTCACAAACACCAGGATATATGTAAAAACTGTACTAAAACTTTTCTGTGTGTCCTTTTGATTATACTCAGTAAATTGGTAACCCTGTTTTGTTTTATTTTGAGGGCAAGGGTTTTCAGACTCTTTGTAGCTGTCCTCTAGAGCTGTGCACTGAAACCCAACACCTTTTACTTATTTCCCTAGATACTCTAATCCCTCCCTGCTTTACCAGTATCTTTGAGCTGTTCTTCCTTCTGTATCCACAGCAACGTGAATCCCTGCTGGAATTATTTGCTTCTAAAATGCAGGTGCACTTGTTTATCGTTGCAGTGATTCAGGCTCTTAACTTGAAGACTTCTTCACCAAATTGGAGCCTCCACTTTGCCCTGTTTCATGTCAGGTGTTGTTATATTTATTAGCAGCGTCTAAGTTAGTCCCTGTCCTGACACCCCTGCATGTGTCCAGGGCCTTGGTTGTTTTTCAGTTAAGAGCTTTTAGGCATCAGTAAAGAATCAAAAGCTGTAGTAAATGAGCCATCCTTTTGTTAGCCTAGAAATAATAAAGCTCAAAATCCTCCACCTGTCACCCCATGGTGACTGCCAGTGCCGATGGGAGCCACAGCTCTGCTCTAGTGCTCAGGCTTGTCTTTAAGTGCCTGTGTGTGTGTAAATGTATTTTAAATCCCGGGATAATGTGGGCCAGCTATGTGTCTGGAGCCTTTGTAGCATAAGATACGACATTCATTACTTATTTAAAGATTCTGATAATTTGCACAAATACCACCAGCCTGTGCTCAAACACTGACCAAATTCTGACAGCGCAGCAAGGGTTTGCTTCTGTGTGTGGAAATGGGGATGTTGTTTGTGTGGAGCTGTGCTGGGAGCTTTGTAGAGCCAGAGGGCAGTGTGTGGCACTTGGAGCATGGGCACCACCCCAGTAGCTCTGCAGCTCTGCCCCTGCACCACCCTGCCTTTGAGGAGCTGCCAGCCACTGTGCTTTGTGCCTTGCTTTTCCTCCATGTAAAGGGGAAATCAAAGATACCACTCATTTCATCTCATGTCTTCCAAGGGGATGCTAATCAATATTTTGATGCCTACAAGATGAATGACTGGGAAACATGAATTAATGTTTGGGGCATACGGGAATGCCATGAGAGTACTGAGGTAGAAGTAAATCATTGGTAAATGGTACTGACTGAAAGGTCTGATTGAGGCCTCCTGCTCAGTGGGGAAGAAGGGAACAAATACCATATGACTGGAAATCCTGGATGCCTGCACGTGGACTCAATAGAGGTGGAGCATCTGCAGAGGAAAATGGTATGTGACCAGATCAATAAAGTGCATCATCGTGCAGTCATGCAAAAGAGGCACATTAAAGGTGCCTAGAACTTTGATTCTGTCATGTTTCTGATGGTGGCTCACAAGATTTCCATCCTAAATATTAATATTTAAATGTAATGTTACTGTAGGCCCTGGATTTGAGCACTTATTGGCAAGAGGCCATGCAGGGTGTGTGTGGAGCTGATGACTTCAGCTCCACACTGAAAGGAAAGCTCCTTGCTATGAAGATGGGAGGATGTGTAGGGTGTTTATGTAATTAATCCCATGTAAATACATGCCAAGGAGCTATGCTTTTGTGTGTGAAGTTCCTGTAGTTATTGTTTGCACCCCGTGTGCAGTGCTCCCAGTGTGCAGATGGCATCACTCTTACACTTCGCCTTCTGCTTCATGGATCAGGCTTACTCTCATTTACATGAAGACCATTTTGTATCACTCAGGCACCATAAGGTGGCCATAAAGGAGAAGCAAATTCTATTTACATCCACCTCTGCAGAGTGACCTTAATTTAAAGGAGAATCAGGCCCATAATCTGTATAAATATATGCACTCTGTTACATTAAGGTTATTTATTACTTTGTGCTTGGCCTGAGTATGCATGGAGATTTACCACAGATAATCCATAATCCAGAATTAAACTATTAATATGCATTTTGAGAGGGGCAGCCATAACCTTGAAATTCCTTGGTTTAAGTATGACCTTTAACTTTGTTTGAATATATTTTTTAAATGTATGAATAACAAATTAACGTTGGTTGATAAAAAACATTCTGATTCCTTTGTACCATTTGCATCAGTCCATCCTTAACTTACAGAAAGCCTTGAAGATTAGAAGGCTTAATCACTCATAATATTTATTTGTTTTCAAATGTCAGACCACATTTAGTTCAACATACTGTCAGTCTTGTCCCTCTCCTCGCCCCAGCAATACTGAAACTGTGGTGGAAATTGTTCTTCTCTTTGTATCCAGAGACACCTGCATCTGAACAGAGTAGAACACTTTGTCCCTGTGTAGAGGAATTGCTTTCTGTATCCTCCTGAACGTGGAAGTCTGAGCTATGATGTTCCTTTGACATGCCCTCCGAATTTCTTCCATCTGAGGCTGTTTGTTTTTCTTTCCACAGGCCATGTCTGAAGTTCAACAACCTGACGCTGATTTCCATTCATGGCCTTCCAGGAGAAGACCCACAGAGCTCCAAGTATAGAAGATTTTTAATTAACAGGTTTGGCTTCACATTTAAACACTTCCATAGCTCCTGCAGAAAACATAACACTTTGTAATTCTTGTGAACTTGTCCTAAATTTTAGATACATCCGTAGAGAGCCCCAAAATACTCCAGTTTGTCTATCCAGCATGCACTCACCTACAAGAGGAGTTGGATAGAATCATGAGTAGGGAAATAGTGCCAAAGCAGTAACTTCAGGACAGCAATCCACTGTGTTATACCTGGCCAGTGGGCTCTGCTTTCCTGAGGCATTTTAGACTGTTTAAATCTCCAGGTTGAAGACAAATGACACAAGATGTCTGTTCGCTTTTTAAATCTTGTTTGGTTTTTAGCTTCCATGAAGTTTGTTCTAAATAATGCTAAACCAAAGAAAATACAAGATTTAATATTAGTAACATGACAGGAACTGACTTAGAGCAGTGTGTAGTGGGATGCAGAGCCCACCAGTGGTGGTGAGTATTTTGCTGGTCACAGGGGGAATTATTGCTGTTGATCAGTTTGGCAGAACTGTTCTGCATCAGTTCTGCACCTTTTGGGCTCTGAGTCCCTGGACTGTGGCAGTCTGTCCCCAGTTCTAGCCACAGCGCTGTCCCAGACCAGGGCTGAGTACAGCTGAAGGGAAATGGTGGAAGAGCCTTGTCTAGGAACTGTCAAACACTTTACGGACTTGTTTGCCAATAAATATAGTAGCTTCCATTTAGACAGATAAAATCTTAGCTCTTTAAAATTCACAGCACGTAATTCTCATTTAAATACAGTATTTTTGGGTTTTATTTTGGAATAAATCATCACTGTGGACTTGAACATGATTGTTTTGAACATTGAGAAGCATAGAATTAAAATGGATCAATTATTCTGAATAGTTAGGGAATGAACTTATACTATTTAGATTTGGCATGTGACTCTTTGGAGCCTTCGCATTGTATTTTACCAAATCTTTTCCTCAGTGAGTTGCAGTGCACTAAAGGGCTGGCTCTTTAAATGACAAAATGGCTCTGCATCTGCTTGCTGAACCTCTCAAATGAAATCTCTACAAAGATGTGAAAATAGTGTAGTGGGAAACTGTTTTAAACCATCTGATCTCATTTGGAATTTTGCCCTGACAAGGAATTTTGTATAAGTAGTTATCTGTATTACTTTTTATACTGTAGAAAGGGGTATGTTCAAATCTAGTGCAAATCTAGCAAATGAAGGAATTATATTCTCACATAAATGCATGTAGTCTTTTTCCTAAGTTCACCATAGAATGGAGTTGTACTAACAAAGCATCCTTCCTGACAGAAAGTTGCAGTTAAGAGCCACCTCACTAGATTTAGCTGTTAAAATATGAAATCAGATTGAGTGAAAATTGAACTCTGCAGGGTATGATTTCTGAAAGCATCCCTGTGATTTGGGAGTGTCAGTCTCCTGGGAGCTGTGCACCTCAGTTATAGAAGTGCTTTTGAAAAACTCCCTCTGTCCTTAATGTACATTTTATTTATAGATTTCTGCATTATTACAGTTCAGAAATGTCAGTTGTTTTTCTTTCCTTATTTTCCTCTGTTATCTGTGAGTACAGAGGATGCAGAGCATCACAGAAAGCCTGGCAATTCAGTCCTAAAATTCTCCAGGTTGTGAAATCAACTGTATTTGTTCCAACTCTGGCATCCTAAATGCCAGTTTTGGGAGTTTGGTAGCAATGATCAGCATGGAACCAGGAGCTCTGTATTGGGAAGTGTGTCCTGGTATTAATGGCAAAGCATCAGCTGTCAGTGCTGGTCTCTGCCCACACACTCTGCTGCAGCTGCTGGTGCCACAGAAAGGCATCAAATGCTTCAGCATGGGCCCAGCCCCTTCTGTTGAATTACTTTGAGGCATGTGGGAGAAATTGGAATATTTTTCATCACTAAGTATACATAGAAAGATAAATTTTCAGGCCTCTAAATGACCATGAGCTTACTTCAGCAGGTGGAATGTATTTTCTGTAGTAACTTGAGCTGACAGGCTGGCTGAAGCCCAGGGTCTCTGTACTGGCCATTCTCCTTCAGACGTCCTGGCAGGGGTGAGACTCGGCTTCTTTCATGTAGTTTGTTCACAATATTTCTTCTTGTGGTGCTGTTCTGGTCTCACAAACCAGACACCTGTGAGACACCAGCTCTTCTTTTTTTTTTTTTTTTTTTTTTTTTTTTTTTTTTTTTTTTTTTGCTTGTTTTAAGCCTGTTGTATTCTTTTTCACTAGATCCTGTGGTTTTATTGCTTTACAAAGCTATAAATGGGTTTGTCCAGTTCTGCTGAAAGAACCTAACTGAACAGGCTTTACCTGGTGCAGGTCTTCAGCATTGCAGAGGGATGGAGTTGAGCCCAGCTGAGTCTGCACAGTGGCCAGCAACCTCGTGTGCATTTCCATGGTGGGCCATTGCCAGGCTCAGTGGTGTTCAGGGGTCGTGACAGACCTGGCTGAGAACGTTCTCTTTGGTTCTCTTCATGTTTTAGTGAAGAGGTCATCATATGATGTTCTGTTGGAAGTATTTTATCTTCAGGAATCTTTGTCTTTGTAGAAGGCTATTATTAAGCAGAGAGGGTGGTACAAATACAGTAATAAGTAAGTGTCCTGGTATTGACTTGGCTGGACATACTTGCTGGGGGCACACTCCTGAGCCTTAGAAGACCTTTGGAAATAATTGTAATTTTCATTACTGAGGCATTAAGAGAGGTTTAGTTCCTTTTGGATTTTGCTTTAAAATTGGCTTTTTAAAATAGCAGCTTCCAGATCTTTGATACTTTTCTCATGCATGGGGATATCTGATGCGTTTTGCTTGGAACAGACTGTAACACCCCTAAAACATGAAAAAACAAACCTTGTCTGAGACTGTCAAAAGCCAACACATGATTTTAGGGTACTGATATGGAATTCATACTGTCAGAGCACGTTGCTTGTGATTTGTGCTCCATGCACGCCCATGAACATCCTGGAGCGCACTGCTCAGGACCAGTTTAGTGCGCTTTCAGTATTTGTCATTCTTGCATTGTGGAAAAGTTCTTTTGGAAAAGGGTCACCAATAGGAGACTTGAGATCTCTGCCTCTGTCTAGCTCTGACAACTGTTTTCCTAGCTTTCTATTTTTTAAAAAACTCTTTGGACTAGTACTTTAGAATAAGGATGCTAAAATGATAGATGGATTCCCTGCTTTTGTGTCTCACTGTAGCTGTGACTGATGAAGCAAAAGAGGGAAAGCTGGGGAAAAGCTGAATGAGAAAGTCTTGTCTTGGAGAAAGAATTGGACTGTTGAATTATTTTCTTGTGAGTTCAAAAGCTTCTACCTCACATCAGCCTGCAAAGGAAAAGCAGAGTAAAGCATAGATTCCTGACTTTGTTCTTGAATTACATGATTGTGAAGCCCAGTGCTGGAAGGGCTTGTTTGGTTTCAGCAAAAAGTTGTCAATTTATAACTGAATATTTCCTAATGCCTCATCATTTACCATAGACTGCAGTAAATTCACAGCAAGGGTGCAGGCAGAACCACTGTGGGCCTGGGTGAGCGCACTAGATGTCTAATTAATGCCTGCTGTCAGCTGCCGAAATTCCACTCACAGATATTCTTTCTTTGCAGCCACTGTTTTAATGATGAAGATTATGCACAGATGTCACTTTGTTCCTGGGTTAATGTTGTGGTTGGTAAAATGACGGGCATAAACCGCAGTGCCAAATACGTTGTTGTTTCCAAGGAGAAGAAAGTGCCATACGACTACCTGGTTCTGTGCATGGGACAGAGCTACCAGGTGAGCTATGTGCAGAGTGAACCAGCACAGTATTCCCAGGTTTTCTACAGAGAGTGGTGGTGTTCCTGAGATCAGGCAGGGCAGCCTTAGCAAGGGTAGCACCAGCAGTTTGCAGTCCTGTAGTGCAGCAGGTTGGGCTCTGTCAGTGCTGCTGCCAAAGTTGGAGGAGAGGAGGGTTGGGCAGAGTTTCCCACCAGCAGTTTACTGCTCAAGGTTGGACAGGAGGCAAAGCTGCCAGTGTTTTTCCACCATAACCATTAAACCTGCTAAAGAAAAGGCTCAACCGACATGTGGTCTCAGCCACAGGAGACTTAACTCTAGCTGATCTAACACCATTTGACCTAGTTTTGGAAGCAGAGAGAATTCCTTATCAAATTAATTACTCATCTCACATGATGGTCATGCCTAGGCACGTCCATTGCTGCTTGGTATTGTAGCACACAGCTGAGTTTCCAGTGAGATTGAAGCAGACTTAGCTGCATGTAAGATGTGGAGTCAAGCTGAGCTCCAGTCTCACAGGGTCAGCTTCCACTCAGACTCCCTGGGTAGGGTGACTTCTGGCTCCTGTATCTCCATGAGGCTATCAGGCTATGTAACCAAACAGGCAGCATGGTATAGCCCCCTTGTTGCAGGGCTTTGCCTTACCTGAGTGGTTTGGGCCTTTAAAATCAAGAGATGGATGTGAGCAATGTCTGCAGCTTTGCAGTGCTATACCATGTCCCACAGCAGTGTCTGGCCACCTGTGTGCAGCAGGCTGTGTGGTCTGGGATCCCTTCTCAGAGCAGAGCCACACTTAAACAGCAGCCCGTGAGCACTGCTTGCCAGGGATGAAACAAAAGCTGAAGTATGGGCTGGAAAGGTGCTCCTAGGAAAAGATGTTTGGAGGTAACTCTGACTTGCAAAATAATTTATGGCAAGTAACTGCAGTGGAGGAGAAAGATAAAGATAGCAAGGGAAAAGGCAGGTTTTATCTGCCTTTAGAAGAAATCCCATCATCATCTATTCCCATTTTCAAGCTATACAAAAGGATAAGAAGAAATTAGTGGCTTCTGTTTTATTACACAGAGCTCTAGTCCATCCTTTTCATAAGTTGTTCCTTTTTTGGTAAGCAGTCAAATTAATGCTTAGTAAAACATTATGTGTTATGATTTAGAGATTTATTTGTTGAGTAAGATCTTCTGGTGTCATGCCTGGTTTTATATGACCCAGCAGTATTTCAGTTGATCCATCTGGCAATGAGAACAGGGTTCAAGACGTGGCTTAGTGGTGCTGAGGAAGTCAGAGACAAGATTACCTTTTTGCTTTGTACAGCTCAGATTTAAGTTGTTACTGTAAAAAGCAGCATTACACAGTGAACGTGTTACTGAATTTTCACATTTGAAATATCAAGCAGGTTTTGATCCCTTTCTTTGGGATGAAATCTGTCATTGTAGCAGGTTGATTTTTGCTAAGAAAAGGTGGAGGCAGTCTGGCTTCACAAGGACTTTCCAAGGGCCATTTAAAGTGATATGTTATTCAGAGAGCTGCTGAGATCCCCTGCTGTGTGTTGGGACATTTCTCCTGTTTGCTGTGCAGTCCCTGGCATTTGCCATGTGCCTCCACTTGCACTGGCAGTGCTGTTTGAAGTGGTCACCCACATCCCACAGGAAATAGGGAATACATGCACACACGTGTACACTCAGATCAGTGGGATCCATGTTCCCCGTGGCCATGTGTTTGCTGCTGAGTGTGACAAAGGGTTGGGATGTGCCAGAACAGCAGCCCTTGGGGTAGCCAAAGTGAGAGTGTCATTGTGTTTTAACATCTCCAAGGTCTGTGCCATATATCCACTCTCCCACTCATTTCTCCAGGCCTTGGCTCCCACAGGAGCAGATACTAGTGAAGTCACAAGTCAGTGGCCACAGAGATACATGGAGAAAGTCCCTTCCAATCACTTCACTCTCAATGATGCCCAGGACTGCTTGGAGGCAGCACGCTGGCTGGAGGAAAACCTCATCAGCTCCAGAGGTAAGGAGCTTCGTTTGCACACACACTAACAGAAATGTTTCCTAGGCTTATTAATTCCTTTATTCCCTGGTATAATTGACGCCTGATGAATTCTAAAGAAGTCTTTCATCTACTATGCTTTGTTTTCTAGATTAATTTACAGTTTTTCGTTATTTTTGATACCCAGCATATTTAGCTGAGAAAGAAAGGTTTGAGATAATCTGTCTGCAGTTATTATATAAAACCAAATGAGCCCTAAATGCAAATCTGTCTGGAGTCATTAATTAGCCAATGAAATATTAATTTAATTAGTGGATGTGGTTTTCTGTTTTATAGAAAAATATCTAGACTTGTGGCATAACACAGAGAAAATAAGTCTAAGTTAGGAAGTGTCTGTCAGCATTGTATTCAGTTGCATCAGTTACAAATTTTCACACAGAACTGCAAGTTCCTGGTACTTTTTAACCCTTAAAATCAGATGTTTATGCTGATGTACACCATCCCTGTATTTCCTCAGCCTTGTCATATGTGCTCTGTTAGTACATTCACTAGTTCATCCACTGTGTGTGCACTGTGGAAAATACCCGGGACTATCCTGCTTTCTGAGTCAACTTTGAACTAGAGAAACAGAGACGAAAGAATTGATGAGTTCATGAAATGTCAGTTCTTGCTGGCTCTGAGCCAGGACAGTTCAGAGCAGGAAAGCTGTCTTTGTGGGGAATTCCTGTTGGCAGAGTGCAAGAGCAGGACTTTCCTGAAGATGTGTTTTACCTGCCTTGTTTGTGGAGTGTAATGAAAATTGGCAGTGATTTGCTGTGATGCAAGGTTCAGACCTGCTTGGCAGTCCTTTAGGGAAGTTCTAAAAACACTGGAAATTACTCTATCGTTCTCCAGGTCTTGCTGTGATCAGCACAGGGGTCCATAAACATGGCAGGTGTTTCTCAGCCAGCTTCCTGGTTGCTGAAGCAGTCCAGCTCCTCCTCCAGCTGGTACCAGCCCTGCCCATAGGGCCTTACCTGGTGCCCAGCTGGTACAGCAGCTGACTTTGCATAGACAGATAAGGGTGTTAGCTTTCCCTATTTTCTGCTGCTAGTCCTTCATATAACTCCCTGTGTGTCCAGTCCTGGAATGTGCTCCAGTGTCCCTGTGCAGGGATGTGCCCGGGAGCAGCCAATTGGCTGGGATGTGTGATGCTGGGAGGACCAGTCACTCTGCAGCTAATGGTACAATCACAGTGTCTCACCTGCCTTGGCACAAGTGCACCTTCTCCAGCAGCAGTGCTGAAGTAATGGCATGTTCATCTTCACTTTTTTATTGCTGCTGGCCTTGGCTGCAGGGTGGAGCTGCATCTTTTAGTGAAGCCCTGGCCTGGCTTCATGCTTAGAGAAGGCAAACTCACACCACCAATGAGGCTGGTCTGGAGGGACTTTTGGAGATGTGGTCTAGGAGAGATATGACACCTTCCCTTTTCCCTCTGCTCTGGCTTCAGTTCCCTCTCCTTGCTCTACCTATCACATTCTCTTCTGCTGTGAAGAGTGCCCAGCTGGAGAGGTCCTTCTCCACTGATCTCAGTTTCTCTTATTCCTCACCCTGCTTCTTTTTCCAGCTGTGTTACTTACACACATCATTCCTTCAGTCTTGACAGTTGTGCCAGGGCTCTGGGAGGGCTTTCTGCTGCTGAGGGCCTGAGAGCAGGGCAAGCACTGGTCCCCACAGCTGTCACTGTGGCTTCACTGATGAAACCCAGCCACCTAATGCATGGAATCATTACATTGCAGCTGTAATTGGGACTAATTGAAATTCATCTCCTATTAGCTCTGTACTTTCCATGAAAATAAAAGTAGGATAGAAGTAAAGTGAGGAACAAAACTGCTTTAATGGCCCAGAATGGAACAATTATTTTTTCTCTTCACCTAAGCATAGTTTACTGCCCTATTAAAAGTGTGTTTTTAGGAATACTCTTGCATTAAAATTCCAGTGCATGAATCACCAACTGGAGCCACCAATGCATTAGTTCATACTGGGTTTCTCCTTTAGCTTTTGCAAACTGCAAAGATTCAGGTCATATTAAGGTCACCGAAATCTTGTGCTTTTACTTGTGGAAAATTAATGAGTCTGCTCTACAGCAGGACGCTGACACTCAGGTAATAAATGATAAAACTACTGTAATGATCTTTATTTATGGCTGTTTTTTCTGGAGAAGGTTATTATATTTACTCACAGATACATACATTTTCATGTAGTTAAATAATAAAAGTATCCCGAGGAACTGCTCTTTGTTCAGTGGACATAATTTCAGTCCATAATGAATATCTGCAGTTCCTAGACTACTAGCACTGTCATCTAAAAAGCCACTAATATTGTAATAAGCAGAAGCAGTAAATTGTTGATTTACAAGAGATCAGTAAAGGAGCGTTGCTTTCCCTGATCTAATGCAGCTGTATTTAATATTACCATATAAACCAGAATTTTAATTTTCCTTGAGAAACGTAGGACTCTCATCTGATCTTGTCCATCCCCAAATGCCAGTGTCTAATGCAGCAACTGAGCATCTCTCTGAGGGGGATGTGCTGCTCAAGCCCAGCCTTGCTCTGCAGTCAGAATGGAGCTTTGTTGGTCTGTGTCTTAGAGAAGACCTCCTCATCTTCCTTTGCCAGCTACAGCCACGGCATCCTCTTTACTCCTCATACGTTTCACTCCCTGCAATTTGAAAACATATAAATGTAGCATGAGGCTTTGGCACCTGCACACCACATCCTGGCCTGCACTGTCAGCATGTAGCATTAATAAAAATGAGTATAGCAAATCTGGTCTTTACCGACAGGTTCTTCTGGGCTTCTTCTTTCCTTACATCCTGCTGCAGCAGGAAAATCTAGTCAGGCTTACATCTGTCTTCTCTCCTGAGGCCAGTGCAGCTGCAGATAGGTGTCCTGGAAGGCACAAGATACAGGATAGATTCTTCTGACTTGAGAAGTCAGGTTAGTGATGGACACACTAGAGCATTCCTGTATTCTATATGATTATTTATGGAAGTAGTAAGATCTCTTTCCTCTTATTTTCAAATTGATACATTTGCAGGTTAAATGGTTGGGTCCTTTGCATCATTGCTGTGAACACTAAAAATGTTCTCTGTCACTGATGTCCAGTGTATCTTTTCTCTGGCAGCTATGAAGAGAGGTGTTTCTCTGGCAGCTACAAGTACCCAAACTGATAGGGACAAATAAAATAACCTTGTAGTCAAAGGGGAATAGTAGAACATCTGTTAACATTTTTAGCATTAATATTCTTGGGACCTGGGGCTGTGTGCATGTTCAGTTTACTATTGCCCTGCATCTCATGCAATAAAACATGGTCCAGTGGGATTAGTTTAGCCTGTGAAATAATACAATTCAAGGCATAGGGGGATGCTGTCACTTGTGGCAAGGTGGAAGTGCCACTGCCAAGATAAATATGCAAGTTGGTTGCAGCACTGCCTGAGTGAGGAACTTGAAAGCACTGGGAAGATGCTTTTGAGGCATCCTTGTGCTAACAGGTCCAATCTGAAACACAGAAGCTGATGCAGACACAGGCAGGCAGGTGGAGGTGTTCCTGCCTCCATCTGGACCCCCACCGTTCGCTCGGGGCTGGGGCAACTGAGTGTAGCACAGCTCCGGGGCGTGTGGTGCACAGACAGCCTGCAGGGCTGGGCTCAGGGTGAGCGTCCTTAGCCCCAGGAGAGGAGTTCCCTACACAAGCTGCACCGTTTTGCCCTAAGCTCAAAGGCTTAGTGGATCACAGAGCAGACAAATACTTCCTGTTCTAAGCTGGGGGACAGAGGGAATGGGGAGGAGGGGAGCACGTCTCAGTCCTGCTCAGAGGAATGTTGGTGTGTTTTATATGAAACCATCTTGAGATAAAACACAGCTGCTCTGCTGCCTCCCAGCTCTGCCTCTCTTATTGCCAGGAGGGCTTTAGCCCTTAGGCTGGGGAGTCCCATTGTGCTCACACAGAAGAGACCCTCCCCTCCTCGTGTTCCTGCTCAGCTCTGACTATACCATTTGAAGTGGCACCAGTTCAGGATGAGAATGAGCAGATCTCTGGCCTGCCCCTGCAGCTCTGCAGTGCCAGGCAGGAGGGGTGAATCAGGTCTGAGCTCCCTTTGCCCAGAGCAGGAGAATGGAGCTGGATTCAGGAGTGGTTTCTGTGCTGGTGCTGATGCTCTGCAGAAGGAGCAACAGTTCCTACACACTGCTGTTACGGCAGCTGCTCGGATGGATGGCTGCCTGCAGCTCACTGAGCTCCCAGTGGTGAGCAGGGATGGAAGTGGCTCTAGGCTGGGCATTGTGCCATGTGCAGCTGCCTTCAGAGTGGTGCTGAGCTCTCCCATCCACCGGGGACAGGTACCACTGCCGGGCCATCCCCATTCTCTGGAGATCAGCCTTGGGCTGAAGGTTGTGGCAGCACTGGTGGCCTCCGTGTAGCACAAGGGCTTGTTTTCTGTAACTTGGCCTTTCCATGGTTTGTGGGGATTTTTTGCGTGGTGTGTTGAATTTGATTCTGTCCGCTCCCCCCTCCATCAGTCCTTTGAATGAGCAAAATTAGGGAGAGAGGAGAGAACAGAATAAAAATGGTGATTTATTTACTTATTTACCCTTAGAGGCTTTTCAATCAAAATAACTTCAGATTATGGCATCAGGATGAATATCATACTTCTGTGTTAAGTACTTGCCTACTTTGTGGGATGTTTTGTACAGATTCTTCACTAAATTATCTTAGCTGCTGTTGCTAGGTAACATTGTTTGCTTCGTAGCATCAGAGAAATAGAAGGGTCAAAGAGAGCAATTTCATGTTATTATCATCTGAGTTATACTAATAAGATTTTCATTGTATGACTTAGAATTCTTTCCTCCCTTTTTTTTCCTCTTAGGGAACATCATTGTCTATGGGAACACAATTGATATTTACACCACGGTAGAAACCCTCTTATCCCTTGGGATTGATGGCTCCTGCATCCATCTCGTGCAGGCTCCACGTAGCTCTGCCAGTCCCTGCCTGGCCGACGCCACCCTGGAGCGCACGGTGGGGGAGGCCCTGTCAGAGGCAGGCGTGGCCGTGCACCCGGACAGCGTCCTGGCACAGTGGGGCCAGGGTGACCACGGGTGCATCGCCTGGGCTGCCTTCACCACTGCTGCAAAGCCACTTCACCTGCAGTGCTCAGTAAGTATATGCTTCCTGCGCCTTTCCTTCAGGCTAGTTTTTTAACACAAAAGCCATCAAATTTACCTGCTCGCTCACAGGTTCATGTATCTCCTCATTGTCTCTAGGAGACTGAACATTCACTTGTTAGTCTCAACAATTGTTTTTTTTTAATTCCAAATAAATCTATTGTTAATGCCCTGACTGATCTGGATTAAAATGTATATAAGTCACCTGACACACAAGTAATTGTTCACTACTGAGTGACAAGTACTCTTAATTCATTTTCAAAGTAATTCCAGAAATCCTTTTCTTATTTAAATGTGCAGTTACTCCTGTCTATAGTTATGTGCATTTGATTGTCATAGTAGAAGCCAAAAACACTGGGATAGTGTGTAACTTATTGAAAACATTTTAAGCAGGTTCCTTTCCCTCTACATTAATGACTGCAGGTTTTTTTCACTTTCGGTACCAATATCTTATGGAAACTGTTGGTATGTTCACAGGTGTGGCTCTGCTCTGAGACTGGGGGCAGGTTCTAGCCTTTCCTAAGGGTCAGCATAGTTCTGTTTTCCTTTTATTGGGCTAATCTACAGGAGTGAGCCACTTCAAAACCTGCATCCATAGGGAGCCACCAAGCCCCTCCTCATTCCCCACTGTGTGTGCCCTCCTCTGTGCAGCTGGTGGGGAGGGTAAGCCCTGTGCCTCTCCCAGAGAGCTCCCCAGGTGTCGTGGTCCATGCTGGCCTCCTGCTCTGCAGCCCTTTTCTTTTTCACATCAGGATAGTTAAGCCCTTCGTGATTGGGGTGAAGATCTCACATAGTGCTTTTATCCATAGCAGTCTCCGTATCAGTAGTGACATTCTTCCCACTCTCTACATGTATGCAGCTTTTTAAGTTCTCTCCTTTCTCCTTGAAATCTATTTTTATCCTTCCACAAAGATCTGAATATGGTTCTTGTTTTTGCAACTTGGTATCTACTGACCCACTCCCCTTCAGCCCCCCCTCTCTTCTCCACCACCTTGTCTTCGTGGCCTGCACTTTTCCTTCAGATGCCCCTTGCTTTGGGGTTTCTTTCTCCTGTGCATTTGTTCCCCATGCTCATCCTTCGTCCATCCACAGTCCTTCCCTGTGGAGGTCTCATTTTCACAGCCCCTAAGATGAAAGACTGCAATTACTTGTGATGTCAAGGGATTTGTATTCTCCAAAACCATATCATCTGCCATGCAAGGCTCCTGTATCTGCCTCCAGCTGCCTGGGAGGCTGGACTCAGAGGAGGAGCAGGCTCTGGAGAGCAGCTCCACCAGGAAGACAGCTGCAGTCACAAGAAACCAAGCTGTACAGGAATCATCTCTGCAGCAGCTCTGGGCCTTTTGGGATTTCAGCCACTGTCAGCTGTTGATTGGCAGTTCTTGGGGACTTAATTTGTTGAGTCCTGCAGGATAAAAACAACAGGAGAAAATCTCTTCTTTCCCTGAAGCAGCAGCCTCCCTCCTCCCTCCCTCCTGCCCAGACTGACAGATGGCTCTCGCCTGGAGGTTGCAGCTCTCCCCAGTGTCCCTTGGTGACACTGTCCTGCCTGTCAGCCAGCAGGATGTGTGGTCCTCTTGCCGTCATGGGCGGAGCTTCCTTGATTTTTGGCTCTCTGAGGTGGTTAAAATTCCCTTAGCTCATCACTTGGTTGATCTGTGAACAAGCCTAGGAGCTCTGGCTTCTCCACTGCCACATATCTGCTTATGCCAGTGTTGCTAAAGTTTCCAGCTCCCTGTGCCTTTTCTTTCAGCCAGTCGAGTATCTGACACTCGCCCTTGGTCTCCAAGAAAGCTCTTTAGGGATACAGCTGGGTAACACCTTTACTGCGGTCACAGATTTGTCCTGAGCTGGCACTAAGGGAAGGACATATTACAGATACTGCTTTGGCCTGGCACAGTTAAGTCTTGGGCTGTTCAGGATGAAGGCAGCAAGGGAAAATGTGCTCATCTGAGACCCTTCCAGTCTTTCCTCAGCGTGTAAAGGAATATTTCTTGCTGGAGGGAGAGCAACTTGTGGTCTGATGGATTTAAAAGCTAAGGGCACTGATGGAGGGGAAAAGCTCTGTGTGAGGGTTTTGGGGCTTCACAAATCCTTGGTGCAATGAGACAGTCTTCATCTAGGCCCTTTGCAGACTATAGTCTTGTTCAAAACATCTCTCAGCCTTGTCATTTTTAATCCTTTCACCCCTCTGTGCTCAGTGGGCACTCTTGTCTTACACTCATTTGGGGACTGTGTTCTGCAAGCTCTCATTTTATCCTTTGCCAGAGAAAGCTTTGAGGATGCTGCTTATGGTTATTGCTTCTCCCATGTCTGCTGCCTGCTCCCAGCACCACCTGCTTTGCAGTGCTGGTCATACTGCCCCAGCTTCTGTGGGGGGAGAGGACCTCTGCTTCCTTGTGTCCCAGGGGAGGGACTGTGCCCCTGCCATGAGAAGACAAAAGGAGATAATTATCACTTGATTTTTTTTTTTGAGACTTAGAGCAGGAATTTATGGTTTAGGGTCCTTGGCCTCTGCAGCTTCCACTGACTGAAATTCCACTGCTATAGCTAGAATGAGGATGACATTTCCTCTGAACAAGTTTAATTTCTGATCTTTCCCTGATTTTTTTCATTGACTGTCCCTATGCCAGTTAGCCAAAGTAACTCTCAGTTTGTTGGTAAACAAAGGCTCAACAGTTGGGAAAACACTTGTAATGCACAATTATCCTGCTAAATTCCAAGTACATTGTGCTTTTCTGTTCCTTGAGGTTTCAGGTTGCCATCAGCATTTGAAAGAAAACAAACTTCACAAAGGTCTAGGTCTAGGTCATGCTTAGACTGACACAGAAAAAACGCACAGCCACTTAGGCTGTTTGATGTGGCAAATGTCGGAGTTTTTAAACTGTGTAATAACCAGAAGCAGATGAGTCTAGTTTACTGCTGCCTTAGTTTTAACTTTGGTAACTGTAAATGCTGGATCAGAAGGATCTCTCTGCTGTGATAGTATTGCTAAAATTACACTGTATTTCACATTCCTGTTTTTTAAAATAACATTCAAAATAAAGTCTGTGTTTTATTAAATCAGCCAATAAGTAATATACAATTATCTTCACTTATTTACATTTCTTTATAGGCATTTTTTAGCTTTGCCTACAGGACACTGGATTATGAAACCTTTAAGGCCATCAATGATGCTTGCCTTGATTTTGATGGAAGAGTTGTGATTGATGCCAAATTCCACACCAATGATGCCAGCATCAGGGCTGCAGGTCCTCTGACAAAGTTCTCCAGGAGATACTTTAGGGATGAATTGACACACAGCAACTTCAACTCCAAGGAGATTGGCTTTGAGCTTGCTGCTTCCATGCTGAGTCTCTTTGATCCAACCACTCAACCCAGTTCTGAGCCACCAGAAGGCTCAGATAGACTGATCCCCACATACAGATGGTGTAAAGTTCAAGGTATGTCCAGCTGGATTTCTGTTATGCTTCCATTTCCTCTCAGGTATTTTTGCTCTTCTATAGTACAGGCAGGTCCATCTCACCTCAGGTGCCATCTCATGGCAGTACAGCACCCAAGGCTCCTTATGTACTGGAAAAAGATGATGACAGAAGGAGGACAAACAAATACATTGTTTTCCTCATTGTTAATGACTTAATAAATCTCATATTTTCCTTTATGGCAGGTGGTGTTCTTCCTGGAGGTTATAACTACTTGCACATTTCCAAGCCTGGAATCCCTGTGCCCTTGGATGTAGAACATGACCCATGTGATCATGTAAGTTAAATAATGCAGCTTTTCTTGTTTCGTCCCCCATTTGTTTGAAAAGATGTTCCTGTTTAGGGTAGCTGGTCTGGAGGCGCCATACACACCAGATATAGCTGGAGAGACAACCAGGAGCAGTCACAGAACTAGCTGAACTTCTCGGGTGTTCCTTTCCACAGCTCCTGGTATTTGGCTTTCTCCAAAGATGCCTGGTTTCCATGCAGAGGACACAGGACAGTATTAGCAGCATTTCATGCTTTCAGCCTTTGTGAAGAGCTTCTTTGCTCCCTGCAGTATGGTGCTGCAAGTGCATACAGATGATGGTAGTCTGGCAGGGAAATTCAGCTGATTTCTAGAAGAGCAGGAAGTATTGTGGAAAAGATGCTCTGTGCTGCTAGAAAATAGTAAGTCCTGCAGCTGTGAGAGTTGTCTTGGAACAGGGCACAGGGAAGCACTCCCCATGCTGGGCTACATGGGAGATTGTCCCAGGATACAAAGAGGGAGGTGTTTCTCTTACTGGGAAACCTGACTTGAGGCAAGAAAAGGACTAGATTAATGTCTTTTAAAGCCAGAGAGGACTTTCCAACTAGACAACATCCTCTTTCACATAGATTGTATATTTTTCCGTGGGAATTTCTGCATGAAGCCCATTTTTGCAGTTGATTTAAAGTGCAGCTTTTAAAAGACTACTTCAGTGTTTATTTTAAAACCTGGACAGCAATGAAACAAATGGGTGTTTTTTAAAGAAAATGGCTTAGGGAGAGAAATTAAAGCATGGCTTACCTTGCTTTTCAGATCCAGGATGAGCTATCCAAAGCCGCATGTAGTGGAGAGCAGAAAGGACTATCAGAGAGAGAGATTGGTTTTGTTACTCCAAACTGCTAGAATAAGATTAGAATTCTTTTGCCACCGTTCTACTGCTGATTACCTGAAAAGGGTCCATATTTTTTAAAGCCGCTCCAGAAACTTCGTGTAGATCCTAAAAGAATTTTTAAGAAAGATGTAACAGAAGCTAGTGAAAGGTACAAGCTTAGATGTGGAAATACTAAAGGTTCTTGTAGCCTAGCAACAGTTTGTAGAAATGTATAAAACTGTGACAGGAATACAGGTGGAAAAAATAGCTTCAAGCTGTCTGAACATCCCATTGCAATGCGAGGTTTAAAGCAAATTTTTACATTTTTGTCTAAGTGATTGATTTAAGTAGCTGAAGCTAAATGCTACAGTTTGAGCATGAACATCCAATATTGGTGTTCTTTCATTGACAGTAAACGTGATACACCATGTGTGTGCTCTGTGTTATTAAGGAGACTGGACTGAGTTCAACTGAGTTACCCAAACAGAGCTATCCAGTGTTGTTTGGGATGACCCAGGGCATCGCTCCTGACTCTAGCTGCTGCTCCAGGAGTTCACAGGTCCCCATGGATCTGGTGTCACACTGCCAGAGCAGCCAGAGGTCCTGGGTCCCCCAGGTGTCTGCAGCGGCACCTGGCTGGTGCTGTGCAGTGGAGTGGGCAGTAACCAAACCACACAGAAAATCTGCGTCCAAGCCACAGCAACGTGCCTGATGACCGGCTGTGCCAGGAGTGGCCTCTCAATTTTAACAGAAGGGTTGTGCATATTAGGCAGTGAAAACTATAGGCTGAGAAGCCCTCGGTGACCCTGTACGTGTGCCAGGTCAGATGGTCTTCCATCTCTACAGCTTTCCTGGTGTTTTCTGTTCCAGGGGATGGAAATTGTAACTGGGGAGGCTGGTCATGGGAATTACTTCAGGATGCACTTCAGCAGATACAATATGGTAGACAGCATCACCTGCTTTTCCAAGGATCCCTTCCCTGTCTCCAACTACATTTGCTTGTATGGACAGCATGAGCGCCTGCTCAATGACCTGTATTACCGCTGGAAGGCCGGGCAGCTCACAGACCTCTACAGGTGAGAGGAGCTCTTTGTTGTGCACAGAATCTACCTTCTGGCAGAATTAGGTTTATCTTATTATGCTTTATCTTTTGGCTGCTTGGCCTTGGAACAAAAAGTAGAAAAACAGACTTAAAAGGGAACATATTTTTTAAAGCTGCTGCAGAAACTAAATATTTTCCATTATTTAGCAAAATTGTCTGTAAAAATGCAAGTCCTGAAGACCTTCTTGGAAAGAGCTGTGTGTCTGAGATTTATTTAGAAGAGGAGCAATGATTTACTTGACTATCTTTCATCTGAATGAACATTTCAGTGTCTTTATCACTTTTGTTTAGAATATTCAGTAGGTTAATCATTAAGCTGAATCTGAACAATCCTTTATTACTGAAGACTTATGTTCAAAAGTTGCTTTTAAAAGTATTTTTGTTGCTTTGAACCAAATTTTTAAGCCAAAGGTTTGTAAGAAGATTTTAAATAACTCATGGTGATAGTCATGCTCAGCAACTTGCCTGTTTTTATCTGGTGAGAGACACTGAAGGGCCTGGTTAGTTCTAGTTATGTGCCATCTCCTCTGAGAGAATGTTTCATTGCTTTTGATTTTCATTTGAATCCCTCACGAATGGTGCTTTGGAACATAAACTGTCACGGACGGAGTAAAGTACTGCCTTACATCTGGGTAAGCTGGGTAGAGACAGAAAGCCAGGCTGATGAACAAATCATCAGTTTTTATTGTGATACAAAGCTGATAGTGGTGCCTGAAACATTTCCAGGTTTGATTTTGTTCTATTTACAAGTGATTAGAAGAAAGGCACGAATAGTAGCGACATTTTCAGATTAAACACTGTTATTTAGGTAACAGTTTGTAAAAGTTTGCTGTGAAGGGTGTACTGTGATCCAGAAGATGCTTGTGATTATTGCTGCTATAGGACTTGATTACGATTTATAGCAAATGTTGGGGTTGTTTTACAAGACAGGAACACAGCACAGCAGAAGGGAAGTTCACCTGAACAGCACACTGTTAGTGAGTGTTACAGGGGAACTGAAGGAGTGTGACACAAGTGCATGAGAGATGGGTAAGACAGCAAGTGACTTCCTCTCCTTGTATGGCTTATGCTGATTGGACATTTGGAGCACTGGAAGAACTCCTTAGTGAGGTTGTGGCAAGGTAACATCAGTCCTTTCTGGGGCATTCCAGTGTGTGCACACATTGTGAGCTCACCTTTTCTGTGAACCACACTGAGGTGTTGTCAGGGCCACTTGTTAGATGCACCAGCAAGTTTCACACCAGTAGCAATATCTGGAAGAATAAATCATCCTGCTTTGGGATTTCAGCCTGCAGCACAGGTAGCAGTATTTTCCTGACTTCGATCAAAGGATCACTGCTGTGCTGCACAGAGGGACATCATATATCAGGGCCTCATCACTTCCCTTCAGCTCTCCTTAATTAGTGATGATGAACTAATTTTGGACTTGTCTTTTACAGCCTTCAGACAATGATGTTGTTTGGGACCTTTTCCCTCATTATTTTATCTTGCCTCTCATTAGCTTGTGGCAGAATTCCTGAATTACAGTTGCCAGGTTTTTCTTATCTGGTTGTTTTATTGCCTCCAGTAGTTTTCAGTCTTCTTTCTACCTTATCTTTAGATAGGTTTGTTCCTTCTCTTCTTGCTCTTTGGTCATATGAATGAAATCCCATATGTTGCTCTGCACCAGTGAACATATGTTGCTCTTCAGTCCTTGCTTATGTGGTTCTTGTGGCACTTTCACGCACACACACACACACACACACACACACACACACACACACACACACACACTCTCCCATTCATCCCACCTTGGTGTTCCTGTTACACATGTCCGTCCTGTGCGGAGGGAGCATTCTCCAGCAGGTGTAACAGGTAAACTGCCTGGCATTCCCATGGAGCAGTTCTGGCACACAGCAAGCTGGCACAGGAATTTGCTGCTTTAAGGAGGACCTGAAGCAATGGAGGAAGACTGGCAGTATAATGTACTCTCATAATATATCACATCTACAAACATCTACATCCCCACAGTACAGTGTCACATAAAATGTGCATACATGTGTGTGCAGTGTGCAATAGACACTGTTAAAACCAAGCTATGAGAAGACTGTTAGAAAACCATTACACTGAAAAATGGTTTAGCATCTCTTGTGAGTTGTCCTGAGACTTTTATGTAGAGAAAAAGTGGTGCCTGGTTGTCTTGTGATACAGAATAGGAAAATGCATTCACTGATTTCTATGTGTGTGATAAAAGAACAACTGTTTTGGGCCTTGTTCATGTGGTCTGAAAGGATCCCACATAAACACAAACCTGATGTTAGGACTGAGTTCCTCTTTTTGGCTTTCATAACCTTCCTTTTAAACTAGTTCATGTTACACTTGCATCCATGTCAACTAGCAAGATGTGAAGTATCCTTAGTGAAAAGAAAATATAGACTGTGAAAATGTCATGGGCTAGTTAAGCTTGTAAACTTGATAGTTTGAAACATCTGCTCCCCTCTTCTCTTCTTTATGCCTCTCTTTTGGGAAGAGCCTTCCTATGAGGCAAGAAACAGCAGTATTTTAATCTTTTGGTATGCATTTAGATTTCCCAGCATGGCATCTTGTTCCAGGAATGGACACAGTGGAACAGCTGTCACCTTGGAGCTAATTTATTTCTGTGTAGCATGCAAATTATCTTTTAAATAATTAGAGACTGCACCTAGCAGTGAATTTCCTAACTGTTTTGCATTCGGCAAAAGAGCTGAAAGTTAGCCCCATGGTACCGGATTTCCTGGCTAGAATGTGCCACTGCCATTCTCAAATTAGCTTTAACAACTGGCCCCGGAGATCCAGCAAACTTGACAAAGTCACCCCTCCCGGTCATGTGCCTGGAGCAGCTGAAAGACTAATGGGAATAATGAGAGAAACAACATTTCCTTTCATCTGGAGAAAAGTTCCATTGATTTGGGTATGAGTGCTGCAGGACTTGACACACAACCAGAAGAAGGATTGGTCGCTGCTCTGCCTCAGTACCTGGGCTCTTGGAGGAGGTGAAGCAGTGGACACACATTGCCCTCCCTCACAGTTGCCTTATGCCATGCAGTGGGTGCACTCCTTGCATCTGGGCCTGCAGCCAGAGTGTTCCTGAGCAGAGGGACCTAACACTGCAGTTCTTCTATGCCAGGGCAGGAAAAACCATAGGAACCAAAAACTTGTCACCTCTGAGTTGAATGGCATTACTCACTAGATTTGGAATCCACTTCAGGAAGGAGTTCCTGCAATTTTGTCTTGAGTTATGTAACAAACAAAAATGTGTATTCTATTTCATCTGTTGAAACCAGTTGGGAAGATGGTTTTTTCTTTCTCTCTTGTAACTCCATGGGGGAGGGGGGCTGATGCCTTCTGATAATAGACCATCTGTTAAAACAGTTGGGGCAGTGTTTCTTATCTCTTCCACCACTGTCCATCCTCCGGGGGACATCTGCTGTTAAAGGGCCATTAAGGCTCACCAGTGACATGACACACTACATCATCCCATTGTGAGATGCTCCATCCAGTGAGGGGGGAGCCAACCGTTTCTACCAAGATAAAAACTGAGCTGTAGGAACACCAAGCAGCCTGTTTTCCACTGGATTCTCGTAGGAAGACCGGACCTATCTCGCCAGCACTGGACCCTTTTTTTCTACAGGATCATCTCTGCTCCACAGAACAACATGTTACTCCAAGAGGATTTATCTGGACTGCTTCCAACACCCTGATAACAGGGTGTCAGGTTGTATCTCTGACTCTGTCAGGGTTTTCTAGGACTTTTGTTTGGTTTGCTTGTTTGTTTTTTTGTACTACTGCATTTGTATTTTTAATATTCCTAGTAAAGAACTGTTATTCCTATTCCCATATTTTTGCCTGAAAGCTCCTAATTGCAAATTGTAATAATTTGGAGGGAAAGGGTTTTACTTTCTCCATTCCAAGGGAAACTCCAGTTTTCCCTGAGAAATACCTGTCTTTCCAAACCAAGTCAAATTTTTATTCATTTCCAATCAAGCTGCATCTCAAAAAGTCAATTAGAATTTGAGTCCCCAAGAGCAAGGCACTTTCTTGTGGAGGAGTCTTTTCCTGAAGGAAAAAGAAAGCAAATTCCAGTGGTGTGCCCTGAAGAGACACCATGCTGTATGCCATCCATGCTCCTGCTCCCCCTCGCTTGCTGGAAGGCCTTTAGATTATTTCCATTATTATTGCCCTAGCAGCAGATAAGAGAGGGGTGGAGAGAGAGGTCTGAAGCTTTTTTATTTTCTTTTTAAGTTTATGGATTTACTGGTCATCCATCCTGCACACTGCTTCTTCACAGAGGAGGAATGCAACCAGCTAGTGACCCTCTTTTGTGTCCTCCTGAGCTGAAGGCAGCTTCAAGGCAGTTGCCAAGTTATGAAACATGTCCACGGAGCAATGGAATCTCCCTCTGCTGCATCTTAAGTACAAAACAGATAATTAGAGGGGTCTCCTGATACTTGGCAACCAAATGGATGCTCACTGACATCATGCCTTTAATATGAGATAGAAGTGCTTGATGTAAGCTTCGTTTGGCATTAATGAAAATCAAATCTAACATAAATGCATAAAAATCTGACCTACTAGTTTCTAAAATACTTAAGGAGCTTATTTCACAAATAAGGTGTGAGTGGCTTTTGCTTGGGATTTTATAATTGTGTATTAATGAACTCATTGTCAGTCACGACCTGCAGAAGATGCTGGTTGGGTCTCAGTCCTGTGGTGCTAACAGTGGCAGTGAGGTGAGGGCAGAGCAGGGGCACAGGGTCAGACCTGGGGAGCAGTGCACAAAGGCAGGGCATGTTTTAATGAGGGATGACCAGAGAAACCTCAAAGGCACAACCATCCAGGCAGAGCTCAAAAGCACTTTGGTCTTTTTGGTTTCAATAGCTCTCTTTCCGGCATTTTAAGAACTTGTCAAACGGGACAATTTACTTGCTCTGCACAGGGGTTTTGGGCATCATGACAGGGGAGAAGCCCCCAGCAGACACAATCAGGACTCTTTGGCAAGAAGGAGTCGGGAGTGGGTGTTACGGCAATACCTGTGTGTGGGACAAAAAGCACAGAGGATTTAGGTGAATTGTAGTCACAAAGGAATGTTTTTTCCCAGTGGCAGAATGCAGGTAGGATTCAGTTTTCACTAAGGAAGGGAACAGGTGATCCATGCATAAATCTGTGGAGATCCATGCCAGGTGGTTCTCAGCAGGCCGGCATGCTGCTGTCCAGGTGCTGGGCACCCTGAAGAAAATCATACGAAGTGGCACAGCTAGTGGCACAGCTTCAACTGCACTAGGTATTGACAGGCCATAGAACATGAGACTGCCAAACATGCAGTAAGAATATATGAAGGGAGTCAGGCTCCCTTTCCCTGAGAGGCTTTGGAAAATCCACCCAGAAATTGTAAACATGGATAACAGCACTGGATATTTCCTTGGCTGTTGTCTTCAAACCCTATCTTTTATTTTCAAATTGCATTTTCATATTGGCTGTACAAGCTAAATGCTCAAAAGTACTGTGAGCTGCATGAACAGCATTCACTTATTTTGAAGTAACCATTTAGGTTTTTCCACTGAAGTTCAATTCCCACATCCTGGTGCTGTTAACATTAGGCTGAAGGTGATCTGTTAAACAGTATCATTCAGTGAGACTGTTAAGCAGAAACAGTGGACAGTTTATTGACTCAACACTAATAAAGCTCACAATATAACAAATGCATTAAGGAAAATGCATTGGTGTTTTCAGCATTATTGTTACAAGATAGAGAGAACTTAATTACTTACAGGCTAGATATAATCAGTGATTATTTAAACATGAAATACATGCTACATAGAAAAGCTGGTTTTAACCCAGCCTTTCTGAAATGAAGAGTGGTTGTTTGTTAAGAGGAACACTAGAATGCCCTGCTCCTGTCTGGAATCTGCTGGATCCCACACCATTATCACACTGGGATTACATTTGAGGGATTCCACTTTGGGCTTTTGTTCATCAGGCAGACGGTGAGACGTTTTTTCTGCAGGGTTAAAAAAGACCAGAAAGGAGCTGTAGCAAGTAGTGAGCATGACTGAGAGGGGCTAGTGATGCTCTGTACATTCTGCAGCCTAATTAGAGGGAAATATATGTGCTTTTCCTGAAGAGACCCGGTAAGGAAAGAGGAAGGGGTATCAAAGCACTAATGGCTTTTTTGCTCCTGGAATTAACCACTAACCCCGCGGTGCACTGGTACAGCTGCACTTACAGAGCAAATCGATACAAATGGCTGGAGATTTCCAGATATTAATGTAGTTTTAAAGGAGCAGCTAACTTGCCAATGAAGAGCCATGTTACTAAGAAACCCCACGTTCAAATTAGCAAGTTAAAGCTTGTTGGCTGAACTCTACCACATTAATTTGCAGCCGGACCTTGCTGATTCGTATTAGTAATTATGCAAACCATTATGAATTATTGAACTCAGAATCCATAAATAATTGCAAAAAAGCAATCATACCCCTGCACACAGCCTGTTTGATGATTTTGTGCCTCAGGTTTAATTTCCTTTAAATAATTTTCCATAATACATTATGTGTGAAATAGTACTATGTGAAAAAAAATGCAGTAAGCATGATTTTAGGGTCAGCCACAAAGTGGTCATAGAGAGAGCACAGACAGCAGTGCTTCTGTGTCAGCTTTAAAGAGCACAGAGGTGAGAAAGTTTAGGGAGCATTTCAGTGAGAGTCAGTACACCACAACTGCTGTGATCTACTAAGGTGTCTAAACTTTACCAAATGCCAGTGCTGAAATAACAGAGAGTCTCTCCTGAGGACACTTAGGAGAACAGGAAATGGCTGCATTATCTCAGTACCAGGATCTGCTTTCAGAAGGTGCCTCTGGGTACGGTGCTGTAACATTTCCAGGATATTAAAACTGCAGCAAACAGAACTGATTTATCAGTCATGATGGATCACCAGCATATTGGAAGGGAGGATGCTGGTGAGTGGTGCAGTGTCACCCCCCTGATGTCAGCAGGTCCCTGCAGCAGCCCTAGAGGGGCTGGATCTGGGCCAGCAGGAGCCGTACCATCCTCAACAAGGTCTGGAGTCAGTGGCCATTTTTCTGGAACAAGAATTGCAGGAGCAGTGGTTCTTTGCTCTGGTTTGCCATTGCAGCTATGTTTAAAAGTTGATTGTAAACCACAAGTTTAAACCAATTGTCTTCCAAAGACAAGACGTTTCAGGTTCTATGAGAAGAGGTAAAAAAGGCTTCCCCTCCAGGATCTGCTTCTCAAAAGGGACAAAAGAAGTGTCAGCTTGTGAATTCATGAGCACTGTTGTTACTTTGTGAACCTGTTCAGTGGATTCACTCACAGATTTGTTGTCCATAAGACTGTTTGTTACTGCTCTGACACAGTGAAACCGAGTCCTGGATCACTGAATTTAACAGGAGATATTCAAACGCCTGGACAAGCAGGTGTTCAGGGAGCAGAACTGCAGCGCAAGGAGGTGGAGACCCTTCTTGCTACAAACAGACTTGGTTCACTTTTGCTGTTCAGCAGTTGTAGATGACTATTAAGAAATTGCAAGTCAGGGAATATGTTATGTCCTTTGTGCTGAAAACAGTGCTCTTAGGTAGTGCTCTAGGGGATTTTACACAAATTGGTCTTGCTTTTTACCTATGTAAACAAGCTGTCTTTTGAACTCATTGGACAGATGAATGCAAAAAATTGCTCAGTGGAGCATTTATTTATATTGTCTTTAAATTACACATTATGATTCCTGGTCCAGCTATCCAAGGTATATCAGGCAATATTTTGTATCTTTTACTGGTATTGCTGTATCTTTGTAATTAAGAGTCTTAAAAACATGCATATATTGTTCTCAAAACAACACATTTTGAATTTTCCTGGCAAGATGGGATGTTCCATCTCATGTGGAGAAAAGACTTTGGTTCATCTGCAAGCTGTATAGTCAGGATGGCGTGAAAATTAAAATTGCATTGCATCCCATCCTTTCACAGTACTTTACTCTTCTCACCCCTGAGAAGTGGAAGTCACTACTCTGTGTGCCAGGCATTTCTGGCATAATTGTGTTCCACTTGAGCCCATGTTCGCTGAATGGCTTCCAGCTTCTCTGTGCTTGTTCTCCTGGGGCGATTCCTGGGATGTGTGAGCAGCAGCCTTTCTCTGCCTGACTGGGATCTCAGCAGAAGCTCCCCAGCACTGAGGGGCTTTGGCCATCATGTGCCAAAGGCACCACTGAGAGATCAAGCTTCCACAATTCACCAGAGCCATCCACACATGCTGGAGAATGACTTAGTATGTTCTGAGGTCTGAGGGTTTGAGAAGGGACAGAGTATCTTCCAGATGTAATGGGTACGGCCTGAAGAATTTTGCATTTCAAGCATTACATTTCTTCTTAGAAAAGAAATTTCAACCTAGGAAAGTGAACATATGCCTTAAAAATTCCCCATGTTGCACAAAGCTTGGGAAGCTACAGAGAGGAAAGGAGACTCTCCACTCCTTACAGATTACCAGGAGATTGAGTTGATCAGTGACTCTGCTTATATTGTGTACTAAAAGCCATGGTGCTGCTTTGTGTACTCCACAATGCTGGTGCTGTGGGCAGAGCCAGCATCAGAGGGCCACCATGCTTAATGGCACCGAGGGCAGGGCACTGGTGACTTGTGGATGGCTTTGGGAAGAAACAAATGGGATTTCAAGAGATCTGTATTCAGGATTGCTTAGAGACATTTATTGAGAGCTGCAGATTAAACTCACATGTCAGAGTTTCTGAACTTCCCTTGAGAGTGTGTGTGTTGGTGGAAGAACAGGGGTAGGAGGGATGCAAGGAGTCGAATTTGGGTTTGTTGTTTCCATGCACGTTCTGAACACAAGCATAAGAACAACCACAAAGACGTCATCCTCCAAACCTGTAGTCACTGACATGCCAATCTGCAGAGGGATTTTTCAAAGGCACCATCATGAGGTACTACCTGCCCTTTGAGTAGTGGAAAATCCCCTCCTGATCCCAGCCTCCATGCAGCAAGAAGGCACCAGAGCACCAGCATAGCTCAGGAGACGGGATTGATCCCTGGAACTAGACTCTGGGCCAGAGCATGGGGTATTTGGCATGGACACACTCCCCTGCAGGTAGGAGATGTACCACAGAGCTGAAATGACTCATCTCTTTTTTTATCTTTATAATCTGCTTTTTATTTTGTCTTCATACAAAACAGTTTTTAAGGTTTTCTGGCTTCACACCTTGCTGCCAGTGCTATACCCTGTGCCACCAGACCTGACTCAGATGGCAGGTCAGTATTAGGTCCTTGCTGCCAGGACATAGAACCATCTTCCACAGAGGCAAGAGACTTCCTCTCCAAACATGGTGTGTTCCTGCAAATGAATTGGAGAGTAACTCTAGGCAGCTCTCAGATGGACAGCCATGTGTACACTCCTTTTTTGCTTGCTAGCAGTGCCCAGCTCTGTCCATTTGATTTATATCTCTTGCAAAAGGAAGAATTCTGTGCCTTCTCTACTGGACACCACGGAACATTTTCTTCTTCACCTCTCATCTAATGTACACTATACCTCACAAATGAGGCAGCACAGACTTGAAATGTTGTCAATGAAAGGTGAGACCAGCTCCTTAGCAATGCAAAGGATGTTGTTCATTGTCTTCTGCAGGAGCCCATTCCATCCCACCTGTCACAAACACCTTCTCATGTTTGCTGCCACCACCATAAAGGCTTCCAGCAGGGATCTCCACTAGGAAGTGACCAAGTTTGCACACCTGTTATGCTCCTGGCAGACACTGTCATTTTGTACATATTTAGCCTGATCACTCTGGCAGGTTATGAAAGACTAAACGGTGCAAACACATGTGGTAGATGCTATTCTCCTGATAGCGGAGGAGCCACTGAGCCTCTGTTCAGTGTGCCAGCTCCATCTCCTATACTTTGAAGCCTTCCACAGCTTGCCCTAAGGGACTGCTGCTGAAGAGGTAACAAAATTCAGAATGAGCCTCAGAAAGTCAACTTGTTGATTTTAGATGGGGTTTTTCATTATTAAGCTTTCCTTTAGCAGCCAGAGAGCTGCTCTGTCAAAAACACTGTATTCCCCCTGAGAAAGGTGATTTGAACTGAAAAGATAAATAGATGGAAGCACAGGGCTGGAAAAGAAAGTGAATTGTTTATGTGAGCTGAATCTCCAAATGGCCCTTGGTGTTCTTCAGGTGAAGAGAAGTGAAGGAAGCCTGTGAGTAAATGTTGGTTAGTGGGAGCTCCTCCTGGCAGTCTGTCTAGAAAATGTAGACAAGGCATTCTCTGCTCCCCAAAACAGGCATTTTATTTGCATTAAAGGTTACAAACTGGGTGGCACATTGCAGGTTTTGAGCTCCAAATCTGTGGATATTGACAGGAATGGTTAAAGTTGTGGTTATAGATGGTGCTGGTAACAATAGCAGGGATACGTAGCACCCCTGAAACACTTATAGAAGAGCATTGAGTGCTACCACCTCAGTGAGGCAGGTGAGCCCCTTAACTGAGGTAAAGCAGTTGGCAAGGTTGTGCCTAAGTTGAGAGAGGAAATCATCTGCCTAGGGTTATAGTCAAAATTAAGATGCCAGCTTGAAGACAAAATGTTTGGCCAGTGGAACATGGCTTTTACCACAGCGTATCAGCAAAATGAGAGTCTTTATTAGCTTAATGTATTCTTGTATATCACCTCCCTTTCTCTGCTATTTATTATTGACAGTGAGTTAAAGGTTTGTGTTGGGTGGGGTTTTTTTTCTGAAATTGAAAGGGTTTTAAATATGATGAGATATTGTGTTTTTCCCCAGCTCTCTGCACACCTTTGGGAAGTGCAGTTACAGAAACAAGGATCCTTAAAGCTGAGCTTATGCTTTCTAACCTGCATATCTGAACGAGCAGGCAAGCATCAGTCCTGATAACTCCTGGGCTGGGCAGCACTTGCTATAGCAAGGATGCTATGCTTAGAATGGTGTCCATAAATATTTATACTGTGAAAAAGAGAGAGCCCTGCTGTGTTGAAGACCGTGCAGATTCCAAGAGGCAGCCCCAGCTAGCCTGGCACATAGAGGGGGAATGGGAGTGCTGGGGCAGAGAGGGGCCAAGCATGTGGACATCCAGCTAAACTGTGCCAGGTCCACAGAGCATTTTAATGGGTGTGAGGGAGAGCTGAGGTGTCTTTCATAGCAGGAGGGGGAAATCCTGCCCTTGGACACAGAGAAAGTAAAATCTGCAGAGAGGAAACTGCACATTAGTTGTCCATGGATAGGTATCTCAGGATTATTAAATCTGTGTAGCGTATTTAAGTTGCCTTATGCAGGTGCTCACTTAAAGGCCACACAGCTGAACCAAGTGAAAACGTTCCTGTGTTCTTGAGGGCAGTACTAGGGTCCTGCTGCCATTCCCAAGCCGTGAGTGTTGATGGCCATGACACAAATGCCCCCTTCTCCCAAATTCCTGGCTGAGCCTGCTG
Organism: Prinia subflava; assembly: GCF_021018805.1. Taxonomy (NCBI): domain Eukaryota; kingdom Metazoa; phylum Chordata; class Aves; order Passeriformes; family Cisticolidae; genus Prinia; species Prinia subflava. The sequence goes on from NC_086248.1 coordinate 102,338,589, forward strand.
ACATCTGCTTAGTCATTATGAGGATGAGTGTGACGCACCTCCTGACTGCAGTGAGCATTAACAAGAATTATACTCGGAGCATCTCACCCAAGCTGTAAAAATTATCTTTCATTGTAAAGAGAAGTAAATCACAGCTTTATAATCTGGCTGCCCCTGGTTATATTTACAGCCATGAGGTTCTACAGGGAGCAGTGTCCTCTCCATCCTTTTCCCCCTGTTTCATGGAAGAATGCTGCTGTGAATGGTGTCACTGAAAGAAAAAGTTACAGGAGCTTCCTCCTAGAATTGGTTCGATTTAGCTTCATCACACTAGTGCAAAGAACATATTGCAGCGCTGTGGTGGCCTGTTTTTCTGGCTTTTATTAATCCAGAAACCTTAATGATGAACAACATTTGTGTCATTGTCTACACAAATTTAATTTGTTTATGCAGCAGTTCAGTTAATCCTGCAATCTGCTTTTCTCAAATGAGGACAGATAATGGAGACACTGTTCTTTACAGGTCTTCAGGCTTTTAAATTTTGATAAAATCAGGATTCTTCACTGGGTCTTGCCACAGCTCTGAATTAAGCCACTTTAAATGTAATTACTGAAGCTGGCTGTACATCAGGAACGTCCATTAAAAGAATTGATTGATCATGCTGTTACAAGGAGGCATTTTATGAGCAAACGATTATGATGGGTCCAGAACTGTAATTTATAAAGGCAAAAAAGCAGGTAAATACTTTATTAGTGGTTAATGAGAGGTTCACAAGATAACTAAATTTCTTCTTTTTTCCCAGCTACTTCAGGGAACCTTGGTCCATGGCCATCTATCATGATCGGTTTATTGATCTGCAGAAGGAACTGCGCCAAACCCTGTTGTCAGAGCAGGTAAGAAAAACTACTGGCCAAGTACATTTTATTATTTACGTAATTTGTTAGTGTTGTTCACTTTGGTTTCTTCTCCCATCTTTATCCTGAAGCTTTATGTTTCTATTTACTTCTCTCTTTGGGGAAGCCTGAGCAGAGGGTGTACCTCACGGTGGGGGGTCACCACGTACAGCACAGTGTTCAGTTTTCTTATTTGGGCATATTCTGAAATCTGCCAGTAGAATTCATTGTGTTGTCCTTCACTGCATTTTTGCATTATAGCTGCAATCTAGTACAAGTGCCCAGTGGAATCTAGAGCCTGGCTTGTCCATGTATCCCCCTGGGTTTAGAAGTGTTCCCTAATAGACACTAATAAACACTACAGACCATCCTATACCTGTCTCAACTGAGCCTGTGGGTAGGTTTTTCAAACCTACCCACAGGGAATGGCTCTTGTAGCCCAAAGGGTGAAAGCAACTGGCTTTTTCAGTGATAAGTGGATTTGCCGAATAAGGATGAAATTAAAATGTTTGCTAAAGTTTTTAATGCTTTTTTTTGGCTCTAGCACCATAGACAGAGGCATAAAGCCTCAGCAGCCTGGAACTGCCTGCCCAAAATCCAAAGTCACTGTGCTCCACAGGGAGAACTAATAACAACAGCAGGTGTCCAGCAGCCCCCAGAACTGCCTCCCCCACCCCCTGAGGAGCTTCTGGCTGATGCCAGAGGTTTGTGGTCTCAGCTCGGTGCTTTCAGCCCACTACCCGGGACCAGTTCACTCTGCCCCTGCTCACACTGCTCCTGCTTTTGTTTAACCCCACATGGTTCCAGATGGTGGCACTGGGTTGTAAACATGTGCTCACAGAGTTTTTAACAGTGTGGAAAATGAACAGAATTGAGTGTAAATGGAGGCAGGGTGGCAGGAGGAAGGGAGGTTGCAGAGCCCATGGCCTATCCATCTCCAGGGCCCAACCCTGCCACATCGCAGCTGCAGCCAGGTGTGCTTAGTCCTGCCTCCTCCCTGAAGGGTTCAGAACAACTTGCTTCCTGTTGTCCTGAATCAGAAAGGGCCTTGGTGCAGTTTATTTTGGGTTCTCTCAGAAGACCTCTACAAAAGAGTACAAAGTTAAGTTCTGTGCAGAATGAGGGGCCTATGTAAAGTATTTTTCTTGCCATCATTCAAACGTATTTCTCATGCTATGTGAACAACTTGAGAGAGGGGAATTTGTGCCCTACAAATGAAGGACTCACTTGCCTTACCCTGTCTTTGTGGCAGCAATCCTGACACAGAGCCTCCCTGCATGGACTGGAACTAGCTCTGTGTGAGTTAGGATTGCTCCTTTGGATATAGGTGATAGTATCTGCATGAAAACTTGGCTTTTTGGACTTCCATTTTTTTTCACGATGATTTTAACTCTATTTACTAAAAGTGATTTTAACTATATTTACTAAAGGTCACCATTTATGTTTTCATTGGGTGTTCCTTCTGGGCACATTGCCAGATCCAGAGTAGCTACCATGTGCTCATGGAGTACCTATCTCTTAAACGCCTCAGGACTGGTTGTATTTCTATATGAAGTAAGACACCTACTGTATTTTTCTCCTGTTGCTCGTATTCTAGTTTGTTTCAGCACGCAGAAAGATGAAGTGTAAAAATGAGGGAAAGAGATGTTTAAGAGCTGTGGGCATAAGTGCACAGAAATCAGATATTTCTGGTTATTTTGCAGAGGAAATGGAAATCAGTGTCCTGCAATAGGGGTATAAAATTATATAAATGTTTGCTAATTGAAGCACTAACTGCATAGAAAAGCCATTTATGTTCTGGGGATGGGCCATGCGTTTAGCCTGTATTGAAATTGTCACCTGAGGCTGCCCTGGCAACCCCTCTGGCACGGGTAAAAGGGGCGTGTTTACCCCTCGGGGATCGCAGCCATGTGTTTGTGCTGGTGTGCGCACAGCAATGCAAACATGCAGATGGCAGGGCTGGGGGCTGCACCTTCATCAGCTGCTGGATGCTGCTGCATGCCAGGGGCACACGTGCCGTGCCAGACCTTCCGGAACAGCACTTGTCGTCCGTCAGGAATAATGGCCTGGTGCTCCAGCTGCAGCTGGGCTATGCTGAAACTCGGGTAAAAGCCACAGTAAATATAGGGCATGGAAGAGGGGAAGTGTGGAATTCCTCTGGCGAAACCCCTCTGACAGGCCATGTAGGGACAGCCGGGGTTCCACATAAGTTTGGTCCAGACAACTCTTGCAGCTGTGGCCGGTCATCTGTGAGGGAGAGGTGAACAGTCAAGTACCACCAGCCCCCAAGGTGCACTCGGTGCCACCAGTGTGAGCCGCACTCCATGACGCACTGCCCCCTGTGTCCCAGCCCTGACATGTTTTCAGGCCGTTTTTGGATCCTGCTGTCATGGTCCGTGTCTCAAGAGTGTACCCTGTGTCCCGTTCATCTGTCTGATGGCTCTGTCCCGCAGGTGCCCAGGGAGCCCCCTGCCGCCGAGCAGCGCTCTGCGCAGAAACCTGGCCGGGTGTCGCTTCGGGAGCCCGTCCTGTGCTACCTGCGCCACCACCGTGCCCACCTGCCCATGTACGCCCCGACAGACATCTACAGGCCGCTGCCGGCTCCAGGTAAGAGAGAGAGGGCGAGGCAAGGGGTCTCAGTGCGCAACCCCAGCAGTGATGCAGGGTCTTGGGCCGCAGCCCTGGCCGTGGCAGGGGGTTTCGGTACACAGCCCTGGCAATGAGGGAGGTCTTGGTGCACAGCTCCAGCCATGGGCAGGGGGGTCTCGCTGTGCAGCCCCGGCAGTGACGGGGGAGCTCGGTGCAGCCCAGGCAGTGACGTAGAGGTCTCATTGTGCACCCCCAGCAGTGGTGGGGGTTCTCGGTGTGAAACCCAGCAGTGACGGAGGGTCTCAGTGTGCAACCCCATCGTTGAAGGGGGCTCTAGGTGTGCACGTCCGGCAGTGAAGAGGAGTCTCGGTGCGCAGTCCCGGAGGGGAGGCGGCGGCGCGTGCCCGCGGGCCCGCAGCTGTATGCTAATGCATCGCGGGCCACCCGCCCGCCCCGCCCCGCCGCACGCCTGTCCCACCGTGCGGGCGGGGCAGTCCCTCGACCCCCACCGCCGCCTGGCCCGGCGCGCCGGGGGGGTGTCCGGGGGAGCAGCGGCCCCCGGCGCCCCCCCGCCTGCCGCCCTTTGTGCCGAGGGTCGCGCAGCTTTATGCTAATAATGCGCACAAAGGCGCGCGCGGGGGGGCCCCGCTCGCTCGCGTGCCGCCCGCGTGCTCCGCGCCCCCCACAAAGGGCCCGGTGGGGGGCGGGGAGGGCGCTGCCCGCACGCGCCCCCGGCTCGGCGGCGGCTTCGCGCCCCCCGGTCCCGCCACCTGCGGGGCAGCCCTGCGCGCCGCCCCGCGCCTCCGCGGACAAAGGGCTGTGGGAGCGAGGCCGCGGCCCGGGGCTCTCCCCGCTGCGGCTGCACCTGCCGCCTCCTCGGGGGCTGCGGGCGCGTTTGCTTAGGCACCGACCGCGGCGTGCAAGAGCGCGGGGAGCCCAGACCCTCTGCCTGTCCCCCGCCGCACCTCGTACCCGCCGCGCAGCGTTTCGGACTGAAACTGAGAGTCACCGCTGCCGTTCCTGCCTGTTCCAGGAACCGGGCCAGACCAGTTAGGGTTAGAGTAACAGGTTCGGTTACCACCGGGCCGGGTCTGTGGCACCACCTGCCCCGACCCCGCAGCAGCGCGGAGTTGTTCGGTTAGCAGGGTTGCCGGAATCAGCCGGGCCCCGATGACCCGTTCGTTATTCCTCCCGCTTGGATAGACCCGTCGTTGGCCACCTGCTGTTGCCGCTGGGCAGCACCCCCGGCGGGCAGCCCCGCTCCCCTCTGTGCCGCCGCCGCCACAAGCGCCAATTTCGCCTCCTCCTGCGCCGAAGTCCCCTCTCCCCGCACCCTGATGCCGGCCGCCCCCGCAAACAGTCTGCCCGCCGAAAGCAGACGGTGCTCCGAAGCTTTCCCGGCGTGCAGCCTTGGCTGGCGGGCGGCCCGAGAGCACCGCCCGCTGCCGGCGCGGGGGGCGGCACACAAAGGCTGCGCGTGCCGGGCGGGCGGCGCGGGGCGGGCGGAGGCGGGGCCGGGCGTGTGCCGGTCTGGGCTCAGGTGCGGCCGCGCCGCCGCTGCTGATTGGCCCGTCCCGCCGCCGCCGGCCCGAACAATGGCCCCGGCTCGCTTAAAGGCGGTGGCGGCCGCGCCGTGGGCAGAGCGAAGAGTCTCCGTCGCGGCCGCCGCCGGCCCGGAGCCGGTGTGAAGATGCCCCGGGGCTTCCTGGTGAAGCGCAGCCGGCGGCCCACTCCCGTGTCCTATCGGACGCGCTGCTGCCGCGAGGCCGCCGCCGGCCCGCCGCTCCCCGCCGGCGCCGCCCCGCCGCCCGCCTGCCCCGCCGCGCCGCCGCCCCCGCCGCGGGACTCGCCGCCGCCGGTGCCGTTCGGGACGCCCGATGCTGCCGTGCAGGCGCTGTATAGCCCTACGAGGCCCGTTAGCAGGGACAAGTACCTGGAGCGCGGCTTTAGCTTGGGCTCGCCCGTCTCGGCTGAGTCCTTCCCCGCGCCGGCCATTCCCGGCACCATGGACCCCATCCTCTTCGCCCCGGCTGACCTCAAGCTCTGGGCCGCTGCTGGCCACGCCGAGCCGCCTGCCGCCCATCCCGGCCCCGGTGGAGCCCCCGCGCCGCCCGCCCCGGCCGCGCCGCCCATCTCGGGCCGCCCGCTGCCCGCCAAGCGCCCGCCGGGCGCGTCCGAACCCGGACGGCAGAAGGCCCCGTCGGGCAAGAAGACAAAGGCGATCCGCAAGCTGACCTTCGAGGATGAAGTGACCACCTCGCCCGTGCTGGGGCTGCGCATCAAGGAGGGCCCGGTGGAGGCGCCGACCAAGGCACGGAGCGGCTGCGCCCGTCCGCTAGGCGAGTTCATCTGCCAGCTCTGCAAGGAGGAGTACGGGGACCCCTTCGCGCTAGCGCAGCACCGCTGCTCCCGCATCGTCCGGGTGGAGTACCGCTGCCCTGAGTGCGACAAAGTCTTCTCCTGCCCTGCCAACCTCGCCTCCCATCGCCGCTGGCACAAACCACGTCCGCCCGCCACCAAGAGCGGCCCCGAGGCGGGCCGAGCACCGGCTGCGGGGCCGGGCCCGGTGGAGGAGACGGCGAAGGAGGCGAGCGGCGGCAGTGGCAGCGAGCGGGACACACCGAGCCCTAGCGGGGCCTCAGAAGCGGGCTCTGAGGAAGGGCTCTTCGAGTGTCCCCGGTGCGCCAAGCGGTTCCGCCGGCAAGCCTACCTGCGCAAGCACCTGCTAGGGCACGCCGCACCGGCACCCACGCAAGCCCCAGCACTCGCACCGGCCCCGGAGCCTAGCACCGAGGAGCTGCCTGCCACCGAGTGCCGCCTCTGCCCCGTCTGCGGGGAGACCTTCCCCAGCAAGAGCAGCCAGGAGAGGCACCTGCGCCTCCTGCACGCCGCCCAGGTCTTCCCCTGCAAGTACTGCCCGGCCACCTTCTACAGCTCTCCCGGCCTCACCCGGCACATCAACAAGTGCCATCCCTCGGAGAACCGGCAGGTCATCCTGCTTCAGGTGCCACTGCGCCCCGCCTGCTGAGCCGGCCCGTGCCTTCCCTGCCGCCCCGCGCTGCTCCCCTGGGGCCGCCACACGATTAGCTTTAATACGGCTTGTGACCTGCTGGAATCTGGCTTTACACTTACCTTCCCGGGGTCTCTCTCTCGCTCTTTTTTTCTTTTTTTTCTTTTTTTTTCTTTTTCTTTTTTTTTTTAATTTTTGCTCCTTTGTTCTGTTTTTTTATCGATGTGAACAGATCAAACTGCTCAAGAGAAACGAGTGTTTCCTTTAGTGTAATCACAAATGCCTTGACTCTGCTGTTGATGGTCTCCAGAAAATGCTGTAGAAACTGCCTTAACTGTGACATGCCAACTTTCTGGTTCTGTTTGTTTTGCCCTTATGGTAGCTCATGCATTGTCTATCTGTATATGTTGGTTTGAGTAATTATGTTATTTATTCATTATTTATTTATATGAATTATGAAGATTGATATTATTTGATTGCAGCTATTCTAATGTGCTTTTTTGTCTCCCTGCCTGCCATTTCACTGTGCATTTTAGAAGATCTTTTTTCTTAAGGGATCTGCTAAAAAGGTTTTAACTTTTATACCTAGAATAACACATGATCTTAACCATTTTATCCCGTGCAACCAACAGCTCTTACTTTTAGATGCAATCTCTTTTTCTACACACATTATTTTCTTAACTGTTAGCTATTTATAGAATGCTTCAATAGAACTGTTTCAACTGTATAATTATTTACTATTCAAATAAAATATTTTCAAATTCACCCCTCTTGCTTCTCCCTGCCGGGCAGGCCCTGGGGACGCGGGAGGGGCTGGCACCCAGCTCCCCACTGCAGCTGGCAGGGTGCCTCCATAGGCACCAGCTTGCTCTGCGTCATTTGATGAGATCAATTAAAAAGGAATTAAAGGGAGAAGAAGAGCAGGGTGTGGCATGACTGCAAAGGGGTCCCCTGGCCATGGGTTGGAGCCCCAGCCCTGCCCCTGCTCCAACTGGCACTGGGCACAGCCTGTCCTGTGCTCTGCTGCTGGGGAGATCTGTCAGGGACCTTCTCTGGAAGGTGTTGCAGGGAGAGCTCAAGGAGAGGCAGCACCTGTAAGCAGAGAACTACAGAAATCCCTGCCTAGGAGGACTGTGCTGTTTGCTGGCTGGCGGCTGCATGTGCTTGATGCTGAGGTGTGGGGCTCAGCAGAGTAGCGGCATCCTGCTTTGGACATGAGCTGTGAGCCGGGCACAAGGAAGGCCATGGATTTCTCTGCTTCCTGGCAGGGCTGGAGGCGGCTCCTGCCTGGTCCTTGCGCCCTGCAGTGGGGTTTCTGCTGCATCCTTCAGTAACTATATATAGATATATACATATCTATGCAGATAGATCTATCTCCAGGGCTTGTGTTTGTATATGGGAATTTCATGGGTTTGGTCAGAACTGTTGTAAAGTCAAAGTGAGGAAGGTGCGTGCGGGGTTTGTGAAACCTACTCACAGACAGGTGTTGTATGCACCTGTGTGATCTCCCCCTTTGCCAGCAGGAGCAGATACGTGCAACTTCATGGCATGCAAATCTGCTTGGCAGCCCCAAGAGCAAATCCCTGCCCCCAAACTGGTGTATGAAGGGCCAGGGGGGCTGTGAGGGCTTGGTGCGAACATAGGGGCTGCTCTGTCTTGGGCTAGCAATGCCTTTGAAGATTTGGCTCCCTGGAAGAGGTTTCCAGCCCATTCATGCAATCTTCTCTCACCTAAAGGCTCCTAACCCTGATTCACTGAGGGAAAGGCAGGTGGTGGAGCTTCCTGGAGGAAAGTTTCCCAGGAACTGGCTGAGTATTTTATGATAAAGCAAAGCTTGTAGATAAAGAACATCTTTCTATAGAAAGATTTTTTTTTTTGGTGGTGGTTTGGTTTTTTGTTTGTTTGGGTTTTTTTTTCTTTTTTCTTTTTTTTTTTCTTTTTTTTTTCTTTTTTCTTTTTTCTTTTTTCTTTTTTCTTTTTTCTTTTTTCTTTTTTCTTTTTTCTTTTTTCTTTTTTCTTTTTTCTTCTTTTTTCTTTTTTCTTTTTTCTTTTTTCTTTTTTCTTTTTTCTTTTTTCTTGATCAGTCTGAACAGTACCAGTGTATGGATACACTCCTGCTGTCTTGATTCCTAGGAAACCAACTTGGTATTGCCAGGGCTGACTTCAGGCCTAGGCAAAGCTGTGGTTTTAGCTGTAAATCAATACACTGGAAAAGAGCGCAGCCCAAGAGACACAGGCAGTAAAGCTTGCCTGGTAAGGGGTACGGTTTTGCCTTTTCTGGCTTTCCTGGCCTTGGAAAGCTCCAGATCCTGGGCTGTTGCAGACGGTGTCACAGCTGTCTGTGTAACGGGCTCTCTGCTCCCCAAGGGGACTTGGCCAACGCACATGGCTGTCCTCTCAGGCCACTGGACACCACTTGCAGAGCGATGCCCAGCACATCCTCTGGAGAAGCCTAATAGCTCCATCCACTCTGTCACAGCAGTGTCCCTGCTGAAATCTGTGCTCAAAACTTGTTGCACCAACAGGCCACAAAACAACAGCTTCATACTGCTGTCCATTTTCTAATAGTCAAGTAAATCCATGTGTCCTGCTAAGAATTAGTTGGAATTTGTGAGGGCCAGAATTCCTCAGGTTTTTGAACTGTCTGGGTAACCATCACCCTGACTTATTGTATTTCCTGCTGAGCAGAAAGGGTTATTAGTGGAGACTTCTGTGTTGTGGAGGAGTAAGGAGAGGTGACAGTGGAGTACACTGGAAATGGCACTGTTCACAAAAATCCTGTAAAAGGGGTGTAATTTGCTTTTGACATCTCTGGGCTGCAGCAGCCTGGGCAGAGCTGCTGTGCCTTTGTGTGTGCAGCCTTCCTCCCCTAGTCTGCACCGCTGGGCGAGCCCTGACTGCCTGAGGGGTTTCAGGGGAGGTTCCTTGTGAGGGTGAGCCTGGACAGCCCAAGGGCTTTTGCAGGGAGCCATCAGCATCACAGTTTGCATCTCTTGCCACCTGGCAGTGAAGGGCATTGCATTGCCCTGACAGGTCAGAAAGGCTCCCACTCACACCAGCATCCTTTGGGCAATATTTTGGGGATGGATTTATCCCTGCCCCTCACCAGTTCCTGCCTTGCATTGTCCCACTGCCCAGGCCCCTGGCACTAGGCCTCTGCTGGACTCTGTTCTCCTGCTCTGTATCTGTGAAATCCCAAGCCCACGTGTAGCTCGGTGGCTGTCCCGGGGGCTGAGCAGTGTGGCTGAACCTGGAGTGCTCTCAGTAGGAGCCCCTGGGAATGCAGGTTGCCTGGTAGGTGCCGTGTCCTGACCACCCGGCAGCACGGCCAGCCAGCGCTGTGCAAACAAAGCCTCCTGCTGTCAGCTAACAAATAATTGCTGATGGCTCTTGGTGCATCCAGCAGGAACAGGTTTGGGCACCATGGAAAACACTGATCCTGCCTCTGACAAAGTGGAGGCAGCTGGCGCAGAGGTTGCTCATGCTCTGCATTCAGAGGGGTTTGCCTGCTTTGCCAGAGCCTTCCTGCTCTCTGAGCATACCGAGACCCAAATGTGTGGTCTGGGAACTAGGTGTTGTGAGCATAGGGAAAGGAGCTGGGAGATTAGAGAGAGAAACCTGCCATGTCCTGAGAAATGCAGCATGGACACCATCCCTGCCCCATGAGCTCAGAGCTGGTGGGGAGGTGGGGCAAGCTGCTTCTGCCCACAAGGGAAGACTCTGGAGGCTGCTTGTCCCCAGGGGAGGTTTTAACAAGTTTTGGTTCCAACACCATGGTCCCTTGCAGCCACCAGTGTCGTAAGGAATCTGTCAGCTGCCTCACTGGATGGGCTCACTGGGAAACACAGCTGGGCACAGCTCAGGGGTTTGGGGGGCCCTGCCCAGCACCTCCTAGTCTATTTCTGGGGTGGGCAGCTGGGAGGTTTCCATGGGATTAGGGCAAGCCTGGAAACAGGACAAAGATGGGCTTTTGCCCTGGATTTCAGACTCTTTCTCACACAACACAAGCCTATTTAAAAAGAGGCATTGCTGTTGATGAGCTGTGAAATGGCTCACGGAGTCTCAGATGTTTCTTTGGGGCATGCCATGCCTGCAGGGTGCCACATGGTGCTGTGGTCTGCTGGTGCCAACACACCTCCTGACCCATTGCTCCCAGGTCAGGAGTGCTGGGTTGTGATCAGCGTTTTGGGCTGGGTAGGACAGCAGTTCCCTGAAGCACCCAGGCAGCTCCCCTTGGTTAAGCATCTGGGTGTGCAGGTGCATCCTGCACGTGGCATTAAACACCTCAGATCCTTCCATGCAGGTAAGAATCCTCATCAAGGCTATAAATGGTTTTAATAGAATGTAATTTACAGACCACATAACAAAGGTCTGCCTCTAGCAACATCTGATGCATTGAGATGGGACATGCCAAGCGTGGGGTGTCCTGTGGTACTGGCTTCACATTGGACACTGCCAGGCTTGGTTCTTACCTGTGCCATTGGATCCAAGTGCTAGGCTGCCCTCAGCGCTGCTCTAACCATGTTGTTTTCTCCTCAGCAGGCAGCCAGGGACCGAAGCTGGGCAGAGTAGGGCACCGCAGTGGCAGTGGGAGCCCCACGCTGGCACAGGGACCCTCCTAGGAGCGCATCCTCTCGACATGGTAATCGGGACATTATTTGCACCAGCCAGGTCCAGTTAGACCACCTGTTTCTCTTAGAAGAGAACCACTCTTTGTAAGCTCTAATAAAGCTTCCTCGCAGCTCTGAAGGCGAGGGCATGCACAGCCCAGCCTGTTCCCGCCCGGCTCTTGTGCTCTGCCGCTCTGCTGAGGCTTTTCAGTTTTCCTTAGGAGGGGAAGGTGAGTGATGGGGAGGATTTAACCAGAGCAAGGCTCTGCCTGTGCTACCACAGGGTACTGGGCCAGGGGAGAGAAGGAGCATGGCTCAGCTGCAGGTTAAAACAGGTTCTGCTTTCTCAGGGTATGGGACCACAGTGTGTTTATTGGCTTATTTTATAGTTTTTAGAGGGAAATTGCCTGCAGTGCAACACAAGTTCAATGACAAATGTGAGGAAAATTATGTTCAGTTGGGAGTGTCTGAGCTGGGTGGGTTTATTTTAGTTATACACACACAGAAGGAAATCAGAATTTATTACATACAATAAATTATATTTTGCATTTGTCTCTGGATGCCTGTAAGTGTCCAAGGCCAGGTTGGATGGGGATAGTGGAAGGTGTCCCTGCCCATGGCAGGTGGCTGGAATGAGATGAGCTTTATTTTTCCCTTCCAACTCAGATTATTCTAGGATTCTGTGATAAAATAAAGGTAAAAAATATATTCCTTTTATAGCAATATATTCTATATAGATGATCTATATAAGCAGAATATATAGGTAGTGTATAATATATTACATGTATTATATCAAAGCATATTATACTACAGATACTAATATATGTCTGTCATATATTGCCACATAGACAATGCATATTAAATATATTATCTGCAGTACATAATACCATATATGCATTATACATAATTACTGATACATTACCAATGTTGATGTAATGAAACACTCTTGTCTGACAGGAGGTTTTGTCAGCTCTGAAGCCAGGATTTGTGTGCTGTGGAGAACAGAGCATAGGTGCTCATAGCTGTGCACATCTGGCATGTCCATTATACATACATGTCATATGTGGCCTGAAATACTGTTATTGTATCTATATAGTGCATTGAATATTCCATGGTGCACATCATATATGTGCCAAATATTACATGTCCATTGTACCACGTTATACAGAATGCATACATTGCTGATATGATTTATATATTTTTCTTATATACATTTAAAATGAAAGTATACTGCATATATATGCACACAGCATAAGATTTAGCAAAGTAATGTTATAGTTTATGCTGTGATATGTACATATAGCTAAAGTATATACCAGGGATGTGTGCATACGTAGATATACATGTATAATGTAAAGGTAATATGTTGTATTTATGTCACCTATAACCAATTTTTGGATAAAAGTAATACCTGTATAGTCAATATTTAATATTAAAATCCAGGCATTAATAAGATGAAATATATAGTGCATATATGATATGATACATTGTGTACTATATAATGCGTATCACATTATATATCTTGTATTATACCTAGATTATAGATCACAGATGGCATTTATTTTCTTTAATGTAATAATGCATACGCAATTGTATCTGTGTGTATTTAATACCTATAACATATACTCTAGCTAATAGAAACACAGACATGCATAACATCATATATTAGATATATAATTGGAAATACTGTAGCATATAATATAAAGAACATAAGATTAGATCCCTAATATATTTTCTATAGTTACAGAGAGCATAGGTGTAGGAATAAGATAATACCTTTACAAATGTTTGTAAAAAGTGTTAGGCATCCTTCTAAAGCTGAAGCAAGGTATAATTAGAGGGAATAGTGGGAGGAAATTCTTGGCTGTGAGGGTGGGGAGGCCCTGGCACAGGTTTCCAGAGAAGCTGTGGCTGCCCCTGGATCCCTGGAAATGTTCCAAGGCAGGTTGGATGGGGCCTGGAGCAACCTGGGATAGTGAAGGGTGTCCCTGTCCATGCTAAGGGTGGAATGAGATGAACTTCAAGTTCCATTCTGGAACTCCATGGAAAGTATAAACTTGTCTATATATTATTTAATTTAGTAAATTAACACCATTTTTGTGCCTGCTGCTAAAAGTGCAGGGCTGGGGGTGCCGTGGGCCCATGTTTCTGCTCCGTGCTGGGCTGGCTCTGCCAGTGCTGCTGCAGCCCCTTGGCTGGGGCTGTGTCCTGCCTCGTGGGGCTCCGTTGCCCTTGGCCCCCGTGGGTGCCAGTGCCAGGCCCTCAGCTGTGTGGGAGCCACGTGCCCTCCAGTTGGAGCCTGCCGTATGCCCACCTGCGGTCAGGGCAGTGGGGACACGTGGCTGTGCCAATCCTGGTGAGCAGCACAGCTGGGTAGAGTGCTGCCAGTGCAGCCCCTGAGCAGTGACCCCTGGCCCACAGAGCAACTGGTCCTAGCCTGCTCTCCACCTGCATGAGGGTGGTGATGCTGGGCCTGGGGCAGGGATCCTCCTTGGGAAAAGTAGGTGGAAGCTGGGTTCCCAACAGCTCGTTAGTGTGTGCACATTTACTTCTGCAAAGGGAGATTTATCTGGAGCTAGCAGGATTAACTCTCCATTTCTGGTTTGAGCACCTCAAAGCAACTTAGGAGAGGACTTCGCTGTGGCTCTTCAGCAAAGCAAGGGAGATTTCCTTTGTCTTTTCAGATGTCATTATGGCTGAGTGCAGCCCCCTGCATTTGCTTAAGGAATGTCTCTGTAGAGGAGAAAATCACCATTAAAAAACTCCTATTTTTAATTCTGATGCGGGTGGTTGGGCCATGAGGCATTGTGGGGAAGCTGGTTATGGACAATTGCTTCTGGGGGCCCCAAAGGTCTGTCAGTGTGCTTGGTGCCATGGGCAGGGCCAGGTTGGCAGGAGGTGCCACCCTGCAGGGTGTCAAAGGGCACTGCTGCCTTGTGGGTCTGGTGGGGCACGACTGTGTGTGTCCCCGTGTCAGTCACAGTGTGGTGTGAACTCCTCAAGAGCATTCCAGTCTGGGAACACTGCTGCCTGCTCTGCACCCAGTGGCTGTTCCTGCAGCTGCAGCCCCAACAGAGAGGGGCAGAACCTGCATCCAGCAGGGACTGTCCCTGTCCCCTGTGAGCCAGCCCTGCACACCCACAGGACCTGAAGCAGCCAGGCCCAGCAGCACCACCAGCGTCACCGGAGTTCCAGCTGTGGCATCTCCCGCCCACCACCACACACACTACACAGGTACCACCTTTTATTGCTCTGGGGAGAAATTTTATTGTGAGCAAAGATTTATTAATTTTGTGAAGAGTAACAGTGTGGCTTTGTCATCGAGTTCAGGATGCAAAACGGCAGTAGAGTTTATACAAATTAATAGTTTTTTGACATCAGGAAAACAACGATTTTCACTGATGTCTTAATTCTTCCCTGAATTAGAGGTACATATTGCTCTAAGGAGAGAGAGATCTTTACTCAGAAGGACGCCTTTGAAGTTGTTTTAGACCAGCTACTGGATAACTAAGTGCCAGATGGCATTGCGAATCCAGGCCTGAATGTAAAATAAATTAAAATACATGTTTTATTTCCTAGGTTCCTTCACTAACAGAAAATCAATAGAAAGCAAAACTGAACTGTGAGGCAGAAAATCAACCCGGTTGTCCAAGCCCTCAGTGACAGAGGCTCCTTCCTGCAGCTGTACCAGGTGAGTTCCTGTTGGGCACAGGGGCTGAGCTGCTGCCCCTTGGGCACAGAGTGTAGGGCAGAACCCAAGGGCCACCTCTGCCTTGGCATCACTAGCTATGGCTGGAATGTGCCCCACAGGCACAGGCTAGCCCCTGGCTAGGTGCTGGCACTCAGACGACTTACAGGGCATTTCCCAAAAAATGCAATCCCTTCACATGAAGCAACTCCCATTGTGTTGGGACATCTGCATGTGTGTGTGCCCAGGAGCAACCAAGCAGCAGCAGGACAGGGCTCTGTGGCTGCTGAATCTCAGACTTCTGTTGCTTTAAAATAACCAGGATTTAACTATAAAAATTTTCACCCCATCAACCTACAACACGTGTAGACCAAAACATATCAGCTACTGCCAACACAAATTCTGCTCACTACAGCAGGTGCCAGGAGAACACCGTAAGTCCTCAGAAGCTTTCAGCTGTGTTGTCCTCTGGCTAGAGACAGGTCACAGCCTGCTGAGACAAGGTGAGGGGGTTACTTAGTTCTTCACACTGTGCCAGGAAGGGGTCATGGCAGGAGTGTGGCTTTTGCGCTTCTAAAAGGGATTTGCTTATTTTTGTTTCTCTAGAGAGTATTTCCAGTGCACAGCCATCGCACATACTACAGAAAGGCCTAGGCACTCCCTGAGTGGGACAGCACTGACTGGAGAGCTCCTCCCTCATCCATCTGTGCTCCAGCAGGGAACATTTGCTACCTGGCTAGTCATGGGAAAACCTCTCTTTAGAAGAAATTCCCTTGTGCACAGGTAAGTGCTGCCTGGAATGACTAAAGCAATGCTCTAAGGGTACATTAAATAACTGGTTTCAGTGTTGGTTCATGACCTCTGGCTGTGGCACCTGTGCCCAGGGGCTTGGGGCCCTTGCTCACCTGGTGCCAGTGCAGTGGTGACGGTGACACAGGTGACATCAGATGCCCACCCATGTTTGTCCAGACTGAGGAAAGGCCATTTCACAGAGCAAACCCCTCACCCGGCCCCTTCAAGACGTGTTCACCCAGAACTGCCCATTCTGATCTGTGCTTAGGTGCCATGGGCTGCCCCAGCCGCAGCTCTGTGCTCCAGGGCCTCAGGTGGACACCTGGAAGAGCAGCAGAGCTTCCCGGAGACCCTGCTCATATAGGCACGTGGCAGTGTGGGCAAGGGCGGCTCTGCCAGCTCGACGCCACTGGTGTCAGTGAGGTCAGCACTTGCACTTGTGGTGAGGCAACCTGGAAAACAGAGTGGGCAGGAAAAACCCAGGTCAGGACCAAACAGCCTGTGTCCTCAGAATAACCACGTGGCACAGCACAGCCCCTTGCCTTGCCTCTTCCCAGCCTCTCTTGGGGGATCACTCAGGTGAACTTGACCTCTGGAAGAGGAATTTGCTCCAGGCAACTGGAAAACTGCCGTATTGTGCTTCTCAGAGAAATCATGGTTTTCTTTTTGCCAGTTCCCAGAAGCGAGGAGCAACGAGGCTGTGAGTGTCCAGGTGAGCACTGAGTTCCCCTTTTGCTCTGCACAGCCCCTGCAGCCCCCGATGAGTTTCAGGGCTCCAACTGCCCCATGGGATGGAGGCAGGAAGCTCCCATCATGCTTACTTGAAGCTCCAACATAAAATAGTTCTGTGTGGGTGATACAAAACTGGTTTCTGCTCTGTGTCATTAAACTGCTGTTGTGTATTTGGCCTATTACAGAGAACTGGAAACGAGCATTCCCAGCGTGAGGACTGGCACAGAACTCTTCCTGGAAGGTGCCTTAACATCTGGAAAAATCCTAAAGAATCACAAATTTCTTCCACTACACAGCAGGTACCCTTGTTATTGGTGGCTTATGGTCGCCACCGGAGAAGGGTCCTGGGGGGCTGTGGGTATTGGGGGCGGTTACACTTTGTTGCTGAGTGGAGTCACCTGTGGGTTATTCCCCAGAAGCCAGGCCTGCCTAGGCTGTCTGAGGGGGAACAGGTGAGCACATGGTCATTAACTGAGACACTATGACCAAACACAGGTGCAGCTGCTGTGAGGGACACGCCCTGCCCTGCTCCTGACTGCTGGACCTGTCCCAAGGCATTTCCCAGGGGGAACAGTGTTTCATCAGCTCCCTCAGGAAACTGTTTTTAAACCATGTTGCAATTCTCTCCCAAAGTGTAAACACAAGGTTATTATTACCACTAGAAGGGAGGAACAGCCAGGCAGAGATAGCACAGGGACCTTCTGTATCCTCTCCAGAGGCTGGCACTGGTGGCACCCCCTCTGAACCTGCTGAGAGATGGTTCTGTTTTGCAGTGCAGGCCTACTTCCAGTGCAAATACTGACTCCATTCTCAGCTGTGCCTGGCCAGGCCACAGCTCTTCAATCCTCCCTTCACCTTCCTAGCCCAGGTAAATCTCAAACGTGTGTAAAATGCCCCAAAGCACAGCCAGGGCCTTGGCTGAAGCTGCCCATGGCTGAGCTGTCCCTCAGGCACAGGTGAGCCTGTCCTTGCAGGATAGCTGGGGACATGGCCATAAGTTAGTGTGGAAGCAGGATGAGCCCTCAGCTGTTGTCTTGAGGATAAAGACTCACCCTGGCTCTCAGCTGCACTTCCAAGGTGAGGTGTAACCTGTGCTTCTGCTTGAGCAGCTCTGGGTGTTTGAGTGACTGAAAGCAAGAGTGGAACAGCAGCAGCACAGCCCCAAGTGTGAACCTCCTCAGCCTGCCTGCAGCCCTGCGTTTGCATCTCAAAGACAGCCCTTACTAACCAGATTGGTTCTTTGAGAAAACTGACTGAGGAGAAATGGCATATTTTAAAAAGGTGGAAAGTGTGACAGCCTGTAAAGGCATTTTCTGTGAAAAATGCAGAGCTGTCAACTTAGGATTAAAACAAAACCTGTGGTGCTATTGGCTGGGGAGAAGAGCATGGGGGAGGGAAGGGCTGCAAGGGAGTCGTTGTGCTTGGCATTCCTGCAGTGAGGCAGAATGGCAGATGGTCAAAATAATACAGTTTTCTCCAAATGCACAAGCTGAAGCAGCTTAGAAGGAAAAAATAATTACCAGGCATGTATCGTGGGAGGCACTACCACATGTGGATCACAGGGGGGCATTGCCACATACGTAGATCGCAGGAGATATTACCATGTACAGGTACCATTACACGGTATGCTCGTGGGCATAATTACCAGACATGCAAGGCATTACCACATGCAGATCGTGGGAACCATTACCACATACGGGTGATTTTACTGTACGCAGATCGTGGGAATCCTCCACCGGACATGTATGGGTGACATTACTGTACGCAGATCATGGGAACCATTACTGAGCACATATGGGGGCAATAGCGCATGCATACTGTGGGAACCATTATCATGTCAGGGTCACTTTGCCCTATATGGATCACCGTAATCATTGCCAGGGACAGGAGGCTTTACCACACGCAGATCATGGGAATCATGACTGGGCACATACAGGAGTTTTCACAGTACACAGATCGCGGGAGGCACTACCATGTATAGGTAAGCATTAACATATGCAGATCGTGGGAGGCATTACCTGGCACATACAGCATTTTTTTACTGTACATGGATAATGGGTGGCATTACTGCATGCAGATAGCTGTAACCATTACCATGTACGGGAGGTATTACTGTATGCGGATCATGGGACTCCTTACCAGGAATCACTACCACACATGATGGGCAGGGAGAGAGAGGTGGCTTTACCACATGCGAATTGCGGGCAGCGTTAACGCACATGGATTGCGGGAGGCACTGCCATATGCCAAGCGTGGGAACCATTACTCCGTATGCAAGGCATGCAGATTGCAGGAATCATTGCCAAGGATGGAAGGCTTTACAGCACGCAGGTTGCAGGAGATGTCACCATATGCAGATCATGGGAATCATTACTGCATATGGGAGGCTTTACCGTGCACAGATTGCAGGAGGCATAACCTTGCACATATAGGAGCTTTTACTGTGCATGGATTGCAAGAATCATTACCAGGCACATACAGGAGAGCTTAACCATATGCAGATAATGAGAATCATTTACCATGTATGGGAGTCTTTACTGCACACGGATCGCAGGAGGCATTACTGCATGTGGCTCACAGGAAGTGTATACTGGGCATATACAAGGGGGCATTACTGCATGCAGATCACGGGAGGCATTACTAGGCACATATGGGATGCTTTACTGCATGCAGATTGCGGGAATCATTACTGGGCATATACTGGTGGCATTACCAAAGGTGGGAGGCTTTACCCTATGGGGATTGCAGGAATCATGACCGGGCACGTGCAGGAGTTTTCACAATACACAGATGGCAGGAGGGATTACCCGGCATGTACGAGAGGCTTTACTGTATGCAGATCATGGGAATTGATACTGTGCATGTAACACATTACTGTACGCGGATCGTAGGATGCATTGCTGTGTATGGGAGGCATTACGGCAAGAGGCAAAACCATGTGTGGGGTGCAGGAGATGCGCGCAGAGCATGAGAGGCAGAACCACATGCAAAGCAGAGGAGGCAGAACCACACATGGAGCATGGGAGGCAGAGCAGAGGAGGTGTGAGGCAAACATGGAGCACAGGAGGTGGAGCTGAACATGGAGCAGAAGCAGCAAAGGAGGAGGAGGGGAAGGAGAGCTGTTTGTGATGAACCACAGCAGCAAAGGGGCCTGTGGGAAGCATTGGTCTTACCTGTGGCCATTACTGTACTGAGAGCATTAACAGTCTAATCTAAAGGGAGAGAACAAAATCATGTCAGTGCAGGACCAAAGAGGGGGAACAAAACTGTATCAGTGCAGGACCAGCACCCTGTGACTGCTGTGCTTGCACCAACCCGCTAAAGGTGGAAAAGGGAGCTCCCCTCAGGGACCTGCAGAAACATGGACCTGTGTGCTTCCTCCTGGGGTCTGAGGACTGAAACAAACAAGGGAGGGAATATTAGCAAAAATTAGAATGAATATTCATTGCGCTTCATCTTCTGCCAAACTGGCTGCTGTGGGATGGTAGCAGGCAGCCACTTCACTCTTCAGCTCCACATCCAGTACTGTTGCTGGTCACACCATTTCAAACCAGCTAAAATTTGAGGCTTCACGGAGACCTAAACCTATATGACACTACAGTCAGGTTAAAACTCCAGGAGGTGAGCAGCGTAGTGATCCTGGTGCCACATAAATTTCCCAGAGGATGAAGTCCTTAAGTGCATAAAACCTGCCACACACCTGCACTCAGTCAAGACACACACACACACACTAGAGGGCCTCTAACAGGTGAGGCTGCTTAAAGAGCATTAAGCTTTTAAAACACATTTCTTGCAAAAGGGATTAAAGACGATTAAAATATAGATGAAGGCACTATCAATGCAGGGTTACCTTGCAGGAAGCCAGAGAGAGATAGTGTATTCCATCTTAAATCCTGTCCACAAAACAAACCTGGTTTCTTCCCCAAGGCACGTGCTCTAGGAATGGCCTTTTAGCCACTGCTCATGAAGTAGATGAACACCCCTGAAAGCAAGGGTGGTTAAGACCATGACATGTAAAGATCCTGAAGAACCATTAAGTTTTCACATGGACTGTGACCTGTTCCAGCCCCCCTGTAACCTTTCAGCCTGTGGAAGGTCTGTGGAAATCTTTGTTTCCCTTTCTAGTAAATGCAAAGGTAATAAAATTCCAGAGAGAATTGTTGAGTAAATCTGCACAGCGTTCCCACTTCCAGCTTCCAAAGACAGGCTCCACATACACTGTAAGAAGTATCCTGAGTCTGCATGGAAGAACCCAAGGATAACTGACGCTGGGTTAATGAAAGCCACACATGTCCTGCAGTGCCATGGAAAGCTGTAAGTGACACAATAAAGAGAATTTGACACCACAGGTTAACTGGGGCAGAACCGACCCTGAAACAGCACCCACAGCTCCCAGCTCAGGTGGGAGTGCTTGGCACCACGGTTTGAGGGCCTCAGAAGTAAGCCTGAAATGTACACATTGAAGTTTAATTACACACAAGCTGGAGCAGCTGCTGATTAGTTCTGCAAGGCTCAGCCTCAGCCAGGGGACCCCACCAAGTGCTGGGGGTCATGTGGGTGTCACAGGTAAGGGCAGCCTGAGCCCCAGGCATGAGGCCATAGGATGTCTCTGCTCCGGTTGTGCTCCACCTCTGCACCAGGTCTCTGCCGGCAGCTCAGTGCAGAGGGAAAATGTGAAGGGGCCACATTGCCTGGTGCCTTCTCTGAGCTGACAGCTCGAGCAGCTGGAGCTGCCCAGCAGAAGAGACAGTCCAGTCCCTCAAGCTCCTATTTTCGTCCATCCCCACAATGATCACGGGGATAAACCCTCCCTTCACCTCCTCCTCTCCCAGACAGCAGAACTGAAGGAGTGCCCTCTCAGCCAGTCAATTACATGGAAGAGGCAGGGGGCCACACTGAGAGCCCTGATGTGGCTCTCACCCCCTTCACTGTTGGAGATCCTGAGAGGAACACCAGGCTTGAGGAGAGAGCAGTCCCAGCACCTGCCCAGCCTTGGGGGACAAGTTCGGACTGTCCACCCTCAGTGGTGGCAAAAGGGACAACGCCAGCACACCGCACAGATGGCCACTTCCTTAGGGTTCTGCAGGGATCTGGACCCTCCAGAGCCAGGCTTGGGCTCCTGGGCATACACCTGCATCAGCCTGTTTGGCCACAGGAGCTGGAGGTAGCACGGAGCTGCTACCCCCAACACTTTGTGGTACCTGTGACTCTGCCCTTGGGTCACGGTTGATGCCAGATCATTCCTGACCCTCACAGGGACACTCAGGCAGCAGCCCTGCCAAATGGGCTGGAAAACTATGGCCAGAACACTGATAACAAAGAGCACACCAGCAAGGAGAAGTTCCCCTATCTGCTGGTACCACTACAGGAACTCCCCAAGGGCAGTCCTGCTGCAACAGGCTCCAGTCTGCCAAAGATGAGGAACTACCTAGATTAAACAGACAGGAAGCCAGACAGGTCCCTGTGCCTCATCCTGAATAGTCCTCACAGGGAAGGAGGGAGAAAGCCCTTGAGTTCTGCCTCCTGTGGTAACTGTCCTGGCTTCTCTGCTCCACTTCACTCAGCTTTTCCTCTTTGTTCACTGCCTGGACAACCTGCACCACCATGGCACCACCAACGGCTGCACAGTGTCCCACCTCACCTGCTGAGCACCATGCCCAGCAGACCTCACTCATGCTCCATGCCAGCAACAATTCCCTGTCCTACAAGTAACCAGGACAGTCAGGAATTTTCTAAATCCCATATATTAGAAACAAATCATTCAGTTTCAGGCAACATTAACACAAGGATCAAACCCAACTCTTGGCACGCACTGCTTGTGTTCCGATACTGTTGCACAGCTACTCAGTTTCAGATGTGTATGTTTTTAATATTCTCAAGAAAACGGGGAAGAACACTATATGTATATATATATATACTGAACCTGGACACAGATCTGACAAAACACCCTACAGAGCTTCAAGGAAAAAGACAAAAGGACAAAAACCCCAAAGTAGTATAAAAACCCCAGAAAAACCAAAGCAAAAGGAATCATTGGTTCAATTACTGTTAAGCATCAGTCCTGTATAAAACAAGAATTACTCTGGGTTTGGTTTTGTTTCTGTCAAAAATATATTTTAAATCTGCATGTCCAATTCAAATAACCCCTTTTCTTTCAAGTGGGAAAAATAAAGCTCAGCACTGAACAAAAAGTGGCTTAAAATAAACCAGATCTTGTTAGCTGTACATTTAAATATTTTCTACAAGAACTTTATTCATGTAAAAAGTCCAGAGACAAAAGAAAAGCACGTGTCATCTTTGCAACAAAAAGGCTGCAAAATCTCGGTTTTATGTAAATCAGCAGGCACAGCTCCCGAGGCTTTAAAACCAGGGAATGCTCAAAACCTCAACAGTTCCTCAACTCAAGTATTGCTCCTGGGCAATGCCGTAATATTCATTAAAGAATCCATTTATCAACAGATACCACATGTCCAAGTTTTTCAGCACAGTTTTTCTGATGCTCTATTGAAAAGGATGCTTTAAAAACATTAATCTGGAATGCAAGAATCCAAGATGCTTTCTCTCTGCCCATTCCACACTATCCATTAGCAACTAAAAAAAGCCAAGATTTATACTATATCCTCCCTTATCCTCCCTGATAACTAAGCATTGTGCTTTATTTTCCAAGTCATTAGCATGCACAAGAATGACCTCATGGTGAACAGATGCACTTGGATATGGCAGTGATTAGATCAGTCCTCTCAGCAGTCAAGTGTGCCCGTTCCCATTAACCCCTGAGGCGCCAGTGGCAGCACTCGGCTAGGGGGTTCCCTGGAAAGCAGGAACCTGCCATGGCAAGCACAAACCCCTCAGACAGAATCCTTGTGGTGGGAAAGCTAAGACTGGAGAGTCTTCCTGGATTATCCAACGGCCCCTTCCAATCCTCAAGGTTAACACCGTGCTTCTGGCTGCTGATCTTACACAAAAAGAGCCCAAAGCCCCAAGGAACCCTCATGAGCCACAGAGGCAGTTGAAGTCAGGGCACTGCTCTGCCCACTTCAGCTTCACCAATCTTTTTAAAGATCACACAAATATTTTGTTGAATAACTATTTCTGGATTTGGCTGAGGGAGCAAGAACAGCAGCTTAAAGCCTGTCCACTAAAAGGAGAGAAATCTGCAATCGGAAAGAATGAGAATAATTCAATAGTGTTGGATTATGGAGGATTTCCTGGGCTGCCTCTCAAACCCTGCCTAATTAAAATACAGCATGTAATGCACCAGTTTAACAACAAAGGGCGGTATTCCCAGCTTTTGTTCCTAATCTGCACGTCCCCTAAATGAGTTTGGGGATGGCTATTCTGCCTAGGAGGCTGCACTTTCAATACCGAAGATACCGGGGCTATCTGTGATCCATACAGGGAGTTTAAGGCTCTACTCCTCAAAAGAGCAAAGGAGATCAACTGGACAATTTTCCTGCAGAAAATGTGGCACCTGCAAGACTGGTGACAGGGAGACTAAGCTAGGGCAGGAAAACCACATCCCACGTGAGTCTGGGGATGCATCCCCAGAGGCAGCATGAGAAAATACAAAAACATCCACTTTCAATAATTATCTCATAATCAGTGACACCCCAGTAAGATGTCACTAAGAACTGTGTTTGATTTCTCCCTACACTGTGGTAACTCCTGAGAACATGCTACACTGTGATAAGCAGCACCCTTACTCCCTGACCCTCTCTGCTGCACACAGGCATTCGCAACACTGACAGGATCACACCTGAGGGTCATTATAAGAATCAGATCAGATGAGGCTTAAATTTACTTTAGCAGTTTATGCTCAGCAGAGTCAGCAGTACCTGATGGCTTGTACTGCCAACTGTGTCAGCTCCATGCATTGCACAGAATCATCACAGCTGGAAGAGATCAACAAGTCCAGTGGCCAACCCAGCACCACCATCATCACCCTAAAATCACATTGTGATGCCTCTTGAACACTTCCAGATATGGGGAATCCAGAGCCTCCTTGGGTAGCCTGTACTGGTACCTGACCACTTCTTCAGGGAAAATGCTTCTTTTCATTTACTACTCCCTGAATCCTTTTTTTCTGTTTCAGAATAGAAACATGCCCCCTGTATTCCTAAGTGGCAGATAGGTGATTCTGGTGATTCCTGCAGGTGGAGGACAGGTGGATCTATGCCTGGAGCAGGCCTGGCTGTGGAACAGCGGAGCTGCTGGGGCTGCATCCACCTGCCCTGCCGACTGCTGACGGGCATCTGATGGAGAACACATCCCCATGGCCACAGCTGACACTGCCCATGCTCATCATTGACTAAATATGCAGGAGAATCAGCAGGTAATGTGAGGAGACTCTGAAGCAGAGATTCTGACACCAGAAGTTATGGCCGGCCTCCAGTTCATGAGTGGGAAATTAATTCTGAGGGTCAGAAGTCTGAAAATTGGGACATAACTGGGGAAGGCTTTGCACTTAAAAACAATTAAAATAATAAAATCATACCTGGGTACTCCTTATTTAATGGTGTTCTGAAATCCTCAGCTACTGGGAAACACTTTTCATGTGTTTGGCATAAACAGTTTATCCTTCAGAATGAGGGGCTGCAAACAGGTCTGTCCTGTCAAACCACATCTGACACAACAAGTGCTAAAAACAACATGAAAATGAAACGCAACTACACACACAGCAAAACATTTAAAACAGATTGGTATATCTACATTTCTATTTGCTGATACGTCAACTGATAAACGATTCAAGTGCTAACAACCAGCCCTGGGCACGCGCTGTGCTCCTATTGAAATGAGTGATTTTTTTGTCTCAGACTTTTGGCAGAGTGTATAAAAGAATTTAATGCACAGCTGTTCTACTTTTTAATGTAGAAAACATTAATCAAAGCTTTAAGTTATAAGCTTTCCTAGCGTTGTTTAGTATTCCAGTTCAGCAGAGATCAATAGATCCATCCCCTGTTCCCTGACGCCTCTCCAGGACGCAGAGGCGCGATTATGTAAATGGCCCCGGCTTCCTCCCCCCTCCTGCCAGCACTTATCTCCACAGCCTTCTGCCTGCTGCTCCTGGCCACCACTGCCCGGCCAGCACAGGCTTCTTATCTCCTCACAAAGCTCCGAGCACGCCAGGATCAGAGCCAGCATGCCAGACAATGCTGCATGGCTGGTTTTATTCCTGAGTGATTTATGTGAGCAAATTTAATTTCTTCCTTCAGTGTTTCAGTTTAGATGGAAGATATCTGCTAACAAGTCAGGCTAAAGAGAAATAGAGCAGATGTCTTGCAACGTTTATACAGGTTGGAAATAATCTATTCAACAATCCGAAAAGAGAAGCAGGGAATGATTAGAAAGTGCCAGTGTCACCCTAGGAGTGTCAATGATGGATTAAGGAATCTTTGTTAAGAGAGTCCAGCACACAGTGACCAGATACTTTCTGGATACTGGAAGAAAACACACTTTGGAGGCACTAGAATTGTGCATTTCAGAGTCAAAGCTCCCTTTCAGGAGAGGCTCACTTAAACTCAGTCAAAGCAGCTGGGCAGTGATTGTGACTGCACACTAACCTCACCATCCACAAGGAGGAATAAATTCCCAGAGTTTGGCACAATGCTGTCACCTCTCAGCAGGCCAATGACTGATAAGCACTGATGTGCATGCGGACATACACCCACACCACACACACCCACACCCCCCACCACGAATCCTGCAGAGGCTCCAGGCCAGGTGCTGCAGGGCAGCCTGCAGTGCACTCGCCTACACTGATGGGACGCGCCCGCATCCTGCACACCGCTGCAATTCCCTAGCCACGATTCCCTAACCGCACCCTGTTCCTGCATTTCTTGTGCATTAATCCCTGACCCTGGTAGCTCAGCAGCATAATCCCCACTTAGCATTAACAGCAGCTTCCCCTGTGAGGAACTATTTCTGATAAGTGAGCCCCAATTCAGGTCTTGCTTTTGAACAACATATTCCCAGCTCAGCAAGAACCCAGAGTCCTGAATGAGCCTGAGCCCATCACTGGGAGAAAGTTCATTAACCTCTCCGGAGTTGGGGGTTAACAGGATAGCTGAAGAAAGGAGCAGTGTGAATAGCTCTGATGCAAAACAAATTAAAATGAATGTCATCATTCCTTTTGATATTCATTAGTTGATTCAGGAGAAGAATAGTCTTCTTAAATTTGCAAGCATTTATCTACAAAATACAGGTGTACATCTGCTGCTCAAGTGCTTCTTGGGGCTACGGAGAATAATAATGTGCAGGGACTCACCAGTTCCACCGAGGGAGTAGCTGGGAGAAGGAGAGAAGACCTGGGCAGCAAAATCCTCAAACGTCATCACTTCTTTGTGGTTTTGGATGATGGCTTCGAGGTACAGAGCTCTCTCCTCATAGCTGCAATGCCCCATTAAGGAAAGATGTGTACAGAACTCAAGGCTGTCCTACGGCATTCCCCGATCACCAGCCCCAGATCCACCGGGCTGGAGCGGGCAGGGAACCAGATCAGAACTGCCCAACGGTTCTGAATGGGAGCAAAAAGGAGGAGACACGTTCAGGGCTGGAAATTCAGGTAACACCTTTTGAGCTTCCTGAGAAGCTGTGACCTGGGAGCTGCCGAGCACAGGAGCAAAGCCCCAGATCAAAACCCACTATTACAGACAGGCTGTAGCACTAATGGGAAGCTTCTGACACACAATATTCCTGTTCCAATAACCAGAAAAGTAACTAGATTGGAGAAAAAAAGCTACAGGGCAGAGGGACACAATCCCCTCCCCTTCATTTGATCACTGGACTTCTTAGAACAAATTAAGCACAATAAACCAATTCCAAAAGTGTGACAGTTATATTTAGGGCAGGTGCTAGAAGGTGCAACCTTATATATACCAAATAAATAATGCATAGTGGACAAACCCAGCCCACAACTTGCATGCATTACGACCTGAATAATGCAGGCAACAAAGCGAGCTAACGTCGAGACTATTGCCTTTTAATTAAAACTCGGCAACCTGGAACACACAGCATTCAAATGTGTAATCAAAAACCAGTCACCAATAAAACTTACAAGCGTAACAAGCTGAAGCAACTTTCCAGCTGTCTTAATAGGACCCCTGCTTGCGGCAGCCTTTCACAGCGGAGAAAGCAAATCTTCCCCTTTTGTGTGCAGCTTCTGTCTGCTCAGAAGGTGAATATACACTTCCAATAACAGGATAACGCTTGGGACAAATCTACAATGGGCTGCAGAGCCTCACGTATGACTTTATGAATTAGGGCTCGCCGGAGCCAGAATGACATCTCATTCTCCATTTCCTCAGTGAAAACAAAAGTTTTCAGCACCTCATTGTGTTTCTGTTATGGGGAAATGCACTCAAGCTCAGCAAGGCTGTTCAGTGGGAGCAAAGGCCAAGCTGAATTTAGAAATTAGGAGCAGGAGAATAACACCAGTGACAACAGAATGCAGGTGAGGGTATTTAGAATTGAAAAGCATTACTAATTAATATTGAAGTGCCATTTGTGACTTGCAGTACATTAACAAAACCACTCTGAAACACTATTAAAAAAAAATCAGAGAAAAGCAGTACTTTAAGCCAGGAGACGATGGTCTAGTGTTGACCTCGAAGGGAATAAGCAAAGCACGTCCTCATTGCATGCGAGTTCCTGCAGGCGTGGTGGCAACAAAGGGAAGAGAAAGGAGAAATTTTTCGTTTAACGCTTGTAGAGAATGATTGATACGTGATAAATCTTCTTATAAACTTCCCCTGGAAGCCTGAAGAAAGAAAATCAATAGCCAGCATTTCAGCGTTTGCACCTGCTGACAGCGTTATTTGCTCAGTTTTCCTGCCTTGCCCGAAGCCCAGGAGAACGCATTCTTGACAGCGCCAGCCCCAGCCCGCGGCTGCGGGGCTGCCTCCCCTTTATGGGCTGAACTCCTGATGACTCTTGTTAATGAATAGGCTGCCAAACTTCCTCGGAGAGGAGGCACACGCCTGGGCCCAATTCTAAAGGGACTGACTGATGCCATTCACTGCTCATTATGGAGATGCTGATTCCTCGGCGCTCGGCTGTTGCCAGGGCCGTGCGGAGCGTGCTGGCGGGCGAGCGCCGGCCGGGGGCGGCGGGGGCTGCGCGCCCGTCTGGCAGCAGCCCCTCCGACACGGAGCTGGCACGTGCTGTCACAGCGGGAGCGGACCCGGGCGTGAAAAATTGCTGAAAGGGCTCAGGGACACCGGGGGCTGGCGACCACCTGAGCCTGCGGGCTGGCCGGCAGCACTCGATTTATCGCCCGGCCGGGGCTGCTCGTGGGCTTCCAACCAGGCGGGTGGGACAAGAAAAGGCTTTTCATGCTCTGCTTGATAATGCCCTGCTGGGTCCCGAATGGCTCTGCACATCTCACACAGCAGCAGACCCGAGCACTGCTGCCTGCTTCGGATAAATGCTGCACGGAAACGCTGCCCAGGTTTGCTCTGCACCCAGTAAAATCCTATCGACTAAGCTGCAGGATGCTGCTTATCACACAAAAGACTGGGGAAAACAGCCCGGAGAAACAGCTGAGCAGCTACAGGAGAGGCAGCCGAGGAAGAAAATTCCAGGATCTGGAGAGCCCTGCAGATCCAGCAGGGCTTTGGAGGCACACAGGGAAGACTCCGGCTCAGCACCAATCCTGCACACTGAAAAGCCAAAAGCAGCAGATGCAGATACCCCCAGCACAGCGAGGCCTAGTGCTGTACACCCCAGCTCCACTCACCAGTCATCCTGGCTTGGCGCTCCCTGTGCCCTCCTGGGGTCCTTGGAGCAGTGGGAGCACAGCAGTTCCTGCCATATGGGCAGCAAGCGGGATGCCTGCGCTCGTTTGTACTCACAGCTTAACCAAAAGAGAATTAAGTAACTGCAGCAAAGTGAAATTAACCTCCCTGCTATCTCTGTCTGAGTACATACGCACATTTGAGAGAACAGTTTAGATTCATTAAAAAAAGAAAAAATCAACAAAAATTTTACTGAAGTTTAGGAATTTGAATGTGGAGGCATCATGAACAAGCTATAAAACAATCCTCCAAAAAACACTTCTGTCCTGTAAAAAAGGCATCATGAGGTTTCATGTGTATTGCCTTGTAGGAACATGTCTGTCCTGAAAATCCATGGAGCAATACTTCTGTAAGAGCTGCCCCATGGAAACATGCCATGCCTCCAGCCTAAGAGCCAACCTCGAAATATCACTGAGTTACAAATGTTAGAACCTCACACTGAACCTTTGTGTCACGGCTCTCCTGCGAGCTTTGGGCAGAGCACACCTGACACCAAGGTTCTACCAACACCAAGCAGAATTTAGATGAAGTGCCACATAAACTAATGGTTTAAAAATGCAACCATGGATCAGCAACCCCCTAGCTCTAAGCAGAGCTGGGGGGGAGCCCTGAGTCCCTGGCTGGCATTCCTAGAGCAGCCTCAGGACTGGAACACTGCAGGGAACACAAAAATCCACTGCTGCAGCAGACCTGGCTGCAGAGGATGGGCTGTGAGCTTGAACCCTACCCTGGCAGAAATATGGACAGCTGGCTGCCCTGATTAACTAAGCTCAGGGGA
Organism: Prinia subflava; assembly: GCF_021018805.1. NCBI lineage: Eukaryota > Metazoa > Chordata > Aves > Passeriformes > Cisticolidae > Prinia > Prinia subflava. Next base: position 102,368,451 of record NC_086248.1, read on the forward strand.
CGCCCCAGTAGGGGCTTGGGGCATCTCCTGAGATCTGCAGATAAATGGACTTATACCAGACCCTCGAAGGAGCTGATCAAAAGCTCCTCTTTATTATGTATGGCAATTTGACCCACTCCTCCATGGCTGCATTATTTTGCATTTTGCTTCTGCCAACGCAAAACTCCAGAGCAAAATGTTTTAGACAGACACAAACAGGTTTGTTTTTTTTAATTTCATACGAAATTATTTCACATGAAATAACAACATTGAGAGCCATGACAAGGTGTGAATGATTGATCATGAATATGTAAAAAACTGTGGCAAAGCAGGAATTTAGGTCCTCTTCAAATACAGCAATCAAATCTCAATATTTTAATCTTATGAGCTTCTAGTAGCATTTTATCAGCATAACAATTATTTTAACATTTCAGCTACATAATGAATGATGTTTGGAAAAAAAACCCCGACACATTGAAATGTGAACATCAGCTATTTGCAATAAACCACATCTTATTCCAGCAGCAGGATGACCTGCAAAGTGAAACAAACATGACATCCTTTCAGGTGGAGGATGCAGAAGACAAAAGGCAGAAGCTTTTGAAAATTCACCAGAGAGGTGGGTACCACCCAGCACTCAGCTCTCACCCACCAGCATCATTTCTACATTTAACCTCTACAACACGGAGCCAGTTTCAGACACACAGTTTAAAATGTAATGACCTTGAAAACCCTTCAAAGTCCTCATAATCTCGGTTCTGCAGGTGAACCTGGGCCATCCCAGGGTCAGGATCTGCCTACTGTTTCCTTCCCAGCACACATACCACAACACTACATCATACTAAACTACTCTGTTCAGAAACAACGGAATATAGAAGATGATGACTCAAGCAGATGCTGAAAATACACAACTTCTGCTTATTAACCATAACTCCATGTTGACCTCAAGCAAAACTCTCAGAGCCCCACTCCTGCTGATGGTAATGGCCAGCCCATCCTGCCCCATGCTACTATCTGAAAATAAGTTAGGCAGCATTTATATACTGTCACCAATATATGGCAAGAACAGTGCGCTCTGCTGACACAGCGGGCAGATAAAAGACAGGAGTGTTTGTGGTTTTGTGGCCAGGCTGGGGAGAAGCGCCTGGCTGCTCTTCACAGCCTATAGGTTGTGCCAACACCACAGGGCACCAGTGTGCCATGACTGGCACCCAGGACACCACCAGGGTCCATGGAGAGCACTCGCTGCAACGCCTGTTCCTGTGGTTCCAGAGGAACCCTAATGCAGCCTACTGGCATGGACCTGCCGCAGCTCCCATCTGTGATGTGCAGCCCACCCGGAGAAGGGCTTTCAGGGCATCGGCCCAGTGGAGAAGCTCAAAGTATAGAGGGAGACAGTTCTTTCCAGCCCATCAGACATCAAGGCTGGCTACATGTCCACATGTCAATTCCTCCTCTACCCAATTAGGGAGATCTGCAGAAAATCTTTCAATTTACCATTCAGTGCAAGAAACATGTGTTTCAGTTTTCTCCTGATTGTATCATAGGGCCCAAAGATGGGTTACAAAAAGAGTTTGCTCCTGACACTGCAACAGCAGTTTGGAAAACATACAAGAAGATAAACATTTGGGACTTACCAAAGCAGAATAAAGCCAGGACCATAAAACTAATGTTAGCAGAGATGTGTTGGCTGATGACCTTTTTGCACCTAATTGTCCTCCCCAGCTCTGAAGAGGATGGAGTTACTGTACTTTTAAAATGTGGTGTTAGGCAGTTCTGGTGTGAAACTCAATCTGCTTGATAATGCTTGTCATTGTTTACGGTTTAGTGACCGCTACCACCGCATGAATTTCACCGAGAACTTTTGGGGGAATTTTAGTAACACATATCCTTCACTAAACAGGTGCAATTAAACTGTACCTGTCAGTCACCACAGACTTATGTCTTTTTTATAAACCAAAGCATTCAAGATCGAAACTTTTCAGTGGCACGTCTTAAATCGGTCCACGTAACATGCATGTGACTGTTGGGGTGTGTGGGCCCCTCTCCCCATGGTCAGCCTCTGTTACAGCCATCTGTCCACGCTGCAGCCTGGGGAGCCAGGGCTCCCTTGGCAGAGCAGGGCCAGCCTGTGCTGGGCTGCTGTTCCTCCTCCTTATCCAAAACAGGCAGATGATCCCCTGCTGCCAAGAGCAAGAGCTCATCGTGTCTGCGGCATAATTTTCTGCTGCTGTGCCACCAGTCACACTGACAGGCAGCCCTCTGTGCTGGAGGGGATGGCTGGAGCCCAGAACACCCTAGTGTGGAAGAGACATGGCTCTCCCTGAGACCGACAGGTACAGAGAGATCTGGAAAGGGATTCTGCGTTTGTGGAACATTTGCCCAGTGCCTCGGCACCGCACCTGGAGTCCTGCCACCTCCCACACCACAGCGGGGCCTGGGTCCCTCACAGGATCACAAAAGAACCTCAGTGCTGATTGATGGAGATGGGCTTCAGGTCTCCGAGAACCTGTGAGTGCTCCGAGTCACAGGGCACGTTGCTACGGCATTTCCCAACGCACATAGTGCAATACAGTGGCTCCCATGCAGACGGTTGCCAGTAATTGCTTTAAAGGGGAAAGCGCAGCAAAACAACAACAGACACATGGTTTCACATGGTTTCAAAGCATCTCTGTGGAAATCAAGCAGTGTAACAGCAAAGTCATTCTGAAGGTGCCCTAAGGCAAAAGGCTCCAGCTCACGCTCATCTGTGAGGCTGCCTGGCTCCCTGGCTCCTGACACTGTTGGACAACGCATAGCCCAAGGTGAGCTGGAAGCACCCGTCTGGCAGAAGCACTCGCCTGCTGCTCTGGGATAGCAAGAATATGTGGCACATTAGTCATGCCAAGTGCTTCAGGGGAGAATGTTGCATTTATTATGAGTAAGGCAGAAAACAAGCTTTCATCTTAATTTCTGAGCGCTCCCACAGGCGGGAAGTCCCCAGGAGCAGACACACGTACCACTACAGACCGACCGCTCCACAGCAGGAGCAAAGGGACACCAGGTCACCCCCCTGCTCTCATACTACTCTGTACTCTGACAGCACTTGAGCTCATCCCTACCCAAAGCTTTGTAATTCTACCAAAGTCTCTGCAATGCTCTCCTCCCAGCTAGCCCTGTTTGTATACAGACCTGTTCTGTTGAAAAAAAAAGCTGGGCCTATACTTCATCCCCTTTATTAACTTTGTTCGCAATGTGTTCCTCATGTTCTAGAGAGGTGACAAACCATACACAACTGTCCCTAAAACACGTACATTGTACGTGTACGTGCACTGTACATTTTGCATAGAGCAACCAGCCCTCTGTCCATCCAAGGTCCAGTCGGCCACTGCATTCTGTACTTAGCACTGTACTAACATGGCTTGGACAAAAATACTTCAGTTACAATGATGACATAATGGCCTGTTACCAGTTCAGAGCCACACAAGTCCTGACTGGTAACTCATTCAACAGGGCACATTGAGATCTTACCAAGAGGCTGCTTATGAAAGAGTTCTGTACCGTGAGACCTGGGCACAAGGTTTTCACCAGTAAATTAGTGGGGCATAATTCCCCCCAAATATGCTTTCTCTGAAAGTAGCCATACAGTTCCCTACTCAATCCTAAGAGATAAAGGGACAGGAGTTGCCCAGGTCTACTTGAAAGTCACCTTCCCAGTGTCCCAGACCAGTGATGTTGCTCCTTTCTCCTGAAGGCACTGGGAAGAGCAAGAACCCATGCTGGGATCACAGTGAGCCACTTGGACAGGATCCACACTACCTCCACTGTGAAATTCCAGGTGCACCTCACAGGGATCCAGCCAAACTCCAGTTCCTGAGGTAGTGCAGCCAGGACAGCTGGGCAATGATATTCTCCCAGCATAAATGAAGAGGAGCTGCTGGCAGGGGGAGGCTGGGCCAGCTACACCTTCCTATCCTGTACCCAGACATGTAGGAGAGGTGCAGACTTGCCTGCAAGGTTTGTGAGCGTATTTTATGAATTATATCAGTTAATGACAAAATGCTGTTGGTATTGACTTAGATTTTAAAATTTTATAATGAAAAAGAAAAAGCCCCAAAAAGCAAAAGACAGGAGGTTATAAAGGTTTTTGAACTAGTGCCGTTATACTTTGGTCATTCCAGATACACAAACACAGAGACTTGCAGTGTCTCCAGTTTAACAGCCATGTACATTTAACATTCCTACACTTGTTAACATTCCTCTCCCCAAACACAAGGATATTCTAAAGCCAGAAATGTCACCAAAAGTGTTCACATGCCACACGAGATCTGCTCCACAGTGCACCTGGAGACAAGGAACAGGTCAAGCTCCATCACAGCAGTACCCAGGTGAAGGTACAGTTGGGAATGTCCTGGGATAATGCCATACTCCAAACCATTCAAAATCTGAAGGTGCCAGCCTCTACAGTTCCCAACTTTGAACCTAAACTGCCAGAGACAAGGGAAAGGGAGATAAAGTCAAACTCTTTTTTAATGTGAATGTGCCACAAAACTGTTTACATACAGTCTAGAACAAAATTAGTTGCACTGCCATTCACGGGGTGTGATTCCCACCCCATGGAACAACTGCAGTAACACTAAGGTGGTTTTGTGTGCTCAGGAAACCAGCCTTACTGAGCTGCTGCTTAGCAGCACACAGACAGAGGGATTCTTGGAATTATATGGAATATAAACACACATGCCAAATTAATTTGTTCCTAAAAGAAGCTCAATTCATTTAGTTCTAACTGAATCACAGACAGTGGAATGACATCTCAGAAAGGGGCACCTCTGTACCTTGGATATAACTGATGGACTGTCAAACTCATTCATTAGGGAACAAGTCTTTTCAATTTATAAATGTATTTTCTCATCTACTAAATGTTACCAAACTCTGTCAGTTTGATAAGAATATGATGATCTGACAGCTACAAGCAGAACAAAATATAATTACACTACGTAATTTTGTACCTTCTAGTTTATTGCAGATCTTTTCATTATTTCTGGGTCTAACACTAAATGGCTCAGTTTTGGCTCTATTATAGTTGGTAATTTACATTTATTACAATCAGGGACAGGTAAATGAGGCTTATTATCATATCCATTATGAGTGACACCATTTGCAAGGTGCTTAACATGAGACTTACTGCTGCGGTGAGACAGGCTGGGAAATGGCTCAAGGTTAGAGGGTAGGAAGGAAGAACAAATTAGAGAAGGCCCAGCAAGAAACCAGTGGGGATGTCCCAGCTTTAAATTAAAACCAGTGTAAGGAGGACAGAGATTTAGAATTATCACCTGACACATTTGTGGATATTCCAAAGCAGGGACTGACTGTGGGCTGCCCTGGGCACAGGGCTATGCATGGCACATGTGGACAAACAGCTCCCAGGTCTGCCCGAGCGCCAGAGGCTGCAGGGCATGTGTGCAGGGCATCCATTTCTCAGTGTGCCTCTCCATGCTCTATCTGTGCCCCTGAGGGGGTCCCTTCAGCCACCCTCGCCACACTGACCAGCGGCTGGCACTACACTGGCGCTGCCTTTGGCCAGGCCCTGTGACAGCTGAGCCCAGAGTTCCCTGGCAGGTGGCTGCACTTCAATGACACTGATGGGCATTGTAGGGTTAACAAGGAGCACAGGGAAATCTTTTATTCATATAACATAGAACGCCTTTTGTTGATGTTTGAATAATGTTGCTTAAAATCCATTAAATGAACATACCCTTCCTTTCAACAGCCTGCAACAGGTAGAGCAGTGTGCACTCACTGCTGGCCACCTCAGCCAAACAGCATCCCAAAAGCAGTTGGTTAAGTCAGCATTTAAAACATTTTTTTCCCTTGAAGGTGACCTCCCTGGATTCCACTTTCCCAACACAGTTCAGCCAGTGTGCATGCTGTGATAGCTCCAAATTTTCCCAAATGAGTAAATTAAAATTCTGGTGCATATTTATGAAATCTGCTTTTTTTAACTTATGAGGTGGGATGTGTGAGTGGAGACTGAGCAAAAGTGAAAATAAAAGCGACTCCTTCACAAAAAGGCAAGTCAATACATTGGTTTCACTGCTGGTAACTTCTAAATGTTCTATTGTCTCTGAAAAAAATTCCCCATAAGTTTCAAGTGACTCAGGGTGACCATGAAGTCTTACCATTGCAATTGATTACGGGACAAGTTCCTGAGTGAGCAGTACAATACACTATTAAACAACCAAGTTCTAAATCCAAGCACAAGAGAAATGATGGTGGAAGTGGAGAGAGAGCAGTGGGGAGGGCTGCTTGGCTGGCTGCACACCCGAGCTGACAGCCTGCTTTAGCACCCAGGACTGGCCAAGTTCAAACCAGCTCTGAAAAGAAGTGAGAATGAGACCAGAAACCAGGCTATTGCATGCAGGTACATATTGTATGCAGGTATTAACACACAGGGGAATGGGAATGGATGTGCCAGAGAAAAACTCCTGCCTATAGGAATAAATATGACAGAAATAAGGAGTGACAAAACACGAAGTGATCCCAAAGAACATCTGAGGTCCTGCTGGAGCCCTTCCCAGTCAGAGGCATTCTGTGTATTCAGGTTAAAAGCCACTGAAGAGCAATGCAGAGCAGGCTGGGGCTGGGCCTGGGAAGCTGCACATCACCAGGTGGGAGGTGCAATGACCTGTGCCTGTGTGAGAACCCCAGATGCTCACAAGGCTGGGTCATACAGATACACCAGGAAAGAGCATCAGTGAGCAACTATGCTGTGCAAGCACCAGGGCTGTGTACTCCTGCACCCTCAAGGTGTCTGGGTTATGGAGCACCCACTTCCACCACAATGAGATTATGGCCAACTCACAGAGTGGCAGCACTTTGTTAAAACAGACAATTAATCTGATTTGAGATGGCAAATAAGCAAGCCAGTGCTGCTGCAGAGGCAGCTGTGAGGGGAGGGGGTGAATCCTGCAGGAGAGTCACTGGTCCCTGTGAGCCAGCACAGGCAGGAGAGGTGGATGGCAATTGGTGACAAGTGAGTTGCTCCGGTCATTTCTCCAAGGCTACCAAAAACCTGCCCCTCAGCTCCCGGTGACAGCCCTGCACCAGTCTGCTCCGCACAGCCATCAGCTCCATCTGCTTCCTGCCAGGCGTTTCTGACACATCTCATTCTGCAGTCAGCACAGAGACGCTCCTTTGTCAGGTGACTGCAAATCACCGCACAGGCCAACCCTTCCCCAACACGTGCCTCCAAGCACTGTCTGCAGCTCCACACATCTCAGAAAGGGCCCTAATGGAGCGTGCATGCCCAGCAGCTTGGTCCTGGTGCTCAGGGGACGATGTGCCCAGGTGGCATAGCCTCCCCACAGACCCAGCCTGAGCACAAGCATGGGAAGCTTCCACTAAGTACATCACTTTCTCAGTGTTCTCACTGCTGCTTCCAGCCAGTGCCCTTTAAGCTAAACTTCTGAAGTTCTTTGACATCCTTAACTGCTGAGTCATGTCGGTTATAAAAGGGGATCATGAGGATTCCAAAGAGCAGGCACAGGAGCACAGGATGAATTTTTAATGAAGCATCACAGTTGGTGGAAGAGGAGAAGGTGGAATATGTGGGGACTATGACCCAGGGAAGAAGCTACACAGCAGGGACACTGCATGCTGCTGTTAGGTTTTTCTGTATTCAAGTTTTGTTTAACTTACTGTCTCAAATTTCACATAGTTTGAAAGGAAGGCTTTTATCATTCAATTACCAACTAATCCATCTTCTGCAGAACACAACCAGTGCTCCACTCACTCCTGCCCAGTTACACACAGTCTCTTCCCATACTTATATTCTGAGGAACTCAGGAAACCATTCCTTCCCAGCCAGTTACAAATGGAGAATTGGTGTCTTTTGGCATAAGAAAGGCTATTCATAGCTGCTCATTCTCCACACACCTTTGTCACTATGACTGTCACTACCCACATCGGGCCCCTGCTACATCAGCTCAAGCTAATCCTGTGAGCAGCCTGCAAAATTTTATCCATTTAGCTGGAAAATACCCACTGTAACCCAAGATGAGTCCATCCAAATAATTTCACTTGCCAATTAACTTTGGAAATACATTACAGCCTTGTCTTTGGGTGGGATTTCAGAGCCCACAGCAAGTGCCTCTTGCACTGCCAAGCTTTCTGGTTTGGACCCACGGCATGTGACTTGGTGTAACTGCAGGGACACTGGCACACAGAAGTGGGATACTGGATATTAAATATTTGGCTTTTTTGGCAATATCTCTCCTCACTGCCTGCCCTGCTATTTATCTATGCAGGCACACTGCTATCTGATCCATTGGACAATGCCAGCAGTATCACTGCAGATGCTGCTACCTTGGGAAAGGTTGGGCTCCAGGCACTTGAATCTGCCTCTGAAGCAGACACTGCTCTGCAGCCCGAAACAATGCCCAGCACTTCGCCATGAAAAGAGAGAAAGTGAACATTAGCACATCAAAGGCCCCTTTCTGAAAGAGGAAAAATTGCACGATGCACACTTTAATCTTTCTGACAATCTATGCATGGCCTGAGCTGAATTTGTTTTTCACACAAATGGGAATGCTCAATATGAGTACATCTGTACCAACAGCAACAAGAACAGAGAAACATGAGCTAACACAGACTTTGAACTTTTAAAATATGGATTAACATGCAATAATATTTAACAGCTGATAGAACAACATCCCTCTTATCTCTCTTAATAAACTCAAATAACATCAAACATTTTACAGGAAACCTACAGAAAGGCTGCTAAAAATATTTTAATCTAAAACCAGAAATAAGTTAGTATTAAACAAAACACAGGCAATATTAAAATCTTAATGTAAATGTCTATTGCATAAAATCAGTTACCTGACCGAGAACAGCCTTAAGTGTAATTCCCTTAATTAACGCTTCCATTTAGCTAACTAAGGGTGGAATTTGACACCTACTTACAGATTTAAAAGAAAATATTGCTAAAATACATATTCAGCATCTAAACTCTTTCTGTTGCATTAAGGCAGGTATTTGTGTCTGTAGGTCTCTTTGCACTGGGAGGACTCACATCCATCAACCCTGAGAAACAAGCACTGGGAACATCTCTGCACATCCAGAAAACCAGAGCACAGGCAACAGCACTATCCACCACAGAGGAGCAAGAGGTTCCTCCTCTCATTCCTTCACTGGGATGCCCTGTTTGCCGCTCAAACCTCACCAAGATTGTCTGCACATTTTTTCATTTGAAAATGGGTTAGTGTAAATGCTTGTGGAGAACAGGAGAGGGACTACCCAGGAAGAACATCCCAGTTTTCTCCATGTAAAAAAACTGGACTCCCTAAATATCATCTGTAATGGAGTGTTATGATTTACAAACATGCCTTAGTAAATGCACATGCTGAATGGATTTGTTCCTAACTCAGTCTCAGTCGGTGAAACAACATCTTGGAAGAACTTCAACGAGATCCCAGCCTTGGACTTGCAGAACATCAGCAATGGAGAAAAGGCGGCACTATGGCTGAGTCCCACACACTTGGCACTGCACACGAACTGGGACGTTCCCAGACAAAACACCTGTACTTCCCAAAAAGCTTGAGGAAAAAATACATTTTTTTCTTGCAAATCTGCCAGTAACTTAAAACACTTCAGTCCCAAAAAGGAGCAGGGGAGCACATGTGGATTTGCCAAGTGGACTGTTTGAAATGTGGGATTAGTGATGAGATGACAAGCTGGCACACAGAAATACTGGAAAAGGAATTAAAAGTAGCTGTTTTGGAAATCCCTCTACAGGGAAGCCTGCCTGTGCCTTGGACACTCACCATGCCACAGACCAGCACACTGAAGTACCACAGAACCAGGGGCTCTCTGCACTCATTTCACAAAATCCATCTGTAATTTACAGGGTTTGCGTTGCTAAACATAGCCCCAGGCCCAAGACCTTTATTTCCATTCATATTTTGCTTCTCCAGGATACAGCCTGGCTCAAAGCACTGGCTAAAATGCATACTGGGGGAGGAAAGAATGGCTGGACCGGACAGATGGTCGGCCTTTGGATGCTGAAAGGGATTTTGAGGGAGTTGAGTAGTAGGACTTAATTCTTGTCCTGAATATTGAAGGTAAATACAGATCAATCCAAATGAGGCAGATCACAGCTACAGCCCGACACCTTTGTGCTGTGTGTAAAAACCAGCAGCAGATCATGAATGTAACAATGCAAAACAATCCCAACATTTTCTTTAAACTCCTGCCACTGGAAATACTGCCTCCCCTGTCTGCTCAGCAAACACAAATTGAATGAATTTTTTTAAAAAGCAATGATTTATTGCCTGCCCACAGATCACTGACTCAGCATGTTACTACACAGTCAGAATGCACAGAGGTGAAGCAGAGAAACTCTCAGGACTCAGGAGCTTGGGTCCTGCTGATTTCTTCCAGTCCTGGACCACAACAGTCTCTCTGACAACTCCAGCAGCAGTGGTGGATTCTGCTCCATCCTAAAAATCTCTTTGTAGTGAATGCTACATAAAACTAACAAAGCTGTCTAGGGCCTGATGCCTAAATGTAACAAAAGGATGAAATATGAGGGCAGGAAAATGTGTGTAGGCAGGTATCATGTTTCTAATGTTCTTCCAGTAAGTACTAACATGAAAAATAAAACATTTGGTTTACTGATCTCTGTATTTTCCTTAACAGTACAAGGAAAGATTCAAACCCATTGGTTTGGGCAGTAAAGAACACTGGAGACCCTGTCAGGCATTTGTTTGCAAACCCCAGTTTCACAGATACTGTAAGTGACACACAAAGTGGGAACAGAAAGTAAAGTCTCTCCAGTTTGCTTTCTGAGATCCTGGGACTTTGTGTGTTGACTTTTGGGATTCCAAACTGCACGTTGCTGTGGCATTTAAAACAAACGGAAATGCTGGCATGCAAATCCTATTCAGCAACTTGAGAATACTGAGGGCTTTTACAAGGCAAAGAACACGTTAAAAGTTCATTAATTAACCAGTGCTTGGGAACAGATGGAATGGCTATCTGGGCTCTAATTACTGTAAGTTGGGACAGAGGTTCACAGACCTTAATGAGGTTCAATAAAATAAATGATTACACATCAATCACAATTAGAGAAACATGTAAGATGAGCTGAATTATCATGGCAACAAGTCATAAAACATTGGAGCATAAAACCCAACAGGTTCTGCAAAAGCCTAGAAAGAACAGGTTTCTGAATTCAAACAGTTCTCCTGAACTGGATCAATCCCTCTCTCCTGCCAGGCTTGAGGAGTTAAGGATGAGGGCTGTGCTGTCCCTCTGGCAGCCCAGGGCTGGTGTAATTGCTATTCCTACAGCTCGAAACCTTCAGATAACACAGACTTATATTTAACAGTTAAGGACAGAAAAATCTTCCATTTCTTACCACCAGAGCTGCCTGTGGAAAATGGTGTTTTCAGAGCATCAGAATTCTCAGCTTTGGGAAAGGCTGGCAGTTGGGAGAGGAAAGTGGTGGGCTGGACACAGAAATTCAATGCGCAGAGCCCTGTTCACTTACGATCTGGGGAGTGTCTGAGCATCGGCTTCAAGGCTTGTTCTCCAAAGTGCTCTGTGCTTCTATAATCATGCCTGGACTGCCACACTGCCTGAAGGGTGCCAGTCTGTCAAGCACAGCCCTCACAAGCCCCCTTTTAATACAAGAAGCCAGTGAGGGTCACAGGGATGGCATGAGTTCAGGAAAGAGCTTTCAGAAACACAGGAAAGCAAGGGCCTGGGAGCTTGAGCTCTCTCCCTAAGCTGTAATGGATTCACTGTCAATTGCACATTTTTGGTGTTGAAGCTGAGCTAACGCCAAGTTTGTTACGCAGGTAACACTTCAGAGTTCAGTGAAAAAACTGCTCTCCGAACAACCCTTCAGGGGTTGCCAGCTGGAAGACAGGCAGGGGAAGGCCTCTTTTACTTCAGGAAGCCACAAACCGTAGGCCAGCAAGGTGTTAGATAATCCTCACTGTCTCACAGGTGAAAATCAGCCAGGTGGATGATCTAAAGAGGTGCCATAAATCCAGTTACAGTTATAGTTCTCCAAGAAAACTGGCCTGGGCCAAATCAGAGTATTAGCACCTAGCAAATTACCTGAGAGTTTGTTTAAAATACTGTACACACACTAGATTGTTACTAAACATTAGGTTAAAAGAAATCATCAAAGCCATCTGCTTCTGTTTATACACCAGAACACTGACAGTTAAAGGCACCAGGAAATACACACAGAATTATGATGCTGAAGGAAAAAAACCCCACAAATTCAATATGCCAGCGAGAAAACCTGCTACAAAAAGTAGCTTTCTTTTATTCCTCTCACTTAATGTCAACATGTTCATGTCCCCAGTAACAGGATGGCTTTCGAAGCTTTTCAAATGCAGGTAGAGGGGAAGCCCTTCCTCTCTAAAGGACACTGTAGGATTATGGTGCTGCCCATCAAAGTATCTTTTATATAAGAGGTACAGGAATTTCTGTACCTCCCTCCTTTTGGTGTCAGCTGCGCAGAACCAGTCAGGCTGGAGGGGAGTCAGATATGTCTTGTCTCCTCAAAGAATGGCCAGCACTCAACACAGCCATTCATTTTCAACAACAGAGAAACTAAGTCATGAAGAAAATCCAAATCTAAGCCTAAAAACGGCGGTTTTTTCCAGTTTAAAAAGTTATTCCTTAACTTTTAATTAAGCAATTTCAGCATGTATGGCTCATGGAAACCACATAGTGAAGTCAGGGTCTCTTCAAAAGAGAAAAAGAGAAGTTTGAAAAAGGACCTAAACCTGTACTGGCAATGGTATGTTTGTGTTACCACCAGTGCCTGGAGTGCTGGGGAAGTACCCATGGAAATGCTCACACGTGGATCTGCTCTCCTGCAGCCTTTGTGCCTTCCCACTGTTGTTTCTGGGACAAGGGAACAGCCCTGCTGGATGGAAACTGCCTTTCCAAGGCTGGCACCCAGGCTTTGGCCCTGGTGAGGACATGGTGCATCCCACTGGACCCACTGTAGGCTGCCGTGGAGTCATCAGCCCCCCAGAAGCCTTCCAACCATCCCCTAGGAAGGATTCTTCCTAAATCTATGCTGGCATGAGCCTTCACCGGCTGCAGTGCTGCCCATGGGGGACCTGGTAACAAGTGGCTCCCAGGGAGCCTGAGCACCAAGCTTGGCCACCTCAGTGCCTGGCCACAGGTCCCTTTGTTCCTTCCTTTGTTGCACCGGAGGGAGCGGGAGCGAGCAATTCCTGCTGCTACCCCGTGCTCTTGCCTCCCGCATGCTTTTTGTCTCAGAACACTCTGTGTGAGCCCCAGCTCCTCACTCCCTCCTAACCAGCCTTTCCTTTTACATGACCTATATAATTCCACAGAAATCAACCAGGATCCTCTTCAGTTTTCCCTGAATTTCACAGTTTAATTTCATGATTACACTGCAAGAACTGAGATGCATCCTTTTAATCTAAATGATTCGAGGTAATTTAACTCGATTTTATTAAAACATTGTAACAATTGCTGTATGTTCCGCACAAAGGAATCAGACTGAAAGGTTAAGAATTAGCGTCAGGGATACTAGCAGCTCCCTCTAGTTGGAAAGTGCGTTATTATTGTCCCTGAAGAGCCAGTAAATAGCAAAGATCCCCAAATATTACCAGCTGCTTACACCAAGCAGCTTGGGAACTCGTGCTGGAATACATAATCCTTGTAAATCCACTGACTACAATGCTTGGATTCCCTCCTCTTAAATGAAAATAACTTTTTATTATCTGTGGTGGAGACTTCCAATTTTTTTTCAATATGTTAACTACCAAAAAATTTTAAAAACTCAGCATTTGACAAGGAATCCACTTTGGAACAAAAAAACCTGCGGCACGATACAGTGGCAATTTGCAAACCGGCTTTCACTGAAATTTAAAATAAGCGTTAGAGCGTGCATATGCTTTAAATAAATATAGGGTTTCAGATATTGATCCAGAACCCACCTCCTTACATTTCCATGGCTTTGAAACTAAAGAAGAGGCTTTTTAGCCTGAGGGGTTAAAAGTGTGGGTGTGGAACTAGGCTTTTGTTGGAAAAATTAGCAATGCTATGAGTCATTGTGTATTAGCGGCAGAATAGTTTTGCATCTTGTATGAATCCAGACACCATATGCCATGCGAGGCCGGCCGGCGCTGCGGTGCCACGTGGGCAACCCCAGCGGAAAGGCTGTCGGAGCGCGGCGGCGGCCGCGAAGCGCGGCCAGTCCGGCCCGCCGGACACTGTCGGGAGCAGCAGGAACAGCTGGTAAGCCAGCAGAGCCCCGCTCGCCCGGCCCGCATGCTAATGAGGCGGCCGGGCCACACAAAGCCCTGCGCCCGGGGGAGCGACCCCGGGGCCCGCGGGAGCCGTGCGAGGGCTCGGCCCACGCCCCGCCGCCCGCTTTGCGAGTGGCACCACCGGCCCCGCTCCGCCAGCCCCCCTCACTCACAGCCCAGCCACAGAAACCCAATCCGCTCTGCTTTTCATCGACCTGTTTGGGACAAAACCCAGACAACAACACCGGGAAGGCCCCAAGTGTGAACAGGAATTCACAGTAAAGCTTCCAAAAGACACAACGAAGACACTATGGACATCTTTTCAAAGTTAACACGGCAAAGCAGCAAAATCATCAAAAATTACTTTGAAAAGACACAGAATGCAAGTCCCTTGCAAACCGGCAAAACCACCACAAGATGGGATGAAGTACTTGTTAGTAACCTGAACGTACCAATTTTGCTTCTGTCAAAAATCCAACGAATGAGTGAGCTCCTCTCATGACACACAAACTGGAGGCTCTTTGTAACGCAGAAGAAAACATTAAGGACCACGGGACAGGTGTTAGCACCTCTGTGTGCCCCACATCTTCCCGTGAAAGGAATGTTTACTACTCATAAACAAAGCCCCGCACAGCATTGTGTGACCCCTGCAAGCTGCCAGCAAGGCATCCCGGTCCCAGGCTCCCGGGAGCAGCCTCGGCAGGGCATGATTACACCATCCAAAACACACTGTTTCCAGCAAGATCAGAACTTCCCAGTCTCTGGCAGTACTTAGAGATGCGTGGCTGTGTCTTTTAGGACCCTTGTTTGCAACCAGTACACATACTGGTTGTACTAGTACACATACTAGTACACATGTCATTTAGAAATCCAAGATTGAGTTTGTTTTGTTAGGTTGTTTTCCTGACACATACCACACAGTGAACTCATATTTCATTTAAAAACATTATATTCTCGATGTCACTTAACTCCAGGTTTGTTTTTGGAACTCTCCATTATATCAGCCAGCAAAGGAGAGCCTCTGCTACTGCTGGGGTTTATTTAGTGCTACTGAAGAGCATAGATGCCCTGAGATCAGCAGTTTAAAACTGTGTTGGAATAAGCCTGGAATTTTCTTAACAACCCTCAGCGAACTTGGCAGCTCCCAGTCATGGGGGAGGATAGTGGTGCCTCATGTTATAGTGACAAAATAAACTGCAATGTTCCTGTGCAGCCTCCCTGGATACTCCCAGCCACCCCAGCAATGCGGGAACAAGCAGTGTGTCTAACAAGGGCCCATCTGCAGGTTCAGGGATGGACATTAAACAGAAAATAGGGAAATGTGATCCCATTGTGTCCGCACAGTGCAGCAGCGTGTGGAGTTTAGACCTGCAGAAGCATTTTATACTCTTTAGATATGCACCGGCGGGATGCAGTGGATTCTCTGTGAGTCCATGAAGAGCTCTATGAATGAGAGCTGAGGAGCCGCCTCCACAATCCCATGTAATGCCACCTAAAAGCTTTGCCTCGCATGACTTATTACAGGCTGGAGCAGATTAGAGGCATCGATCGCTGCCTGGAGAAGGTTCTGGCTGTGAGGAGGGAAGGCAGAGGAGTCAGACAGCTCGGCCATTGATCGGCTGTGGTGGGGGCCATGTGGGATGAAGGGCGGAGCTGTCAGCGCCTGCCCACGCAGCCTCGGCTCATCCACGGCCCCTCTCAGCTCTGGGCACCCCTGGCCAAGGGTGGCAGGCTGGACCTGCTGCTCCCCACAGACACTGGCCACTGACAGGCACTCATGCCAGCCAGGGCCAGTTGCCTGGCAGAACACTGTCAGGTGCCATGTTACATAAATTGTCACACGTGCTTTAGAATTTCATTGCCATTTCTCTCAGTATTGGGGTAGCTGGAGGGCACCACTTTTGGGATGAAATACAGGGGACAAACTATGAACCCCCTCTGAAAGGAGTAACAGGCTTTCTATTTCATTTCCCCAGCACAATCAAACACTGCCTCATATCCACAGCAGAGCTCCAAATGCCAGTGCCACAAAACACACACGGAGAGGGACACAAAACGTGTCTGACACCACATGAGCCTCCAGAACATCTGAGAGCCATTAACACAATTAAGTCCATCATAGCAAATACCTTTTTTTCATATATAAAGCAAGTAAGCAGATCAGGCACTCTCTATTATGTTAATCAGAAATTGGCTTAAACTAAGAAAGGGATTTAATTCAAAATTTGAAGCTGATGTTCTTTGTTTAATCTTCTTGGTTCCAGATATTAACACATCTAAGATATATTAGTATGTCAATATCTGGATGAGATGTAATGAATTAAAGTTACGGATGTCTTTTTTGTTATGTGTTTAGACGGAGTTTTGGCTTTACCTCACCAAGCTGCTGGCTGGCACACCACTGCCATTACAGTGGAGAAAACAGTGAGTTACTCATGTATCAAATTACTTCTCCAGCATAAGGGCTGTATTTTCCTCAGGCCAGCAAAAAGGAGTGCAAACTGTGAGCTGGGAAATGGTGACATCCAGTGCTCAGATATTACATAAGGAGTTCTCATCTTCACCATGCTCATTTGTGCTTGTTCCAATGCATAGACACTTACAGCATCCCATGTCACAGCGAAGTGGAGTGCAGGAGTCTACAGACAGAATAAGATCAAACCCCTCTACTGAACAAACCAACTTATCCCAAAAGCAAGATTGTGCACAGAGATAATTTTATAATCAGTATGTTAATAAACCCCAACAAGAACTAGCTCCCTATTTACTCATTCACAGGAAGTAGATGTAGTAGCAAAACTCCATTTTGGAATTGCTAAGAACATAATTTAAAGACTGCCAGAAATCACTTAAAAACACAGGGAAGAAGTCCACTGGAGTTGGCATATGGGCCATGTTCCATCCTCCCCAAGGCAGATTACAAAGAGCTCCTCAAAGCTGAGGTAACATTTCAGATACGCTGGGATCTTTTCTACTTTTCCCTAAATTCATTTACCATTCCAGTCAGGAAGAACTGAGAGTACAGTAGTTATTTGCAATAGTAGAGGACAAAAATTCCCAAGTGGTAAGATACTACAAATAACACTGAAACAATTTTTAAATCAAGCCAATTCAATGCAAGGAGAAAAGAAACAGCTGTATTTGGAAAGATAACCCAGGCAGTGAGAATTACATTTCTCTAGGGATTCTAAGAGGAGCTTTTTGTTCAGACATCACTATCCCCAAATCCCTAAGTCTTTTTGGAGACCAGGATTAAATTATGGGCCAACCAAAGTGCCTGACACCTGCCAAACTAGCTACATTTTCATGTCTGAAGGCTGACTAGCACCTGAGCTTAGGAACTGTCAGCTTAGACAGCAGCTGCCAATCAGATCTGTAATACTTCAGTCCAAACCCTGTTTTCCCCCAGTATTTATCCAGAGGCAAGAGCAACTCCAAAAGAGGAGCTCTGTTGCAGCTTAGTGCCATGGCACTCCGGATCACACAAGTGTTCAGAAATCCTTCCCAGCACACAGCTTGTTTCACACAAGCTGGACAAGCATTCAGAGATGCACTTTTACAGCCCCACTCCCACCAGTGTTTGAAAAATACAGCATTGCTGGAACCAGAACAGACCCTTGCTTAATTATAACATATAATAACTTGTTTGCAAGAGACGTTGTTCCTTCCTTTCCCCAGCACATACAAAGGAGGCTCAGATGTGCTCAATATGTGCATAAATACATTCCTTTCAATACAACAATTGTAGTAAGCTGAAATATTATTTCATATTCTTGTAAAAGTTAAGTCACCTTATTCCTTATAATTTCTGTGAGTCCCAGTCACATTTAAAGTCAGGTACTGCCTGAAAAAGCTGCCTGGAGAGGCTGCTGGAATACACTGCCTCATGGTCAGCAGTTACTCAAGGATGGCAAGAATCCCAATTAGCAGAGGCTGCAGCTGCTCAGCCTCAGTGCTCTATGGCACCAAGGAGGAATAAAATGGGAATTTGGAACATAAACTGATGTACAATCATCCCCGCCCATGGAAGCACTGCAGCAGTGGCAGAGACAGCACTGTTCCAAAGATAACTCAGCTGTGCTTGCACCACCCTGGGCTGGCTCCTGCGGAGTGCCATCATATTCCCTTCGATGGACACAAAGAATCTCTAGCCAGAATGGCTCTAAGCTAAAGTTAAAATGTAGTTAATTGTTTTTTAATGCATCTCTTGCCCTAATGAATTCCTTAAAACCAATAGCATTACATTAACGTGAAAAAAGAGATAGTCTGATGTGGCCTGCTGTAGTTACCATCTTCATTTTCAGGGATTTCCAACAGAAATCTGTATTTGGGCATGGCAGTGGAATTTGTGTCATCATGACCAAGCGGCTGCTGGCAGCAAGATGCTCCTGTGGCTCTGCGGTCCTGGTCCCCATGGAAACCAGACTCAGATATTGTCCTCCAGTCGCTGGAGCACCAAGTCGGGAGCCTTTTGTGCCTGATGAGATTTCTTCCACAACCTTCCAGCAACAGACCCTACAGCTTCCTCCTGACTCTTTCCTAATTGAGATGCAAATTAATCTCTGTGGCTGATTACACTTCCCTTACAGCCCTGACAAGTGCAGCTGTAGCTGGAGTTTACAGACTTTCCAACAAGTGACTTCAGCTGTCACTGCTGGCAAGATGCTGCCCCGGCTCCCCAGCACCACGCAGGGCAGAACAGGGATGAGTCCCTGCAGGTACTTCACACCCTTCCACTGCTCCAGCACGAGCATCACGGACACAGCACCTTATCCTCACTGAACCACTGACAGCAGACAAAGTGTTTGATCCGTCCGTACCCACGCTGGAGTCCAAACGTCTCCAGCTACTGACCCTTAGCAACGATGTTGCCTTTTAAGATGACCCATGCACCAAAGAGAAGCTGCAGATCCTCCTCAGCTCTGCCTCGTTCTGGCCTGCAGCCCTCATCTCAACTACAGTTATGACTGGTGTGTGCCAAACATCATCCCTCACTTTGCCAGCAACATTGCTTTCTACTTCTCCCTCCTACTGACATTTTTGGACTTATCTCCGGTCTGATAAAGGTACTTTCATTTACTGTTTGCACTGCTGGGTGTGCTTGCCTGCTGTCCTGCTCGTGGCAGCTGACACAGCAAACACCCAACCTGAATCACTCACCCATTTGCATTGGGAACTGCATTGGATAGGCCCAAAATCACCTTCACACATCTACACACTCACATTCCAACTGCTAGCTTTAGTGTACCTCAGAGTATGCACTACCTACAGAATGGATTAGGGATAGCTTTCTCTCCTGCTGCAGTATCACCCCAAAGGGATCTGGTCACCACATGCCCTTTGTCTCATTTCAGGAGTTTCTCAATCCACTTTCATTTATCAGCAGCTGATTCACTACAGACAGCACTGGTGCAAAAGTAGATGCAAAAAAAGACAGAAAAGAATGTGGGGACAGATGCTGCCTCAGAGCTGTGCAGAGCAACCTGTGCTGTGGTGTCTGTGCAGGTCTGTCACTCCAGGGATGCACAGGGATGCTCAGGGAGACCTTGCTGGACAGCAGGAGCACGGACAACTGATAAGAGCTGCTTATGCACAAAATGCTCAACACTAAAACACAGGAGGACTCCGGTTGGGAGTGAAGGGCTGGGACAGCTTCTGTTCTTACAACTACTGCTACGTATGTCCTTTTTACTACACTGTTACTTCAGTATCAAACACTGAGAAACAGACAGATTAAGCTAAATTCTGCACAGTTTCAGGAATTTGTTAGATTTCCCTCAAGAAAGAGAAGAAAACGCAATGAGCCTTGACTCACTTGTCAGGCATTGCCACAGTTTGCACAACCACAACCATCTGCTTTACAGTGAACAAACAATTAGTTATTAATACAAATCTATTTAATGGCAATGCTACTTTTAATTTCTAATGACTTTTTCATACTGGATAAAATTTAGCCTTTAAAAAACCCTAATGAGTAATTTCAGGGTATTACATGTTTTAAAAATGTGCATATCAAACTAATTCCTCAATGTTCTTTCAAAGAGCAAAACATTTCACGAACTCTTTCTCAAGGTCATGTGATTAGAAAAATACCAAACTCAAATCAAATGCTCCCCAGAGAAAGCAAGTGCAGTAAATGTTTGTCCTGAGGTAAGTGATGTGATTAGCAAAACAAGCCATGAAATGCATGACACCATTATGAGAAGACCCCAGCATGGGTGCAAAACAGTGCTAACACTCTGAGTCTGCATAGCACCCAAGAACCACAGTCTGTGTCATGACTCCTGTCACAGAGAAGCACATCCTCCAGCTACTTTCCAGCCCCTGGTGGAAAACAGGTTCTAAAAATGCCCAAATACGGGCGTGGCTGGAATGCAACTGGAATTTGGGGCCTGAAACATCTGTACCTGAGGAAAAAACCCATCTGTCTTATTAATGTAATGAGTCCAGGTAAAGTTAATTGGATGGGATAAGAGCATGGCTGAGCTCTGGCTACCAGCCTGACAGACACAGTCCACAACTTCTATCAGTGTGAAAGAAAACTGGGAGTTACCATTTCTCACAGATCAAAGCACCAGTG